>NC_134366.1:146366045-146679240 GCF_035582795.1 Mycteria americana
AGCAACTTTAAGTTCATGCCAATTAAGTAATTATAAACTGCTCCCAAAGACAGGTACAAGTGTAAACAAGAAAGGGAGAAAATAGCAAATTCAACTTTCCTATTATTGTAACTCTCATGCTGTCTTGTTTGCAATCACTTACCTTGTCAGATCTAAGTTTAGACTATAAACTCCTCAAGGCAGAAACCATTTTTCACTTTCCTAGAAACTGTTATGCCATCCTATTGCACTATATAAATATTGGTGCACATTTTTAAACACAATTAATCATTTTGTATGCCACAATGTTCATCTGTCCAGCTAAAGAGCGCTTAAAGGGTTATGAATTTTATATGGCAGGTACTATGCACTTCCTAAAATGGTGTTTCTTTAGAATGCCATATATTGGGTAACTGAGGTAATTAATCATGCTAGAAAATTTGAGCTAATAGCAACATCAATCTTATGCATTTTGCACATAGAAATCTCACTGGCATCACTGCCAGGAAGACTGGAGGAGAAAAGCAGCGGGAAAGGAATAGCTCTCTGTTAGGACCTGCCCAATCCAACAGCCTGATAGAGGTGCAGTGGCTGCAGCTCCACCCAGCTCATTACTCCATCCAGTAATGAGGCTGAGAATGTAGTACCAACAGGTACACAGAAAAACACACATATACAATATGCATATCCACATGGCCAGTCACGCCAACCAGCACAGGCAGAAAACACAGCACTCAGGCAAACACAGGCAGCATCAGTGGCCTCCTCCAGTTCCCCTCTCCAGTCCGTCAGCATAAAAGCCTCTTAGTGGAAATATGCACATATGTACGATGTGGATCCCGCCAGTAACTGCACTGGAACTGGCCCCTGGATCCCATTCTCTCCAGTTGTTAGCAGCTGGACATAGGAACCCCAAGGCCTGCGGCCCCGCTCAGCTGCTGGTACAGACCTACACACACACACTGTGGATGTACCCAGTAACTGATCTTAGACACTCAGCCTATCCAGTAACTTGCCTTGAGATCTTCTCATGTCCTGTTGCCTCATGCACTGACACACATGTGTGCAAATGGGTCCCCTGGTGGAACCCTAGACTCCATGGCCAGCCCAGTAACTGGCTTGGTCCTCCTAGTCCCTCTAGTAACCAACTGGAAGATTTGTTGCTCTCTCCATTGTCCAGCCTCCAGTTCTGGACATTTTAATAGGTGTTTCCCAGGCCACTTACCCTACTTATCGAATAGTTCGGCTTGATATTCATGAATAATCACACAGTGACATATGTGTCCACACACTATGCACACACTCCAGTCTCCCTGAACAGGAACATATGAGTCACTAGGAAGAACAAACACAAGTCAGAAAAATGTCTGCAAGAGTGTCAGATGCTGGTTTCACCCAGATTAAGAGGATCCCAGTATATTTACTTGCAACTGCTTAGAACAACCAGACTGGAAGACAAAGGACAGTGACTAAATTCTCATTACTTACACAGATGTGGAAGATTGGAAAGACTGTCAGCTCCTAGAGGACAAAAAGGCTATCCAAAACCAGCACAAGACAATGCCAGGAGACACGAGGAGGACAGGGCCCTTCGCCTTCTGTGTCGTCGCGAGGAATCCTGCTCAGACCACCTGAATACAAATGCCTTGGATGCTAGATGGAATACTTGGACACATAGATTTTAGTGGGTTTGAATGTGTGGGCAAAACGGTGTGAGTGTGAATGAATTAAATGGGTTTTGTTTTAAAATTAAATCACCTTTTCCTGTAATGCCTCAGGCTGAGCTTTGCTACATTTCTGTTGCTACAGCATTGCAACATTATTTCCTACGGGCTGGTTGAGATGTCATCTTGCTTAGCATATTGGCTGCTGTGAATCCCCATTACTAGGTACACTAGAAATTATCTCAAGAACTTAAATGCTTAGCTTCAATTAATGAATTTCATTAGGTGCTTGACATGTAAATGTTTTGTGTGGTTACATGTCATGCTGTCACACCTAAATCTGCTTGTGGATCTGGCTGTGTTTCAATCACAACTCATTCATTGGGAAAGACCTGTTCCGGAAACCTTGCCTGATGTTCAAAATAGAATTTGTTGGCACATTTAGTAGGCAATCATCACTACTGTATTTGACTGCTAAAGGGCTCACAGACCTCCTAAATAATCTCACAACAAATTCTAAATTTACACGGTAATACTTACACAAGCTTTGAAAATTCCCCACCCAGTTGCTGTCTTTTTCTATATTCACAAAAGTTGTGTTATTTCCATTGTACTATTAAACGATAAATAAACAAGCACAGATTCTCACAGTCTTAGAAAAGCTGAATTACTATCAAACAAAGAGGAGTTTGGTCTGAGGAAGAACATCAGGATTTAGTCAAGTGGTTGAAGCTGAATTTAATGACATACAATTACTGAGCAGCCAGAGTGTGTAGGTGAAGTGACACTCTGAGGGGGGGGAAGGTTTGAGTATGTGTACGTATTGCTATTTGTAACCACCCTTCATACACCAAGTGCTACATTCTTCTTGCCCAACAAAAAACATTTCTCTCCACTACAAATAAGTGCAATTTTCCTTTTCTCATTTATTTTGATATGTGGGGTTGGTGTATAATGTACAGCTGTAATAACAACAGCTAAAAACATTGTAAGGAACTAGGCAAGAAGTGCAGTATACAGGTGACTGCTAAACTTACAGCGATGAAGGACTGAAAGGGCCCAAGGGCCGTATCTCCTTTAGTACCAGACACATATTGAGACATGAATGGCAGAGCATGTTAAAGGTAGGAATTTAAATACACAAAATGCCTTTCAATGCAATGTAAAAGTTTATATTTCCTTCTCCCTTTCCTGTAGGAATGTTTTCCTCATCATTAGAGTAATACTGTATCTCTTGGACCCCCTCACTGGCTCCACACGTGACTTTCTACTGAATGGCATACTTTCTGCAGAGAAGATGTAAAGTGTGTGTGAAGGTCTAGCAATTAGGGCACTCTTCTTGGAAGTGAAAAGCCTGGGTTAGACATAGCCACGCTAATAAAAGCTCAAGCATTAGGTCAGCTACTTCCACATCCACTGCCCTAACACTAGGAAAGATAGATACTCAAGTCTGGGGAAGGTGAGAGAGAATTACAGCTCTTTTTTTTTGTTTCCACATTTCCTACTGCATATATTTGTCATCTCCCTGCTCAATATGCTTGCTTCTGCAAATGCCACTCTGTACAGTGTATACAGCTATGAAAGTGCAATTTCCTCTGATCTTTTCCAAAACAAGCTTGCCTCTCCCTCCTTCTGATAAATGTGCAATCCCTCAGTCTCCACTTTCAAGAACACAACTTCTTATGGAAGAAATAGGCAATTCATTCCTACCTGCATATTTTCACAACTACAGACTCTGTAGCAGAGCCAGTTTGTCCTATACATGCAGACTTCGTTTTTCAGCAGTCAGAAAGATTATGTTTTTTCCATGTTTATGTTTTAAAATACTTGAAGAAATGTTTGTGCATGCTTGTTACCTTTAAGCCAAAGCCAAACAATATCCATATTTCCAACTATGAGTCACAGCAGGTCTTTTCAGTTTCAGGTTAATTGATTTTATTGTACATTTTATTTCCCCTGTAAAAGGAAGCTCAGAGTTCTTCTCAGTATATTCTGCTATATACTAATAATCAGCATTACTTCTTTTACAATATGACTTGTCAAGTTCTCACTCCACTCAAATCAGTGACAAAAGACTACTGAGATTAAGTCCAGAATTTCATCCACAGTTGCATAAAATAAAGCCTGCAGTTCCAGAAGAGGAACAACCCCTTTTAGCAACAAACATGGTTAAAGTACTGTAATTTATTCGTGAGAGAATTAAAGACATTTTTGCCATGTGGAGGGAACATTCTGTCACCATGGGTTTGTTTTGAAAATTCAAAAGGTGGCATCCTGGATGTGTAAGCAGAACAAGATTTGTTTTTCAGACACAATGGTCTTACTTGAGCATTTGACAAAGCCAAATGTAACAAGATGCTCTATTCACTGTTAAATATCTTGGTAGGTAGGTTTGTGTACCAAAACTGGGACTAATCCAGGTTGTTTTCTTTTTCAAAGTCCTAATTTTCTCATCACAAAACTGCTGGAGGAGGGATGTGGTCATTTTCTGTTTAGAATCTTTTTCTCTGACTCTCTCCTTAATTACAGATCTCTTTTCCAAATTTTACCAGCTGCTGCTCTAACAGAAGATAAACAAAGCAACTTGAAAAGATGTTCAGGAAGATGGAATCAGAGAATATTCATGGGATCTGGAAAAAGGAATATCTTCCTGTTAGGAAATAGTGAGATTATATTTTAGAAAAAGGTTAGGGCAGATTGATTTTTCTTATGTATCAGAGCTCTCCTACAACCACTACAATAAAATCAGTAAGTGTATAAAGGATAAACAGATGAAGTCCTGGGTTAAAATTGAATAAAATAACAGTGACAGATTCATATACAGAAAGTGATGATCCAAACCTAGTAAGTCAGCAAGCAACTGTAATTTAAAGCTGAAAAGTGAAAGGACTAGTATCAAGTACTCAGTACAGGATAAGCAAACTGCTGCATGCAGAGCTCCCAGTCTTCTTACACCTGAAGCCTCACCTTGTGTGAGAGTGGAGCACATCCTCAGTTTCTGTTCTCCATCTTGTCTCAGATGGATGCTTTTACTTCAAGTCCCCAGGTGCAGTACAATATACCACCACAGGTGGTACTGATTTTCATATTATTATTCTGTTTTCCTGTGTTAGAGAAGGGTTTTGATGCAGGGTTCAGGATGGACCGAAAAGGAATAAAAAGATCAAATCTGGCGGGGAAAACGTTGATCATGTTAAATGGGAATTATCATTGTTATTTATTTATAGTTGTAGTAGCCTCAACCTATTTTTTTTCTGTCCAGAGGTACACTCTCAGGATAAGAGATGAAACTCAAGCTAAGCGGAATAATTTGCTGCAGATACTTTCTCAAGAATTTGCTATGTTTTATGTGACCACGCATGACTTCACATTTCAGCCAGTGTTCAGATAATTGAATATCTGTGACAAATGTATTTAATAAAAAATCAGTATTTTTTTTAACCCAATAATTATTTGTAGCTTCCCCCCCCCGCCATTTGGTCAGATCCACTGTGTTACAGAGTGCTTTTGGAGAGCTTGTGCTGTAGCTTCAGTATACACAAGTGAAATGAGATTCTTGTTCCCTGTGAAGTCAATGGAGATATCTTGGATCTACTCTCTGATCTTATCTGTTTTATTTTGCAAGGGAAAGCTATTCTGGCTCACTTTTTTTAAAACACTAGGAACTGAAACATTTCCAGAAAAAAATAACTATACTGAGGATCCATAAGTAAAGCACGCTAGGCTAATCCAGTGCTCTGAAACATGTCTTCTGATCTTTTAGGGCATAACTATCTTTATTTTTTGTCTACTTTTCATACTAGATCCCAAGTGTTAGTCTTGCAGGTCACTACACCTTTAGGTAAAAGACAGGTGAGTAAGTTGGCAAAATGTGCCATATGACTATGGGAGCTGACACAGGACTAAAGATTAGAACTGAGGTCTCACTACTGGGAAAGGGCTTTTCTTACCTGGCCACCAGAAAGGCTTTGCTTGAATAATTAGTAATCTGGGAAAGCAACTAGAGGGCTACTGAAATAAAGGTGGGGGGGAAAGGCTGTGAAGAGTCTAGATGTAAGAGAAAGATTTAAACAAAGCTGTTGTAATTCAAAGGAGATTACTGTAAGAAAAAAGTTGCCTGAGGAAGAGAGTGTAAGAAACGCTAACCTATGACTGGTCTCATGCTTGAACATCCTATGCTTCAATATTCTTTTAACTTTTGTTTTTAATTGTTTTCTTGCTTCTCTGGAACACATCCCATTTACCAATTTTTTTTTTTATAAAAAGCATGCACCAGAGCTGGGCACACATCCCATCTCAGCAGCAGCAGCCATACTCATTGGTAGTGGTATCAGATGCTTCCTACTACTACTCAGTGTTCAACTATCTGTATGTAATCACTGTAAACCAGTGTTACTCTGGAAGCCCACATTCAGCTGACTCTCCACTATGATCTCTCTCAGACTCATTTTTTCCTGGGTTTCATATTGGAAGCCCAGCCTACATTTTTTGCTCCCAGATGTATTACCGTACACTTAGTGAGACAGAAACATATGCATTGTGCCCAATTTACAAGATGATTCTGCTTTCTACATTAGTGACCTGTCTTCTTCATTATATTTACCACTCCCTCAATCTTTGTCAACAACAAATTTTATCACTAATGATTTTATGTCTTCCATGTCACTGGCAAACTTTAAATACTGTACAACCGAGAATAGATCCCCATGGGGATCAGAAGAGTATTTGGTTCTCCATTCAGAATGACATTCTGAGACATGGAGTTTTAAATCCATTTTACATATGTCATGTTGTTTTTGTATCATTCTGGTTTCTGATTTAAAATCCAGTTAAGTCAAAGTGCAAGACCGGAGCTTTCACCTTTATCAATAAAATCTGTAATTTTTTTTTTCATCATATTAATTTGATAAAATCTTTAATCTTAAGCAACAGGTGATGTTATTATTTAAATGATCCTCCTTTAATAGCAGTGCCTTAATGACTAATGGTTGCTACTACATGATGAGAACCTGATTAACTGGGAGCTAAGCACCAGTCATTAAGGCTGCCTTATAACTCAGTCAAATCACAAGGAACTAGCTTCTCACAAGGGCTTAAACATTTAGATGCTACCTCAGACACTTGCATTTAAAATATAAAGTCCCATAATGCACTTTATGTGCTGACAGCTAACTCTGGAGGGACCTAAATTCTTTAGATGTCTGAGCTTTACCAGTAAAGATATCCTGGGTACTGAACATGTACTGTTGACCCCATGCAAAGCCACCAATGCATAACAGAAGTGAATTATGCTTTGTATATGTCAGGAATATTAACAAATTATATGTTTCCATGTTTAGCTCATCTCTCATGCTTGCTTTAGTAGCATTTCCAGAACTTGGTTAATGGTTCTGACCTTCCATATAGGCAGGTGTCTCTTTACCCAACAGCCTGATCCTTAGAGCAACAAGACCCGTTTATCCACTTAAATTTAAGAGGGAGTCCAAAACTCCCCTTCACAGCCCTTGTTCTATTCAGGTTGCACAATCACAAATAAAGCCTTACATTTGCCCCTTAGCTAGATTCAAGGCTCCAGGAGATTTCTCTGACCACGTGGGTCCCAGAGGCTGAGACCTCTTTTGCAGGTAGATGCTTGTGTGCCTGCTTTCCACAAAGAGTGTCGGGACCTCTTTCCTGAAATACTTGTAATAGTGGTCATCTTGGACCTTCATTTCTGTTTCTTTTCTCTCACATCTTCTAAGCAGACACCTGCCACTGTATTGAATGTATGGACATGCTTCACTCAATCAGTAATTAGATGTTCTACTTTTCATTTTCTTAGCTATAAAGGTAGAATAGAGGTGTGCAAGAATTTTGAAAGAGAGTCTTGTTTAAATGAAAAAGAAAACACAGATTATTCTCTCCCACTTGCAAAATTCTGTTTAGAACAAAGATGCTGACACAGTCTCAGCACTGGAGCGTCCCTCACTGTAACACACTCAGGCAGCTTTGGCGTGTGCAAGTATGCCACATCTTTTTTTAATAGGAGACTAAATGACTTACAAATGAGGCTACTTAGGCAAGGCAAGTATAAATAACTTCCTCGACAATCTATAACACTACAAAGCCCTATACTTTACTTTAGACTTTTAGATTACTTTTCTGTACAGATAGATGCCAGCTTTCTACCCAGAGTTATGAACTGGTAAAGGTACTTTTTCTTTTTTCATAAGATGGGAAATATATATATTTATATGATTATTGCCCAGATGTTTGAATTTATTTGACATTTCATGGCCTTGGCCTTGCCATGATTTTCCTTCCTTTCTGGATCTGTCCCTCCCTGTTTAGCTGCCAGAGGAATGCAGCTGACATCTAAGAAGTTTCCTTGATGTATCATAAATGTTCTGATTTAGCACTTGCTGTTTCACTTGATGGGATCAATCTACCCTTTCCACATGCACAGTGTAACACTTCTCTCAATTAGCCCCTATCCACTGGAAGTTTAACTGTGCCAGCTACAAGGCAGTGCTTGCTGATGGCTTCTCTTGGGTAATACACAGCTGCAGTACATTTGAAATGCTTTCTTTTACGTCTATCTTTCTGATCACTGGATTACTTTTTCTAATTTAAAAATAAAACTGTCGTTACAAGGATAAGAAAGTGGTGCATCCTGTCTCTCTTTGGCGTTCTGATTCTTTTGTTTGAAACAGACCTTGGCTCCTATTCTCAGAATAGTTTGAAAGACAAGGTCATATAATATGACTTTCTCATTTAAATGACATTAGGCAGTAATTCTTCAATTCAGACTATCCCATAGTGCTCTGCTCTTATTACATTACAGAGATGAAGACTGCGCCTGAAAAAAAAAAAAAGAATCAAGCCAAAAGAACATTTTATATACATTAACTTCCTGGGGAAAAAAAGTCATTTAAAGTTGATTCTAAGCACCTTACCTTTTTCAGTCCTTTATGGTACACTACAGAATGTTCAACAAATTTCTTTGCTTGTCATGAATGGCCAGCAGTTCCTCTAGTCTTAAGAGGAGTAATCGTTGACAATTGAACACACAATCACTCACATGCCCCAGGCAATAGACACAACACATAAACAAGATAGATGAAAACTTTTTTGTTTAATCTTAAATTCAACATTAGAATTTTTTTTTCAGAAATTGTTGCCTCCTCTCCCCAAAATATCTAGTTTCTAAAGTAATACATAAACCTGGATATATAATAGCATGTGATAATAAACATTATCTTTCTCAGCATTGGAAAAAGGGAAAAATGTAGGTTATTTTCAAGTCCAAATCACTCTATAATTTGCTTAAGAAATTCAAGTACAATACAGATTCAATACACATATCTTCCCTTTTCTTTCTATTTAGCAAAATGGAATATGGGGACAATATCATGTTAACTCACAATAATATCCATGTAAAATAAGCAGGTCAGGAAGGCTCTGTAGAGGATCAGGCTTCCTGTAAGGTCAATGGAAAGACATAGGAACATCCATTCCACCACAAAATAAGCACCTAAAATAAACAGCATTCTTCTTTGCTATAGGAAGTCTGTCCATATAGGGGACACCTTTATCTCCCTTCTGGATATGTCTATCTCAAAACAGTAACTCTGGAAAGAATCTAGATAGCTACTTTAAACTTGACACCCAAAATACATTAAATGAATCCAGCTCCAAGGATAATCCAAGTGATAATCCAAATGAACAAATATAAAATTTGTTGCCAATCACTTCAATAAAAATAAATCCTAAGACATAAGCATCACCAACTAAGTTAAGGATTCACAATGGAAAGGTACAACTTCTTTTGTTTTTGCTTTGCCTCCTCTTAGCACAACGAACATCACGTCTAGTTCCAGTCAGAAGCTCTATAAATAGTTCCTAAGCCCACGGAAGAGTCTGAAGCTCTAGATTATAGGATGCAGGAACCCTTTACTTCTCCCAGTCTAGTCATTCAAGTAGGTATGCTCTAATATCACTTGCTAAAGCAGGCTCTGCAGACAAGGCAAGACTTAATTGACAGAAACATTATTATGGGCTGATTAAGGATTTATAATTAGCAGCTGGGTGGAGCTTTAAAATACTTTTCTGGTATCTAAATGTGGGACCTAATGAGGTGGAAGGATTCACCCCATCCAAGGCACCTAACTTGGAAAGATATTCCTAGATCCCTTTACTGTCTGGGAGAGAGAGGCTCTTCTAGAGGGGGATTCAGCTCCTCTGATTGAACCCTCTGGGGATGGTCTCGCTCTACCTATATTGGCTTGGGATTTTACAGTTAGATGTCCATTAACAGGAGAGAGGGTGGGAGGAATTCAGGCTCTATAATGGATATCAGGCTTTCAGTCCTTTGAACGTTTTCCCTTTCATGTGCTATCCCTTGTTTGTTTGCTTGGTTTTGTGCATTTAATATGTTCTTTCTTTTGTACACGTTAGTGGACAGATGTGTAGCCATTAAATAAAGCATCTGTTATGTGGCTTCCATTATCTGAATGATAACTGGTTTAAAGGAAAGGCTGAGAGAATTGGGGTTGTTCAGCCTGGAGGAGAGACGGCTCCAAGGAGACCTTATTGCAGCCTTTCAGTACTTGAAGGGGGCTTATAAGAAAGATGGGAACAAACTTTTTAGCAGGGCCTGTTGTGATAGGTCAAGCGGTAATGGTTTTAAACTAAAAGAGGGTAGATTTAGACTAGATATAAGGAAGATTTTTTTTACAATGAGGGTGGTGAAACACTGGAACAGGTTGTCCAAAGAGGTGATAGATGCCCCATCCCTGGGAACATTCAAGGTGAGGTTGGACGGGGGTCTGAGCAGCCTGATCTAGTTGAAGATGTCCTTGCTCATTGCAGGGGGGTTGGACTAGATGACCTGTAAAGGTCCCTTCCAACCCAAACTATTCTATGACTCTATGATTCTATGATAGATGTCAACCAAAATATTCTTCTCAGTACTGCCTGGTTATTGCTTGTTCCCTTTCCCCCTAGGGTCGGTGTCTTCTGCAAGGTCTCATTATCCCTAGCTGTCCTCCAAACCTCACACTCTTCAATTATAAGAATTCTTCAATTTTTTATGTATAATGTAATTTATGAATTTGCTTAGTGTGAATACTCAGCATATTGGTCAAGGAATCAATTGGACCCTCAGTACTTGCAGAGTATTTAAATATAATTTCTATTTCCCTCTAATTTAGGTCTTTACACTGTCACCTGTCATTTAGCTATGTATGATAATGTACTCATTCTTACAGGAGCTTCTACCATATGTTCAAACACTGCTAAAAGTTAACTTTAAAAATGTAGGAATTTTGAAGTGACTGAATTTTCATAAATACAAAATAAACAGGAACTGAAGAGTTGTCCCAGGTGAATTGCCTATAATTCTGGTAAATCAGCCTTTTTATGTTGTGTAGGAGTCTGGTAATGCTCACCACAGTGATTCACCTCCCTTTATTATATACTCTGTTTGGTTTCCCTGGCTTTCTCCAGTGAGAAGAAAGCAAACACCACTGATGTATATTACATATCCACTCCTTCCAGAATCAGAGGAGCTTTAGTTTTAACAGGCAGCTAAGAACCCATTAAAATGAGTTGTCCTGTTCTTCTCAGACTCAAAGCAAATTGACATGGCTGTTGGATTTCCTGAAGTTTGTCTAACAAACAAACCAAAGAAAAAGTTAATCTACAGGAAGATGACAGCAAGCAGTTTAAAGCGGATGGCAGATGTTCTTAGACCCCCATCATAGCAAGATTTCATTTGAGCTAAGAGAAGAAAAATAACTTTAAATGAGGTGCTGCTATGACAGTTTTATATTTAAGTAAAAATAGAACATGAAGCTTGGAGTTATATTCTAGTTCTACACTTTTCAAAATAAAGTGGGTTTGCACAACATGAATGGAAGTTTGATAATGGGCTGTTTATTATAGGGCTTACCTAATTTGGGGTCTAGTTTAGCCAGTTGCTAAAACAGATCAGTATGGTGAAGGCAGATGAAGAGGATGGCATTTAGATTACATTTGTTAGAATGACAAAGCAATGTCTACCATTACCAACAGCTACGTAGGGTGAATTTTTCACCTGATATTATAAGGTAAAGTTATTTAAGCAACCAAGAACTGTTCCAATAACTTGTAGTAATCTATTGTGTTGGATTATGTAAAATCACCATAATAAAGTTGTTTACTTAAACCAGAGATGTATATAATAAACTCAAATTTCTACCAGCTATTCTTGTGTTGCCATCTCTCTTTTCAAGGAGCCTTTGTTCATTCTGCAGAACAAGTTTAAAAATTAAAATGCAGTTACTAGGACAGACAAAAAAATGGGATATTAAAGATGATGCATGATTTATCTTAGATCAATGTAAATTGCTAATAACTCTCTGTCCCCCAGACCTCAGATCCTATTATGTCAGGGCACAATACAAATTGCTAGCATTCATACCAATTGGACTTCTTTATACACTCAAGGAAAATAGAGCCTGTTCAGACTTAACCTCAGATGCACTGTCAACACCTTAAGTATTTTTACTTAACTGTTGTACAAGTGTGAAGAAAACTCCATAGCTTTAGAGTTCCCGTATATCCTGAAACTCACTTTCAATGGCATTTATCATTGCATTTGAAGTGAAACAATAGTCACTGACAGGCTTTTACAGACATATTTAGTTCACGAGTAGAGGCCACTTAAAAGAAGTGGAAGACTGGTTTTCTTTGAGTGACTTCTCAGTTGGCAGTATCTGAAGTATCATCTTTTTAGGAAACAAAACCTTCACTGAATTTTTTTCTTCACTGGAAGTAGAGTTCAGCAGTTGTATGACTGTTTTTCTAAACTAAAAATGTCAGCAACCTAGCTGTAGCATTTTTCATGCCTATTTATTCAATTAAATCTTCCAGCATTGAGCTTACATAGCAGGAAAAAGATTTTATATTACTATGACTGATTATTTTAAAAGAATGTATACCTTCTCAGAAGTGAAAGAACTGAGACTGTAGAAACCCTACATTAAAAAAACCAAGCTAGGGCATATGATCCTAAGAGCTTTATTGTAATATCTCCCGAAACCGGTTGCAGGGTGTCTACCTCTGCCTGAAACACCTCAAGTTATTTTAACACATTCAGAATTGCACAAATCTATCTGCAGGTTTATAATAAAGTCATACATCCTTGAGCTAAAGTGTCCCTCTAGAAATGGGGAATCCAGAGGATGGGAAAAGGAGTCCAAAGTAGGCACAAGGATTGTGAAAATTTCAATTTCCAGCCATTTAGACTGGCACTTTAGACTGGGAATTGGACTCCACATTCCACCTCAAGGAATCTTTTCTGTATAGGGTTGCCTTAAAATGAGAAATTAAATAAAAATGTCATTTTAATGCTTTTAACTTTACTTCTGTCATGGAAGCTTTGGTTTATAAATTAGGCTCTGAAATACAGACTGAGAAATATCCCTTTTTTATGACAAAATAATGCTTTTCAGAGCAAGAACAGTAGTACATTCACATGCACAAGTGACATCTCACATAATGACCCACAACCTGAAAAAAATTGAAAATAAAGACTATGTTTACTGATAATGGTTTCGTTAGGATCTCTATCCTGCTGCCAACAGGCACAGGAAAAAGTTCTTTGGCTACATGTGTTGGCTACTCCTAGTGTTGACGGAAGAACTGAAACGTCTTTCAATAGCATCCAAGTGAAAGGAGATCTTTGTTCTGTGTTCTAGTGGGATTGAAAACATACATTTTGAAACTCAAAGGTGTACACTCTAGGAAGACTTAGAAGATGTTTGTTAACTGAGGAGGCTCCAACAGGGGTAGTTAGACTAAATGTGTCACTGTTAAATTTATGATGACTTCCAGAGGCCCAGACACTTTTAGGTTCCAAGAAATCTCAAAGTAATGCAGAATATGAAGGAAAATTATTTTTGCATGTACTTCACAAAAGCAGATTCATTGACTGCATAATTTTGCTTGAATAAAATATTTAAATTTGTTTAACTTTGCTTACTAGGAACACAAAATATTTCCATGGTATAGCTTGCAAGAGATCAGAAAAAAAAAAAAAATACAGGAATTATTCAGTTATTCTATGAGGCCCTAGGTATACATATTGCTTGCATATTATTATTCTAAATATCAATATAAATAAGATATTTCTCCTAACTTTCTTTCTTCTTTTATGTTTCATTTAAAAAATCTTAATGGTGCCAGTGATTGAGAAAAAAAGTGGGTTCGAATTTTGTTTCATACCAGTTGCAAGATATTTCAGCTCTTGCAGTGCTCACAGGGGTGCTCACCTTGCCAAAATGTCAGGTGACAAGACATGAACATGGGTGTAACAGTGTGTGTGAACGGGACTCCCAAAACTGCCTGAGAGATCATTTCATCCCAGTCTGAACATGGTAGCAAGGATGGTGACAAACAGCCAGGTTAAACAGTAACCAAGGAATTGTCAGGGCCTTTTAAAGCACAGGAAGAGTCAGCTCAAAAAGAAGTATAAGAAATACGAAAATTTTAATGGTGAGAAGAGAGACTTTGGAGAGGAAAGATCAGCAGCAACGCTGGCATGACCCTGCCAGATATAACCCTGTGGCACTGGGGGCTCTGCATGGACCTGGCAGCATGGCCCCCCATGGGCACCCCCAGCAGCGAAAAAAAGTTCAACATTTTGAAAACTGGAGTCCATGGCTACCTTCACCTTGTCTGTCTCTCACAGATAGTCACGTCCTGCAGCTCTTCATAGTTTTCACTCTCAGATTTAGGCAGGCCATCCTGTACAGATAACAAGATTGAATTTTCTACACCAATCCTTCCAGCCATAGTAGTAATCTATGAAATATATGAAGAAGTGTATGAAAAGTATATGAAGGCAGCTGTCCACTCTTCCTCTAGTTAACAATTTATTTGTTCATCTAACATAGTATGTAGCACACCCCTGAGATGCAGATGAGAGAAAAGTCGACAAATGGAAGAGTCCTTCTGCTGATAATTGTTCTACTTTGCATATGTCCCAAGACAGAGAACTTGCTAAGCTATTTGATGCTGTCTTTTACTGATGTTTACATACATTTAGCTATTTAAAGTTAGTAGTTTGTAGATATAATGAGGAAAAAAGAAAACATTCTGAAAGAATTAGAGTTGGTAACATAATTCAATTGAAGAAAAAATATGATAATAACTTTTGCTTGGTACACAATAATCTCAGAAGAGATATTTGCCTTATCTCAATTTTATGAATCATATTTTAATTCATAAAAAATGTTCTGCTAAAAGTTTCTAGGTGACTATGAGATGATCATTGCTTTCAGTATGTCACACATCATGGCTTTTTATTGTTGATCCGTCCCTTTCTACTACTTCAGGCAAGTGGACCCAAACTCAGGAGCCCATCTCCCTCTAGGAAAGTATTTAAACATACACAGACATGTAAGCTTAATTTCCTTGCTGAATAAGATTTCATCCTGTTGCTTAAATGCCTCACACAGTTGGGGCTATAAGGGCTCACTATAAGTGTACACGTTTGAAACATAGCTCTCTTCATAAGTACATGTGAACAGTTCTAATTACCCATTGAAAATCAGCTGCACGTTGAACCATACCCTTCTTCCAGTTAGATATTTTAACTGATTCAGACATTTACAACATTTAGACATAATCAGTGTTCCTGGAACCTTTGCTGGAATCATTACAAGGACTTTGGTTCACCAACAAAGCTTTGAAATACAGGAAGAAGTTTTGCAAAGATAGTTGTTGGTACAATTTCTTTGCTAAGTTCTCATGAAGATGTGTATACTTAGGAAATAGTCTCTAATAAAACTGAACAATAAATAAAATATATGTGCAGTGCATGATGTAGTTCAGTATGTGGAAGTAAGGAGGTGTAATTTGTGAAGATATCTTGTTAGTGGGTACTCAACCCAAAAGACTAGGAAAAGAGACAGGAGAAGTATTAAATTAGACACCCAGATGCACATACCCTAACAAGCCATAGATAACAGAGACAATATCAAAGACTGGAGCTCTCAGCTACCTGACTGAGACAGGCCATGGACTGAACCACTCAAAGCCCTGAGGAGATTCATCCAGATGTTTTGTAACTAATAAGAAGGGGGAAACAAGATTATCCTGGGTCTCATGAGAAAGAGGAAACTTATTATGGGATATTTGAAAGGGCTTGTGAGATAGTGAAGTTTATTATGGGACATTTAGGAGAAGGGCCAAAGAAAGCAGTGTGTAAACAAGTTGTTGGTCTGGCACACTTGACTGGCTCAGTCCTGCACATGATCATCACAGTCTGTTGAGTCTTCTTATTAAACCCTTCTTCTAAATGTTTTCCCATGTGAGTGTGCTCTGTGTGTGTGTGCATGTGCGTGTGAGACCTACTAGTGACCATGAAGATGGACTAGCTGGCAAGTAGGAAGAGTGGTCTAAGTGGCTGCTATGGAAGATAGAGACTGTGGATCAAAGGGGGTTATAGGAGGGGGGTCTGGCAGCTGGAGAGTCTGGGGCCTGGGGCCAGCTACTGGATAGGCTGAGGGTCTAAAGGCCAGTTCCTGGAGGGATCCATTTACATGTTCATGATGCTAGCAAATTGCAAACTGAACTAGCCAGCGAGTCACACCGTAGGTCTGGGAGCCAGTTACTGGAGAGGCCATAGGTCTGGGCCTGGATACTGGGGAGACTGGGGTCAGCTACTGGAAGGATCCTAGGACAGGGCCGGCCAGCCACCAGAAAGTCCCATGTGTGAGTGCAAGAGTGCGGGGTCTGTCAGTAAGCCTTGAAACTGATTAGCTTGAAGGTGAGAACAGGATCAGACCGTTGGTATAATTCACATCTGTGGGAGCACTGTTTGTGGGCACATGGTGCCTGTAAGGGCACCTGTCTTTGCCTGGCTCTCCTGTCTGTGTTACTTTGCTGTTGATCGGTTGTTTATGCATGTATGTAAGTGTGTGTGTGTGTGTGTGTGTATGCGTATGTGTATCAGGGGTAGCTGCTTGGCCTCACTAGGGCCCAAACCTGGGCTGGTTCTTGGGGACTGGGCCAGGAGGACTCCCCTGAGTCTTTGGCTCTGGTGGGCTGAGAACAACTCCCTTGGGTCCTGAAGTTCACTGGATTTGGCATCCCTTTAGCTCATAGTCCTAGGGGACCCTTCCGAATCACACCTTGTACGCAGGGGGAGGGAGCTGCAGGCACCAGGCTCATAAGCAGCCTTACCCTGACTCCTCCTTCCAGGAGCCCCCAGCCCCACCGGAGCCCCCACATGTCTCCAGAAACCTAAATCCAAACACAAAACTTGTGTGGAGAATACCAAAAGCAATCAATATGACACAGAAAGAGAGAAGATAGCCATCAGAATACAGAATCAAGGTGCCAACGTCCCATTTTGTACAGTAATGGAAAGTTAATTAGGTGAAAACTCTCCCAAAGGAGCCATATCACGTGCTATGGAGTAGACCCCCAAAAAGCTATTGGTTCCTGTGAATTTGATCTGGAAGCAGACATAATTCTTCCTTGACCTCCAACCTGACAGCTGGTTGGATCTGGGACACATTAAACAGACACCCAACAGACTCATTGATGCTACTACAAGTACAAATGCATTTTTTTCCCATGTCCTGTACCTAGCAGGGCCATCCTCTGAATCTCTTAAAGAAGGTATAATGCAGTTCTGATGCACAATTGTCCAAGTACAAGGGGGAAAAAAATATTTCTTGTCCACAAAAGTGCCCAGAGGAAAATCTAAAGCATGGAATCAATTTAGTACTGTACAAATACAGCAGAATATGTTTCCTGTTGTGTATCAAAAATTCATGGCCAAGTGTTATTGATAAAGAACCCATTTCTTTTATCTTCCCAGGGTACCGAAAGGGGAATAAATGGTGACGGAAGGGAAATAATATTAGTGCTATTTCTTTTGTCAGCTACCTTTTCTCATCCTGTTTTGATTTTTATTTTATTGTTGTTCTATTTTTTATCTATGTAAGTAATATGTCGGCTGCTGACAAAATCACTTTTCCTTGGCCTCATTCAGAACACTGGCAAATATAAGAAACATCAGAACAAACTCTTCAGTTTTCACTGAAGGGAAGACTTTCAATTTCTTTGACAAAGTTAATTCTGTTAGGATTAAAAATGTCATTGACATCCTAGATCCATCTTGACATTTCCTTGTCCATTTGTTTACGAAAAATTGTGAAAGAACTGAACACCTGTTAACTATGGAGGCAACTACTGCAGAAACCCCACTGCAAAATTATGAGGCAAAATTTGCCTATGTTACCTTGCTCGCTCCCAAAGGCCAGCAAGATACTATATGCTGGTCATAGCTTATCACCATTATTAAATCCATTAAGGGGTATTAAATCCATTAAAAGCAAGGGAATCTTGCTTTTAAACTTACATATAAAGTTTAATGATGATCAGATGATCTCTGAGGAAGCCATCTGAGAAAGTCATCCTTAATCAGCCACTTTCTACGTCATGTATCTTGAATTATATTCTTACACCTTAGGGCAAAATCTTTCCTTCTCTTTAGAAATTATGATAAATCACTCATTCATTGCAGGTACATAGGTTTTACTTAACCTTCCTGTTTGCATATATATATATATATATACACACACATACCAAATTTTTTACAGAGTAGGTGATAGGCTGAGCACATAGAATTATACTGATTAACTTACTGTGTTAGGGAGGCAAAAGATATGTAAACTATTCCAAGGATTAATATTTGCAATTGATAATTGCCTCAGTCTTTAATAATAAGACCAGTTGGTCTCGGGGCACCCAGCCCCCTGAGCTGGAAGACAGGGACAGGGAACAGAATAAAGCCCCCATAATCCAAGGGGAAATGGTTAGCGACCTGCTACACCACTTAGATATACACAAGGTCAGGATGGGATGCACCCAAGGGTACTGAGGGAGCTGGCGGAAGTGCTCACCAAGCCCCTTTCAATCCTTTACCAGCAGTCCTGGCTAATTGGGGAGGTCCCAGTTGACTGGAGGTTAGTGAAAGTGGTGCCCATCTACAAGAAGGGCCAGAAGGAGGATCCGGGGAACTACAGGCCTGTCAGCCTGACCTTGCTGCCAGGGAAGGTTATGGAGCAGATCATCTTGAGTGCCATCACATGGCACGTACAGGACAACCAGGGTATCAGGCCCAGTCAGCATGGGTTTATGAAAGGCAAGTCCTGCTTGACTAACCTGATCTCTTTCTATGACAAGGTGACCCACTCAGTGGATGAGGGGAAGACTGTGGATGTTCTCTACCTAGACTTCAGTAAAGCCTTTGACACAGTTTCCCACAGCATTCTCCTGGAGAAACTGGCTGCTCATGGCTTGGACGGGCATACTTTTTGCTGGGTAAAAACTGGCTGGATGGCCAGGCCCAAAGAGTGGTGGTGAATGGAGTTAAATCCAGTTGACGGCCGGTCACAAGTGGTGTTCCCCAGGGCCCAGTATTGGGGCTGGTTCTGTTTAATACCTTTATCAATAATCTGGACAAAGGGATGGAGTGCACTCTCAGCAAGTTTGCAGATGACACCAAGTTGTGCAGGAGTGTTGATCTGCTTGAGGGTAGGAAGGCTCTATAGAGGGATCTGGTCAGGCTGGATCAATGGGCCAAGGCCAATTGTATGAGATTAGGCAAGGCTAAGTGTCGGGTCCTGCACTTGGGTCACAACAACCCCATGCAACACTACAGGCTTGGGGAAGAGTGGCTGGAAAGCTGCCAGGCAGAAAAGGACCTGGGGGTGCTGGTTGACAGCTGGCTGAATATGAGCCAGCAGTGTGCCCAGGTGGCCAAGAAGGCCAATAGCATCCTGGCTTGTATCAGAAATAGCGTGGCCAGCAGGACTAGGGAAGTGCTTGTCCCCCTGTACTCAGCACTGGTGAGGCCGCACCTCGAATCCTGTGTTCAGTTTTGGGCCCCCCACTACAAGAGAGACATTGAGGTGCTGGATCGTGTCCAAAGAAGGGCAACGAAGCTGGTGAAGGGTCTGGAGCAGAAGTCTTTTGAGGAGCGGCTGAGGGAGCTGGGGTTGTTCAGCCTGGAGAAAAGGAGGCTGAGGGGACACCTTATCGCTCTCTATAACTACCTGAAAGGAGGTTGTAGCAAGGTGGGGGTCGGTCTCTTCTCCCAGGTAACAAGTTGTGACAGGTACGCCTTCCCCTCCCCCCCCCCCCCCCCCCCGCTCTGATAAAGATTGGGGCTTTTGGCATGGCAATCACCGGCACACACTGGGGCAAGGGGAGCAGGAAAGGCGGGACCCCTTAGTCACCAGATGGGGTCCACAACCAGTGAGGCACCTTGGCTCGGAGGATCTTCTAGATCATGACCATTTATGACCACAGCTCAGATCCAACCCAGGGTATAAATGGGGTGCTGCCGGAGACCCCCTTTGAACGTGGTCTTCTCAGAGCAGCGGGCCTGTGTTCAGGACCTCTCCCTTCAGGTTGGGACGCCACCTGAGGAAACTTCCTCGGATTGAGTGCCCTCACCTCCTGTGGTGAGTGATTTCTTCTGGATATATACCCTTGAGTCAGCCCTCACCCCCCGCCCCCCAGGTGAGCAATTATATCTTCTGGGTACCCACAAGAGAGAGAGTTTCCCCCTTTGTGAGTTTGTGTGCGGACGTTGGATCATCATTCTTGTTACCATATAGTAAAAATACCCCAACTGACACCTCAAACCTGTTATGTGTTAAATGTTATCGGAGTGTTGATTGACTTTGGTTTACCTGTGTTTCTCATTGGTTTCTGTTGTGTGTTTTTGGCCGTTTTGTGAAATAAAGTTGTTTGAGTTTGTCCCTCGTTTGAGTTAGTTTCGGTGTACCTCTGTGACACAAGTGATAGGATGAGAGGAAACGGCCTTCAAATTGTGCCAGGGGAGGTTTAGATTGGATATTATGAAAAATTTATTCACCAAAAGGGTTTTCAAGCATTGGAACAAGCTGCCCAGGGAAGTGATTGAGCCACCATCTCTGGAGGTATTTAAAAGATGTGTAGATGTGGCACTTAGGGACGTGGTATAGTGGTGGACTTGGCAGTGTTAGGTTAACAGTTGGTCTTAAAGGTCTTTTCCAACCTAAATGATTTTATGATACTATGATTCTATATTTAGGTTTTAATATAGAAGTACTCAGCTGGTCTTAGTGTGCCAAGTCGGTTTTTTCATGAGTCACACTGAGTACCAAGAGACAGAAGGCATATTCAATAGAAATCTTGATGATGTAAAGATGTGTACTGGGGAGACTGTCATAATATGATACACGGGAATCCTTGTCTCAGATTAGGCCTTCATCTGTGTAAAGATTCAATTACGAATGGTGAGCACAACTGTTATGATAGCTCTTAAAGACATATTTTCAGGATCATTATCCCAAAACTCATCATCTCCCAAGTGGTTGATTATCATTGTGTCTGGTTTCAGCAAAGAGGCAGAAAGAATTACATGCACTTATCCCATTTAAATATTGATATTAAGTATATCTACTAATGTATGGGTTAATATGAAATACAGGATTCAGTAAGTGAAGATCCTTCACATTACACTTGAAGCCTCAGTTACCCAAAGCAGTGGGAAGCTTAGTAGTTTACTCCTCACTGAGTCAAGTCAATTATAACACATGCTGCTTGTTTAGCAACTCAATATATAAACACATAAATGACAGTATGGGCATCCTGAGCCACTTCCCCAGAGACACTACTTTAAATTTGCATTTTTCTTATTCTTTTCCACAGTCCTGCATCTCAGTGTGTCAGGTCCTTCCAGAGGACTCCCTGTGCCCATGGTGGTGGTTTGTACTGAGTAGCTCTAAAGAGATTTTGCTTCTTTGCATTTGTCAATTCACTTTTTGAGTATATGTAAACTTTCAGTGTCTGATAATTTGTAACAAGCAGATGAGCATCTTACCTGTGTGTTGTGTAAAGTATCTACTTTGGCTAGCTTTAAGCCTTCCACATGTTAGTTTTGCTTGATTGACTTACAGGATAAAACAGTGAAAAATAACTTCCTATACACTTATTCATATAACTCAGGTTTTTAGACTGTTTTTGTGTTTCTTTTTGGAAGAGTCCTCCTATATGTAGTCATTTTTTATAAAATCTTTGATAATTTTGCTCATCCTTGTAGCCTTTATCCAAACATGGCTACATTATGCAATATTATTACTTTGCTGCTATACGAATCTTGATGTGCAAGTGGAGAAAAGGGGGCAGAACTTCAAATAGAATTCAAGATGCAGGAAGGTAATGGATTTATACAGCAGCATAATGATTTCTTTATTATTACTATTTTGTTTTGTTCTTTATTCCATTCCTAACAACTTCTAACATCTCATTTGCTTTTCTTCACTGCTACTGTGTATTGAACTGACTTTCATAGATTTCTCTGTCATATTCCTAAGAGCATTTCTCAGACATTAATACTTGGCTCAGAAAACATCATTATATATACGAATTTTATTTTTTTCATATGTGCTTCACTTGTACATAATTTCATTTATATGCCATTTCATTTCCAGGTCCTTTAGTATCATGCAGCTTTTCTTTTTTACGATTATTAACACTCATTCCTTGTCTTTATTACTGTTAATATCATCAGCAAACTTTGTCATATAACTCTTTCCAGATCATTTATGAATATAGTGAATAACAGCCTCTGGCAGAGACTCCTATGAATTTTATTTATGATGTCTCTCTATTGTGGAAACTAGGTAATAATGCCTTCTTTTGTTTCCCATACTTTAATAACTTGCTCATCCAAGAGCCTTACGTCCTCTGCTATCGCAGCTAAATTTCTTTAAGAGTGTTTGGAGAAGGATCTTGCTAAATGCCTTTTGGAAATCCAGAAAAGTATATCAACTTGATTAGCATTATTTACATGTTTCAAGGATTCTAATAGATGTTTCTGTTACTAAAGTAATTCTGATTTCACTCTCTTATATCAGAGTTATCCATATGTCTACAAGTCCCTCTCCTAAGGTCAGTTTGCTCACTAGAGATGACAGTTTATTTGGCTGCAGTTTTTCAGATTTTGCACAAAGCTCTCTAAAAAAAAAAAAATCACTGCCACTTTAACCACCTTCCAGTCATGAGGCAGTTTTAGGAAGACATGATACAGCACAATTCATCAATCAGTTATTTCTTTTTTCAGTTCCTTCAGAACACTTAAGTTAATTCCAGAAGAAACGTGATACTCATCATCCTATCAACTATTCTTTAACATCTTATACTGACATTTCATCTCGAGATGATGCTGTGATAATCACATCCAGGAAGATAATTCTACCTCTCCATGTTCTTCCACTCCTAACACAGATACAGAATTTTGCATCTCCACAGAAGTGCCAGGAAAACAGTGCCAGGTATACCATCAAATAAAGTAAAAAAACCTTAAAGAATGGTTGGGGGGGTTCACCTTGGTTAGCAACCAGACACCCACACAGCTGCTCACTCACTTCCCCTCCTCAACAGGACCAGGGCAGGAAATAAGAAGGAAAACCTTGTGGGTCGATATAAAGACAGGGAGATCACTTACCAATCACTGTCATGGGCCAGACAGACTAAGGTTGTGGGAAATTAATTATTGCCACGTAAAATAGGTTTGGATAGTGAGAAACAAAGAAAAATTAAAATATCACCTTCCCCTCACTCCTCCCTTTTTCCCAGGCTCAATTTCACTCTTTCATTCCCGACTCTTCTACATCTTTCCTCCCCAGCTGGTGGAGGGGAGGTGGAGACTGGGAGTTTTGGTCAGTCGGTAACAGTTCCTCTCTGCAGCTCCTTACTCCTCACACTTTTCTCCTGCTCCAGTGTTGGGCCTCTCCACAGGCTGCAGTCCTTCAGGATGAACCTGCTCCAGCATAGGGTCCTCCATGGGCTGCAGTCTGTGCATCTGCTCCACCATGGTCTCTTCCACAGACTGCAGGGGAATCTCTGCTCCAGTGCCTGGAGCACCTCCTCCCCTTCCTTTTTCACTGACCCTGGTGCTCACAGGGATGTTTCTCACTTTTTTTTCCCCTCACTGCTTGTGCAGTGTTTTCACCCTTTCTTAAATATATTTTCCCAGAGGCACCACCCACTTGGTTGACAGGCTCAGCTGTGTCCTGCAACAGGACCATTGGAGCCAGCTGGGGCCAGCTGGAACCAGATGAGACCAGCATGGAGCAGCCCCGACCTCTCCTTGCAGAGGCCACCCTGCAACCCCCACTGCCAACACACTGACAGCAGATGCAATGACTAAATCCCTGTAAGCCACCAAGAGGCCCCTGGGAAGAAGATCAGCCAACTTGTTCCACACAGAAGGAACTTGCTGTGACAAATGCAACCTTAGAGTGTGAAGAAACACAAAATCCTCACAGAATTTACCAGTGACCCAGTTTAAGACATCCCCTACAAAGAGTCTTTGCTTTCATATCTAAGCTAGTGCCTAAATTCCTTCTGCATTGACTGAAGAGGCGGTTTAGATTCAGGTTCACAACAGTTGCCATAATATTTCCTAAATGAATGCTGAGGAAAAAACAATACTGAGAAATACTAAGGAAAGAGAGTATTCAAAATCCTTCTTCTCTCTCTGGGTTAAGTACATGAATGACAAAAGCTCTCTGGAGATTAAATACCTAATTTTTCCCTTTTTAGACACAGAGGAAAGAAGACTGAGCTGATGAAAGCCATCTAATTCCTAAGAAGAGCCAGATCCCCTTCAGCTCAGGGCGCTTTGGAGTCCAGAAGTCTCCATACCCCAGGGATGATGCTTGAATAAGTCACCCATCTCTAAACATGCAATTTATCCAATTCATCAATTGATGATGACCCAGAGCTCCATATGTGCCTAGCTCTTCCCCTGGCTGGTGGCTAAGACTAGAGGCAGAGTTGCACTGTCTTCCTCCTTCACTGCTTCTTAACAGTAAGTTTCAGTGTCATCTTGCTCAACAGGTTTACTATTATGAATCATATTTTTGGTGCTCAGGGTATGGAGAGCTTAGACACACAATTCTGTATTGGCAATTCTATTTGTTTCAATACAGAATACTACAACAGCTAGCCAATGGTGATTATGTGATTCACCAAGGGTCAAAACAGTAATCTGACTGTTCTGGGAAGTTGAATCTTATTCCTTAGTTAGGCTAGTGTTGCCATCACCCAGGTATATTTCTCAATCCAGCCACAAGACTACAAAAGCAGCTGCAAAACCACTTTATGGTCTATGCAGATGGAAAGAATCAGCCTTAGAGGAACTCCTGAGGTTGCCGGGCTGCAAACTGGGACTAACTGCTGTAATAATCCATGTAAAGAGTATGAAGGGAGAGACGTGCGAATAAGATTACCAATGCTAAAATAATTACTTCTATGTATAAAGAAGAAAGCTCTGCATCAACCATACAGCTTCTGAGATAAACAGGCATGTATGATTGTGCCAGTGTGATTTGGAGAGGGGTGGGAGAGGTGAAGACAGAGTTTTCATTCCTCGAGGAACTGTTCCTGCAGCCCAACGTCAACAGAGGCATACATACTGCATAACGCCGTGTAGCCTGACCCATCAAAGGAATAATTTAATCTTCAGAACTTTCAATTTCTTGTCTCTCTGAACCACTTAAGTTCAATTCTTTTAATTAACATTTAAATGAGATTACAATTCCCTGTTTGCATTTTCAAAGGTCATTAGGACTTTATGGCATTAAGCAATGTCCCTTTCATATCAAAGGATTTGAGAAATCTTCTCACATCCAGGCATTTTATGCTTTCCCAGTACTGTTTATCTGGATTAATTTTGCTGCTTCCTCTTTAACTACTGATTGTACCTGGACTTAATAAGTAACACATCTAGAAAGATGTGCATGGCCTAGATTTCCCCACAAGTTAGGTAAATAGAAACTCCACTGTCAAAATTAATTTCCATATTGTATAAAGCAAAGCTCAGAACTACTCTTTCTAAACACTCTGGTCTTTACTGCTTTTCTCATTTCTCACAGAATATTTATCTTTCACCCATTTCCATCTTTTTATTACATTAGTAATATTCTCTGTGTCCTCATTGGTCTGTTCCCTCATCCTCGGAGAGATCTGAGTATACACAGTACAGTAACGTTTCTCAGCAAGATATAAGCTTGTGCTATATGGTATAAGCCAGCATGTAAGAAAAGCGCTGTACAAATAGCCGTGCATGCAAAAGCTGTAGGTAGCATTCAGCATTACAGTCAGAGGGCATTCAGCACTACTGCCCTTGCAAGGCCTTTTTTTGCTCTCACCTATGTCTTGTCCTGCTAACTGATATCCATATGGGATAGCTCAATGAATGTGTCTTCTCTATGCTGTTTGTAATGTGCAAAGGCTCTGCTTCACACATGAATTTCAACAGTGAATCAGTGGAGGCACCTTCCTTACAGGTGATAAGAATGACTTAACTATACCTGAATTTTAGTTGACTCAGAAGAAATCATGAAGTGGTACACCTGGAAACAGCGTATCTCTGCCTGACACTTGTAAATGAGAGACTCTGGTTTGCTTGTTTACTGGGCAGTGTCCAGCGGTAATACACAACTGTATTACAGTTAGGTGTGCAAGCACATGTTAGATATTTAAACACAGAGAAGCATGTGTTGAGATTCCTTTAATTTTCCTTTTGTTTCTCTTTGTACGTGATTCCTGACAGTCCTGAGATACTTCATTTCTTTTAATTGTGTGGAATCTCTGAGTGTTGCTGTTCCCAGCATCTTTTTCTATTCTCTGCATCTTTGTTCTCCCGGCTGAGGGGTGAAAGGGATACAATTCAGTTAACTTACATTTCTCATCAAGAGAAAGAGTCTTACATTAACTCCCAAATTTAGCTGTCTGTTCAATGGAGAGAGGAACCAAGTTCTGAAGGCCACCAGCTAGGGTACAAATCTATTATAGTCAGGTAGAGCCCTAACATGGTTAGTTTAGGCATAGGTTAGAAACTACAAGTTGGCAATTATGCCCTACTCTAGACTTTTAAGGGGCATTTAAGTTCCTGTATCCCAAACGGGTTTTCTGATAGGCTAGACTGACCTTCGAAAACGTCTAACTTTTCTTTACCTCTGAGTTTGTTATAGTTCTGAGTCTGAACAGTGCCAGAGTGATTCCTGGAATAACTGTCTCCCAAAAGAAAACACAGGTTTTATCTCTAAAAGACCTAGCTAGTGCACCCCCAAAGAAAATCTGCAATGCATACACAGTGTGGGCTGCCAGAGAAACAGGACCTGGAAGAGATTTGGGAATGAAGTTATTTGACACTGTGACAGTATTCAGATACTCCATATCCTTCTTGTAAAACTAATCCTTCACAGATAATAGAGTATGTCCTTACAAAAGAACAACATGAACAGAAAAATCCTTCAGGATCTTTTCAACATGAATCTATTGCTTTAATCAGTGTATGAGCAAAGACATGCAGTGGGAAGCTGGCCAGTGTGACAGAGTAACAATTTCCCGGTGTAGAAACAGAGGGAGTGCAGCCACACTTGTCATTTGTCATGGTGAGAATGTTTGGCAGATGATGAAAATCAAAGCAAAAATTATCTATGAACCACAACACAAAAGCATTGCACAATGAATCTCTTATCTAGCAATTAGACAGCAAGCGAGCAAGTCATGGATAACAAGGATGCCTACATGTCACTTCAGGGGAACCTTTTAAATAGAAGAATCCTAGCAAGGTGAAGAAAGATAATCAATAGGGTGATTAATGACAGTAATTTCACACAAACATCTGGGAAATTAAGCATGCTCTTTAGGAGTTGTTTCTTGCAGTGACTTGTGAAGGGATGAATGAGTTGCAAACCAAACTTCACATCAATATATTGAACAGTGTGGTAGCAATGATACTTATTTCAGCTTGGAAACTTTCCAGAAATTAAATACTAATATAAAAACATCTTTGAAAAATATTGGGTTTTCAAATACTTTTTTGTTGTGTTTTTCTTGGATGCTGCTTTACTTTTACAGCTTACCCACTCTGGCTCTCCTGAATTATAACTTGAATATTTCAGACTAAAAAAAAAAAAAATCATGGGGAAAAGAGGCACTTAAGTGAAAGTGCCTATATGTTGCATTTAATGTGACAAACACTGAAGCAAGAGAATATGTTTTTGTTAAGTCTTGGAAAAGCCCTTTTGCATTCTGAATGTTTGTGCAGAGGATATGATACACCTTCTTTTGGGTTGAAAGTGACTCAGATGAACATTGGTTAGGCATTGATCAGGGTCTAGCTTTCTGTACTAGTGAAGCACAGTTCAAATGTGCACCTAAACTTTACATATCTTATAGCAAAAGTCTCTTTACCAATACAGACTCATTTTCACAACCAGCAGCAGTGCATTGCCAATATACTTGGAGAAAAGACAGTTTGACTCGTGTAGGCTTTAGGACTGAATAATGTTCATTAAAGTCCAAACCTCACAATTCATAGTAAGCAACCAGAGTTTTCTCAGTTGGCTCAGTAGGTGATCTATAAAATACTCGTTTCTTCTATCCTTAGCTTCTTTTGAGTGGAAAATGAGAGTGTTCCGTGCCATTATATGCTGTGTAGAACTGAAGAAAGTAATATATAATATAAGTCTTAATTCCAGTGACCACTATTGATGTCCAAATGTTAAATTGATTTTGTTCACTGTTTGCAATAATTCAAACAATTAGCACGAAAGTGGTTGACAGGCCGTGATTAAGAATATTTGTTATTCATAAAGAGTTTTGTCTAATTGGTTAACCTAGTCCTGATTGTGTTTCTTGATTGGAAAGATTTTTGGAGGAGAATAATTCCTGGAAGGTAAATCTTTAATTTGGACCCAAACATTAAAACAAAAATCTAAATATCTCCCACATAATTATGTGAAAATAGTTCTGAAAAAGATCGAGTTATGGCACCAAATTTCTCATGTTAACTGTGATTGCTAGATGTTTACTAATAAGTTTTCGGCCTGTAGCAGCATCTTCACCTATAAAGTAAATGGTATTAAGAAGACATGGATCAACTTGGAAGTTGTTCTAATTCATATCTTTCAGAAACAACACACTTCCATGAACTTAAGACACTAAGATATTTAAGACACTCCCCAAACCCTTCCATTCACAACTGGTGTTTTTCCTGTCAGTCACCTGCAGACAAGGCCCAAGCCAGGGGCCTTTTCCTCTCTTGTGTGTGAGAAGTGCAGTCAGTGACTTCTGTAGCTTCTCATTTATTCAGTTCTCTTCCTTTCTTCCTTTACTCAGCTAAAAAATGGAATTTCCTTTTTTTTTCTTTTTTTTAAATGATGAGCTACTTGTGAGTTTTAGCAAGTTTAAAACACATGCACCTCTGATTTAGAATGGAAAAAAGCAAGGTTTCAGGTAGCTTACATATGTGTTGAGTGTGGCCTCAGGTCTTGAATCAGCTTACAAGCACTGCCTTCTTTCTTGCTAGGGCTCTGAAACAATGATATCTTTCAGTTTGTCTCCAAATAGATTGGGCTTGTTCCTTGTTTCCTACACTCACATATATGTATAGGTGTACGAAACCTTTAATCCTTTATAGCCTAAGAAGAATTACATGTTTGTTGACACGGGAGGAACACAGCTGCAAAGCTGAGCTGGATGGCCAAAGTTTTACAAAACTCTCCTTTGCATCTTAGGCCTGTGGTCTTCTATTGTGATTTGATTTCAAGAGAACTATGTATTTTGGGGGTTTTATTCTTCAGCTATTTTCTAATCTGAATCATTAGACTCACCTTTTCTTTACACTATACTTTTCATGGGTTTTCTTACACAGAAGAAAGGAGGAAATTCAGCCACCTGTTCATCATTTTTGTAGTGGCTGTGACAGCAATCTCTAATGAGTGACCCTTCAGACATTAAAGTAGGTCCACTGTCATACACCCCATTTCTTTTCTATACAAATTAGTTTTTCCTACTCTATTTTGATTGGGAAAAGTAACTAAAGTTTATTTCTCCCTGCTCATACCCAGATATATCCATAATATCCCTATACATTGTCATTATGTGTTAGGCATTCCTCTTCTGAGGCTAAAGTTGGCTGTAATGTTATACAGTATCTAAAGAGCAGCAGCTATAAATCTTACAGTAATATATACAAATTAAACCACAATGCCTTTATGAAACTTTTTTTCTGTTCTCTTATTTATTGACAGATTTTTTTTAATTACAACACAATGAAACAATGGTAAGTACATAAGATGCAATAGTATAAAAAGCCATTTTAACCCTTCCCTTGGTTAAGACACTTACAGCAGACAAGAACTGCCCCACCCCTATTCCCCCCTTCTCAAATGAAAACAAAAAATAAATATAAATTAATAAATATAAAACAAATCACTGCACAGCCCTTAACTCTTTGATTGCCATGGCAAGAACCATCATGATGATTCTAGCATGTGACTTTCTGTGGTTAAAGGTTGCCGCAGCAGTCAAAGGGTTATAGCGTTGTAAACATAAGTATTTTGTTGAAAATGTTCAGTCATGTTAATGGTCTACAGCAATGAGATTACTATCATGACCCCTTGACCTTTAATGACACAACATTATAAGGAGTTAAAGAGATAATAGCTTGGTGAGCTGTTACATAGATTAATTAACCCATTTTGTTTAACAATGCACTATGAAGTCTTGATTTACTAATAAAAGACAACTTGTGTATAATAAAACACCGTTCAATGCATTGATCAATAAAATCAATGAAAAAAATCAGTCTAAGCACCACAAAATTTTGCCTGATTATATCTGACAGTCATAATACACTTTAGCACCATTTAGTCAGCCTTGCATTTGCACACAAACAAGCTTTGTGTTTGTCAGTAGAAGCTACCTGAAGGAATAACATATGTCAGTTATAAAAAGGTTACTGTATAGAATGCTGTGTGAACCAATAAAATAAAATAAAATAAAATAAAATAAAATAACAATAATAAAATGAAATTTAGTTGCAGAAAGCAAATAAATGTTCCAGTTGTTTTGTTACTAACACACATCCTAATGAGCCAAACATGGGCATGAAATGAATATGGGGCTATGCAGAGAAAAGAAAATAAAAATGAAAAATTTACGTCACACAGAGAAATCATCACATCCATATTCTGATTTATTTGTCAGGCTTTGTAAATTAAATGAACAATTGTTGGGTGGTTCAAGACGTAGAGCTTGAAAAGAGTTAATGTTTAACAATGTGTGAGTTTTATTGTCATGTTATGCATAAAACCACTTTCAGAGATATCCTAACAACTGCACCAAAATCCTTATCTCTGCATGAAAGGTTGATTTCATCTTTCTCAGAGGTGGAGGATGAGCAAGCAAATCACAGTGTGGGAAGAGTCACAATTGTAGTAGCTTCTAGCTAACATATTGGAACTAGAACAATTTCTGCTGGAATTACAGGGAGTTACAGGGAGGAAGGAATGGCAACAAGATGGAAAATGGAACCAGCTGCTAAAATAACACCCAACAAGCAGAACTAAGGAAGAAATCAGGTTCTGGTAGATAAAAGAGTACAGCACTTAGAGAGAAAGCAAGGTGCATGTTATTCAGAAAGTAAGAGAAACAAGAATGTGTATGAGCATGGAAACAATGTACCCTTCTTGTACATATCCATATCAAACTCTGATTGACTACACACTGACAAAACCAGCTGTACATGCTTTAACTGCTAACAATACTAACCACAGGACTGGCAAGGAGCAGACATCACCTCCCTCAAACAGCTTCTGATCATATAGGAACACTTATCACATACAATAAACCTACAGAAGTCAAACACCTGCATCTTTCTCTGCAAGCTGTGACTGAACCGTGCAATGAATCCAATTCCCAGACTACAGTAACAGATGTCAGAGAGAGCTCTTTATAAATATGTTATTTATGATGCCTAAAAATTAGGATCAATCAGAAAACAGTGCATAATAGCAAAGCATTCTGCCATGCAACAGTGCTAGTATATTATGCTACAGCAGTAATGTAATGGTAGTTGATGTATATGTATGAACTGACTTGTGGTAGAAGAAGGAGTCCAGCCATATAATTATTGTCTGAATATCCATGACACAGATTATAGGCATCAGAATGCAAAGGAGAAAGAGGAAACGTTAAAGATGAGAACTGGAACCACTGGAAATAATACAAACATTTTTGAAATGCAGCTTTCTAGACTGCTCACCTCTCACAGATGGCATAAGCCATGCATGCAAATGGTATGCAATGGCTGGCATCGAAAATGATAGGTCTCTGCTGTTACACCGGTGTACATGTGACCAGGCAAGTAGCCACAAGATCCACGTAAGGAGTCCATCATGGTCAGTGCTGGCTGTACCACATCATTTTCAAAAAAGGCTTAAAGGATGGTAGTGTCAATGCATGGCAGAGACTTCAATAATCTGAAGTGAGTAACTTGGAGTTTAGTGTTGGGGGACTGGACAATGAACAAGATTTAGTGAAAGATATACATCAAGTTCCCCAAATGTTCACCGGAGTTTTTGAGAAGAAGTTTTTGAATTCTTCCTCTTCACTGTAGGCACAAAAAGCTGCATTTCCTAGTGACAGACTGTAAAATGTTGTGTGTCATTAAATGAGACAGACAACAAAATTGTATTTTCTTCTTTTCTCTGTATAGTGAACAGATAATTTCTCACTTGTCTACCAAGATCATATAATATTAAATATTGCCTTAATTAGTCAGGAAACATGTCAGGGCACAGTGAAAAAGGGAATGGATGGGAATCAACGGTTTGATCATATTTATCAATTTACCTAAAGAAATAGCAATAGTTGATTCATCTAAATGTCATAAATGTATTTCTATTATATCAAAAACTTCAAGACTGAAATATCATGGACATAAAGATACATGGCTGTAATATAGACTAATAGAGGTAAAGGCTTCTTTGTCCTTCAGTATTTCATTCAGTGGAGTTCTTCAAATTATACATAACTTTTTGGATCTAATTTCTGAAAACAAATGTAAGAACATTTCACTGTGACAAGTTTTCGCACATAGATTCAGACTGATGTTAGTTTGACTAAATCTCTCTTGAAAGATTTTTGATTGCAGCAGATAAATAGTGTGTTCTTTCTGTATATTTGTAGGCAGGTTTAGAGTAACTATACTGAGGAACCTTTTGACTGACTGCTCTCTGGTGGGTTATGACACCAAATATAGAATTCAGTGGACTTTCTACAGCTTAACAGGCATCCTTGGTGCTGGAGACCAGTAATACTTTCAAAACGATCACCAACTTCCTGATAATATCTCTGCTCTTTTATTGTTGATTACGTAGCAGTTACATGCAATTTTAGTGGTGTCAGTGGTCCTTGGCTCCTTCCCTTTCTGACAAACTGGTTTTGTACTTGCAATTATAAACCAAAATGTTCTCTTCCCTTTTCTTATATTCTTCTGGAAATGAAAAATGGAAATGTGCTTATGCTGCTTTTTCTGTGTCTTTCTTGCTTTGGTCAAAGCAGTCTTTAACCAAAAGACCTAGCTGGCTTTCCTATGGATCCTAGAAGTTGTGGAAAGTAAGTTCATGACTAATTTAACTTTCCTCTGAGAAATATTTCAGTAGGGTGTTCCTTTAAATCTGAATTTCTCATCACTGTGATCCAAGGACTACCACCTTCAAAGGAATGCATATTGATAGCAGATGATGACCTGTGTATCTTGGATGACAAGAAGGGAGTACCATAATAATGTGATCCATCCTATAAAATGGTTTTCAACCAGACACAGTAAGACAGTACTGTGCATGAATTGACAAGAGAAGTCTGCATGGTTTTGGAAACACAGTCAAGATGGATGTTAGGCATATACTTAATTGACAATGTTTTACCAAATGCATTATATAGAGTAAGAACTGGGAATAGATTATTTGCATTATAAATTTCCTTCAAATCTGGATTCCTATTCAAGATCAAATTTTCTTGGGTATAACAATCTCAGGTATTTCTGTGAGCTGTGTGAGTATTGACAATGGCTATCCTGAAAGATTCTTTTAATAGTTTTCATCTACCTCGTGATGCATGGCCAGAGTTCATGGCACTTTATCATATGAAGTAAAACACAACCATGTAAATACAAGCCGCGGCTATGCCTTGCAGGTATGAATTGTGGTTGTCATGATCATTTACAACAGCGCTGTACGTTGCAAATGATATCTTCTGAATACATACCATCACATGTACAATTTCCTAACTTACAAGACTCTACTTATATCCAAGCAGACAAACCGCTTGGAGCTGACTTCAACATGGTGCTCCTGTAAGATATGGAGATGATCAGTATGCGAACACTGACAATTTTGTGGCAATAGCCAAGCATAGCATACACAGTATGTGCATCTCTGTTTAGATTCGTTGTATGCCTAAATATGGGGCTATGCATTTCAACTGGAATATATCAGTTGTACAATAGTACTTTTTGAGCTATATATAATATCATGTAATTGTGAACACTGACAAAGAGTATTATAAACCATCATTTACATTATGGAAAAACCTACTTTCTTTTCTTTGAGGTTGTAAAATGATAGTAAGGGAACCAAAATTTGTTCAACCCTTAAAAATGAGTTAGCACTGATTACCTGCTGACCCTAGGCACTCTGAGCTTCCACAAGGTGGATGATTTTATGTACAGCCATGTAAGTTATGAATATGTGTGTAGGCTGGGTGTTAAACTATGCCAACACATCAGGATGGAAATATGGATTAGAAACATTGTTTTCTGACTTAACACACTACGCTTTGCAAGTGATGAACCCATCTGGGCATGCACTGATTGGCAGAGTTACACTGTTCTGTTGCTGGTGGGTAAGTAATATAATACTTCACTAAAAACTCTTCAAACTCCGATGTCATATTGTTAAGGGCTAACCAGGTACTTTGGGAAGGTATTTTATCCCAGCCTTCTGTTGTTAATCCCACTTCCCAGAAAGCCAGTTCCCAGAATGATGGATGGGCAAATGGATGATCCAGGACACATGCATGGCACAGAATGAAAGTGATTATTCCACGTGTTAGTGCCAGATGGCAAGATGGAGAGAATCCTCAGTATATATTTTACCGCAGCAACAACAAAAAAAATGGGCATGCAAGACTATGAATCAAGATATGCCGATAGCTAGCCAAGGAGATTAAGGTTGTAGTTATAAAAAGGATGTGATGCAATTTCATAGGGTCGAAATTACTATTAACTAAACAGAAAACTTTGGTTTATGTGGTGGTTACTATAATTACCATCTATGGACAATGTCATTCTATAGAAGCAGAAGAAACTAAGCTGTGTGACTGGAAAGCTTCGTGCCATCATAAATGGCTGGCATGTGTAATGATTATTGTTTATGTAGTTTTACTGTGACAGCAAGTAGCACTATGCTGCATGCACATCCAAGTGTAGAAAATTGTCTTTAGCATGCTAGTTTACATCAGCATTTCTTCATTTATGTCTTCTCTGCCACTAAAATTTATTTCATCTATACTGTGGGCGGACTAGAGCAGTACTTAAGGCTATCTCCACAGGGCAAACATACTTTATGTACACCTCTCACAGAATGTCACATCTCAAAGACATAATGGGCAGCTGCAATTGCAAATGTTAACAAACTGTCTATAATTTGTAGCTGATATGCTAAAGCTTATGTGTACTGGGAAACAAGATCTGTTTATGATGCATGTGTTTAATGCTGTCTATGTGCTTTTTTGAAATACATTTTGATTTTAGGAACAGACTCTTGCTGTGGTCACATACTGATGATCCTTCAAAATATGATCTCCTGTTTATTACTGGGCTTTGCTAGTTACATACATACATCAAATAATGCCATATCATACAGAATCTATGCTGCCTAACATTAGAGGCGACCTCAGATCAAGCATCAAATAGAGCCAGACTACAACAAGTGATGGTATGCTCCCGATGCTTACCGGACATTTTTAGCATTGATGGCAGTGATGACAATGTCTTTCTCTATCACCCTCTGACATCTCAAATGGCAAGTCACAAGAATGAGTTAGACAGATTTGACTCACACATTACATTTTTTCATGAGACCAGTAGCAGACAATTCATTGATTTACATGCATAAATCAGAGATTAATTTTATGAGTATATGGTTCATTTACACCTGATTTTGTAACTGACATATGTTTAAATGGTCTTATCTTATGTGAACCACCCTGTTCATCTGCAGTCTGTGTACCATAAGCTAAGGAATTACGCCTAACGTTACAGTGCTGGTGTATCAGTCACGGCTATATCATTGTATTCAATAACAGGTTATCTGTTCCTCAGCTCCTACACAATATTATTTGATTTACAGCATAGCTGAACACCTAAGTGGCCAGAGATATTTGTTCCCTCCACCGATAATAACGATTTTCCTTATGGCTCATAGGGTTGCAGTCATTTATTTACGCTTCTGGAAATAGAGCTGTCCAAAGACAGGCTTGACGACAACAAAAGGTGACAGGGAGCTACTGTTCTGTAATGGCTGCTTCACATCTCCTACTGCCACGGTGCACGGCTTCCTCCATCTCTGCAATTGGTGATAAAACTTAGGCCATGCTGTAAGAAGATATGGAAGCCAGGACAGAGCAAGCTTCTGCAGTCATATCCTTGCTCCTCAGCCCAGTCATCTTGTGCTATCTCCAATTTAGGCTGCTAATGGTGTGGTAGCTTGCATTTCTACTTTCTTAAAAATGCAGTGCCTGGAACACTCACTGTTCGGTTTGCTATGTGTCTTTTTTAAAGTTTGCCCTAGCGATGGTTCAAATGCAAAAAACTAGAATAGGAATGTAATGTTTCCATTGCTTATAGGCAGACCTACTTTCTATTCTACGCACTTTTTTCTAACCAACAAGCTAGAATTTGATTCTATATAATTTGGTACCAAAAGCTACATTTAACTGACATTAATATTGTGAAGTAAGACCCCAAAAAAAGTTGAAAATTCAAAAATTAAGCCTTACACTCTGTTCTTAACCCACAGTGCTAATGGCACAGGAGTCGCGACCAAACAACTGGGGAGGTGAAGTACACTTCTAAGAAAAAGTGTAAGTCTGCCCCTTACGTTCAAATCTATTAGCTTCTGTTATTTTCATTCACAAAATTAGCCTTAAAAAATCTTTTTCTTTAATTATCCCCTCCCTTTGACCCACTTTGAAAGAAGAAAAAGAACAAAAGTTCATAGGAAGATATAAAATATGTATTACATTTATTCAGGAGACTTGAAAGGGCTCCTTTGGAGCCATTTGAGTCTCTCCATCCCAGCCTATCCAGTAAATATACAGTTACATAGTTTTTTAAATGTATTTTTTGATAAAAATTAATTTGTGTCTACAGTCAATAACCTTTTCATAGGTTTATACATTAAGAGGCCAGAGGAAACACTGCCATCATCTACTCTGGCCTCCTGCACCATACAGACCATAGTACTCTGAAGATACACAACCCTGTAGAGTCAGCTTGATAGACTGTAACCAATTAACACAATGCATATTCAGTTTTGTATTGTTCCACAGTACAGATCATGACAATAGCAATATGGAAATGTTTATTAAAATCTTTATGAAAAAAGTTACGGCACATGAGCAGGAACCCAGATTGCAGAACTGAAAATATTTTCAATTTGGTTTTTTTTAATTCTCATAATTATAGGCCCTGGTAGAAAAACAACTGTTCAAAAAATAACATTGTCTTAGAACTTTTACTCATTTGAGTTCAAAACTAGATCAGGCAACATCACTAATTTACTCTGAACTTCTATAATTTGAAACTAACCAGTATGTATTTGGGAATTACAGTGAGCACAATTGCTCCTACATCTTTTACTTAAAGCAAAACTTTATGACTGTGTTATAACCTACTGAAAATAGGAGTATGTAATAGAAATGCTGACACAATCTTGCTCTGCATGACATAAACATGCCAATATAATATTATATTTTCTCCCTCTCTCTGTATATAATATATACGCACTTTTAAGTAAAAGAAAATAGATTAAACAATCAACTTATCATGTATTCATGTATCTATGATGTACCATATACCAAACACTAGACTTATCACACTTACCTTCCTGCATAATTAAAGTTAAATTCTCCAAATACAAACATTTTTGTTACCTTATCAAAGAACAACAGTCAACATGCTCAGCACTTCATTACTGTCAGGGAAACAATTGCACAAAAAGTTAAAGCTGCCATGAAACATATTTCAAAATTGAAGAGAAATTTTCAAGTGAATAAAAAACCAGATGAGATGCTGTTCTGACTTAAAGATATTATAAAATAAGTTCTCTTATTGTAGAGGAAAACCAAATGCAGAATAAGTAGTACTGTTAGTATTTTCCACCAACTATCCAAGGGACAAAATTGGAACAGCAACATGAATAATCTTGTTCTGTCTGTAGCAGAACATAAGTTATAGTAGTTTGTTGACAATAAAAATCTCTCCATGGATTAAAATATGCATGTTTGTGTATGTGTGCGTTTGTGTGCATTTATAAGTATACAAACACACACACATTTTAATATATATGACAAACAGGCATAGAATTCTGAATTCACCAAATGAGCTGATGTGCAGTAAATATCCTATGTTACTTAACTGTCAATTAATCTATATTGTCAGCAACAACTGAAATGGATTTACTAAATAATGCTATGGGCTGATACTGGTGCACTTCTAACCTACAGTATGCAGTACCTCTACAAAACATCTCCAAAAAACCATCTGCATTGCATATTTGTTGTAAAACTATATCTTTTTCTAATCTTCATTTTTTTTAGCCGTACATATGTATATCTGTTTATGCTCTAAGAAATAAGTTTGCAATGCTTTATAGCATGCCACATATGTTCATAAAATAAGTCCTCAAATCAATATAAAATTATGTAATTGAACAAAAAGGCATACTATTTTTCATGCTATGCTCAATATAAATATAAATTCAAGGCAGTCAAGCTATCCATTACCAAAATAATAATAACAACCATAATATATATGTATATATACCTACACTCTCTAAAAAGTGATCCAGTTATGTGGAATAAGAAACCAGTAAGAAATTGGTTGAATGTAGTATAAAAGTCTCGTTTTATGTAAAAGCCAATACTGGCCATTTCAAGTATTTTAATACTTTCCTATAACCTTTTCATTAGTAACTAGCTATTTGTAGAAATGATAATTTTATACTGAAAATTGTATCCAAGTTAAATAAAAATTAACTTCTACTGTAGTTCATTTTTAGAGTGTGCATGTATACATAGCAAAATACCCTTCTACAGATCTATCATAAATATTTTAGTTTATGTCAGTTCTTTTCTATGAAAACACTTCAACATTTTTTTCTTGAATTTTGGATAATGTATATCAGGCCTTTTAAGAAATAAAACTCATCTTAGATCATTCGCAATACCAGATTCCCTTCAGTTTGTGCCAGTTTGCAAGTTAAAGGTCAAAGATCAAAGACATAGGACAGTACACTTTAAGGAAATTCAGACAGTGAAGCTGTTCACAGAAGACAATGTTTAACTTGGTAATGACAGTCAACAGGTCAATAATCAAGTTCAAGGCAAGCTGTTCATTGTTGCAAAAGCTACTCCCCTCAAATCCTGGCTTTCATAAAAAACCAGGTGTCTGACTTTTGGGGTGCATCATTCTGACCATCTTTAATAAGTTCACAGCCCAGTGACTGTAAAGCCTATCACTGCAAGAAGCAGCTCCTAAAATCAATAAAGAGGTCTGTCAGTTGCTGACTTTTCTCTAGGAAAAAAATATTGATACAAACCTGCTCTGCAGGTCACATGAAAATGACAATACTGCTGTTAGCACAAATTACACAGAATGACAAAATGCTTTGGTGGTCCCTTGGCTCTGTCAGTGATACCATGTTTGGCTGAAGGCCAGAAATTTGACTAACCCTTTGAGAACTATGGTGAACATGCAAAGGGGTAACACACCAGAGGATACTCATGCAATATCAGAGTCATTGTTTTAGCTTTCCTTTGAAACTGTAACTCTACCTCTGCTGAGGCAAATTGAATTATCATGCAACATAGTTTAAAAGATAAATTCAAGATGCTTAAGATAAAAGGCTAAGCTATAAAACTGTCACCAGTTCAGAAAAATTCTTGGTAAGTGGTAGAAGTTATTAAAATAGGTTTGGTTTCTTTAACCAGAAAGTAGCTGGTAAATATATTTTGTTTTCTGTTTATGTTACAAATGCTTTTCTATCAATAATGCAAATAATTAAAAACACTCACTTGCAGTCACAGGAAATCTGTTTTGAAAAACTGATTTTCTTTTAAAACCTGTATTACCCAAACACAGTCCTATAATTTAATGACAACCGAGATGATTAACATCCACCAGACTCTGAAAACGGATGCAATAGTTCTCAAAGGGTTACACCACCAATGTAATACCAGCGTCAAGTTTCTCTATAGCATGACTGTTGCTTTAGTTCATTGAAATCCACTTCAGAGACACACTGCTTTCTACCACGCTTTGGAATGAGTGCTCCTGACAGACCTATGAAAGGCCTGGGGCAGTTGGCTTGGTACAGCTTGGGAAAGATTATGCAGGAAAAACAACCAAAAATCAAACCAATAAAAAGGTTCTGCTTGAATATAGTAATGAATATAAATGAGTTTAAAACATTGAGGACGTAGCCCAGAGCAGCTGTAAAAAACACAAAATGAATGTATTATTAAGGCTGTTACTATATTGCAGATATTTTGGCCCCTTGTTTGTTGGAAAATGGCTGTCCGAACAGTCTGAAGTCCTGCGTGTCATCCGAGTCTCCCACCTGACAAAACTGAAGTAGGAGTATAGGACTTTATCCGTAGCAGACAGAAAGCAATCCTCTTTGGAGACAAAGCTGTTTTGGGTCTTCTCACTTTCCTGAAAGTTCCGTTGTGGGTTGTTGTGTTTTTTTAAAAAAATTTACTTTCAGCAAAAAATTTTTCAAAGGGGGACAGGCCTTAAGAGAAAAATGTAGAAACATTGGAGATTTTTTTTTTCCTCTTCGTTAGTTAATCCTGGTAGTTTATATGGTATTGAGCGTGCAGAGGAAAGGCCTAGAATTGAATGACAAAGAAAGACAAAGGACTGAAGAAACAGCAGATACTGTGTATCATGGAAGCTTCCCAGCTGAGCGAATCGCCACTCATGCGCAGGACAGGCAACCCCCTGGGTTTTAAAGATCAGCTTTGTTTCAGACTGACAGATGCCCGCTCCTAGCTAGGAAACCGCATAACAGCTCTTGTGTTGAATCTCAAGTTACCACAAACTCCTGGGAGGGAAAGAAAAAAACCAAAACCCTACATCACACCCACTCTTGCATAGAGCGTTTGCAGTACAGTATGTGGCGGGGTGTTCCTTTCCTTTTGAACTGGAACACAGTGTAAACCAAGACAAGGAGGCACAAGGCCAGGATGCAGGGAATGACAATGGCTATGGCTTTCACAGTGCTGGCTGTGTTGTCCAGTTTGATGACAATGTCAACGTCATCTTGAGGGCTGTGTCGGTCTTTTTCTCGATCTGTTGGTCCATCACAACCCATAAAATCCTTGAGGATGGATCTGGGATAGCCAGGTTCCACCCTGAGCATCTGGTTATTGAATTTCCAGTACTCTTTTCCTTTGTAGAAATATGTGAAGCCTGAGGAAGAAAATTGCAATTATTCATGGTCATATTGGATCAAATCATGTCATCAACACACCATGACTGAAACTACTGGTATCAAATTATTTTGTAATTAAAAAAATTAAAAGGTGTAAGGAATAGACTTCAGTTACAGGTTTTTCAAATCTTCTTTACAAATTTCATTTCTTTACTCTCTCTAGAAAATCTAACATCGAGGGGGGGCGTTAATTCAATAAACTGGGAATATGATCTTTGACAGACCAGGGTCCAGCTGATTTGTTCATTCCCTGAAAACCCAACCAGAGTTGGAATCCTCAGGGCCAGGACTTTAAAGTATCACAACCTCTTCAAGATGGGAAGTCTACTGAAACAAATTGCAATGCTATGCTAGCCAGAAATGAGAACTGACCCTCTTTAATGTCACATGGCCTACTGCTGTACTTCAGAAAAAGGAAACTGGATGAAATAATGATAGCTTTGCCAAGAGAAAACAGGTGTAACCAGATGTAAGTTTTCTGCAAAAAGCTGTTATTTGATTATTCAGGCACAATCCAATGTTACTACTAAACATGCCTAAATGAAAAAAAAAAAATTGACTCCTTGCCAAAAATCTACGTTACTTTATTATCCCAGCTGAAAAATGGCATTGATCTGGCAAGAAACAAACCTTCAGGATGGGTGAACTTCCTCCTACTATTTATGAACTGAATGCAAACAGCTGGATTTTTCCTTATCTTCACTTTATAGACCTCAGCTTATTTCCTGCTGTACTAAAGGCCACTAAGAATACTAAGACAGATTGGGCACTATTTGTCATTTTAACAATGCTTCCTGAAAAGATCAGTAACTGGCTATCTGGAGATAATATTAGTAATCCCCTATTCAAACAGCAGTTAGTTTCTTTCAATTAAAAAAAAAAAAAACTTGATAGTTTATTTTGCAGCTCAAACTGTAAACAAATCTTCATTATCTACTGCCACTTTTCAGAATATTTAGAACATTTGAACATTCTTCTACATTAGTTATTTCTGTAATTTTAATGCCCTTCCTAGCTACTGAAAAAGTACTATTTTTCTTCCTTAATCCCTTGCAGTTTTATTATCTTAGAATGTGTTAGTGTATCTATAGAAAGGTATAATATTGGTTAAAAAGTAAAAAGAAATGCACTGAGCTATATGAAAACAGTAGTTAGGAGGCTTGTTCACAAGATGCCTTCTATTCTGATTGGAACAAAACAAAAAAGAGGACTGTAATTCTTTAAATACAATGAAGTTTTAAAATATTAGCATATATAAAGTTCATTAAAGCAATCTGTAGTTTAAACCAAAAAAATTATCAAATTCAAAATGTCAGTATTTTGAGTCACAGGTTACCCTATCTTTGCATTTCATATAACAACGTGTATGTAAGAAAATACTGTACATACTGGCCCTGGATAAATATTTCAAGTGTGGAAATTTGATATATTATGTCTATCAATATTCTAATACATATATAGAGACCATATACAGATATGACATCTTTAAATCTATATTCTTACATATATACAGAACACAAATACGTATACACCAGGGGTACATATAAGTCAGAAAACTGACATTAGTTAGTATTAATTGTTATTATACCTTGAAATACCAAATTAAAACTGTTAATATCAAAGCAGCAAAGGAATCACCAGCCCCTACAGATCCAGTAAAAATTCTTCAATCAGGGCATATTTTCCACTGGAAAACTCTGAAGGTAGTTTAAAATTTTCTGTCATTTTGCTGAGGCGGGAACCAGGACAACAGTCAGTAACAGCCGAAGGATGGAAGTTACCAGCAGAGAAAGGTAGTTCTAAGAGACAATAGTTTTACTGCTTCTCATGGCAGAACACAACTGTTGAAAGTTATTATTTCATCTAATCTGCTTGACTTGTTGAGCCTGCTTTGGGAGCTGGTCATTACAATTGTCTAGGTGCTAGTCGCTGAGAGTAATGAGCGCAGTGCCTGACCCAAACAATGTGGAAGGGCTTAGCAGTCACTAACGTGTCAAATAGAAACTCAAATCAGGAGTAAGCACAAGGCAAAAAAAGCTCAATGGGCTAATAGACTACCTTTTCTCTTTCTTCTCTCTAAAAATTGCCCCACCATCCACTTTAGCAGAATTTCTTGTTGGGAGGTAAGACGCTCTCAAGGTAGAAAGAAAAGATTTCTCCAATCTGGAGAACTTTGTGTGATCTCAGATTCCATGAGAACAGAAAGGAAATTTCCTCTTCACCTCTTCCTAAGAGTTTCTACCACAGCGTTAGAAACCAAATCACAATATGGGAAGTAGCAGGGAGAGTTTCAGAGATGTTACCTGTACCTTACCAAGCTTCTAGGACACTGAGTCAGGATGCTGACTACAGTAAGAAATTGGTTTTTTTAATCTTTCCCAAGCCTCTTAGTACACGATTACCCAAAATTTTTTGTGGACAGTGAAGGAAACCTCTTTATGATCAGACTTATTGCAGGTGTTCATTTGCATGGTTTACACAACAGAAAGACAAGGGAGAGAAAAAAGTATTCTTTAAAACAAAATGGATTAACTGGAAGACATGCTTTCAGATGTTCCCATACAAAGCTATATAGCAAAACTTCCTTGTCAACTCTGTTTCTGCTGAAAGAAAGGAAAAGAGTTTCAGGCAAAATGTAATCAACTTCTTTCCAACTAAGCTGTGGTAATTCTTATTTGCATCTGCTTTTGTTTGTTTCTCTCCTCATACAACAGTGGAGTTGTGAACTGTTTCTTAAGATGTCTATTTTCTTGATTTCAGGGAAGATGTCTTAGTGGTCTTCTTGGGAACTTTATGGTGTCATTTTCAGTCCCTCTTTCTGCCTGGGGCCCTTTTAGGCTTTCTGAGAAGCCCAAGAACACCCTCTTTCCCTTCTCCTCCTCCATGATCTCATGTCATGTTTTACCACCCTCCTCATTCAAAGAGTCAGACAGACTATCAAAGCCACTGGGGCAAAAAAGAGAAGTGGCTTTGATGTAGCCAAGAGTCTTAGGAATGAGTGCTCTGCCTCTCCAGTATTTTCAAACCCACTGGTCTGAGTGTTACAGCAAGATAATTTTCATAGATAATGAGAGACACATGTACCTGAGCTCAGCACAGAAAACTTATTATGCAGAATACAATCAAGGTAAGAAAAAAATCCAAACCCATACATACATGCATACATACATGTATATGTTAAGTTCCTTTTGGATGTAAATCTTTAAAAATATGCTTGAAAAGTAATGAAGGGAAGAAAGCAGAGGTTATATCCATTATGTTTGTCTGTGCATACATAATGTTTGTGCCCATTTCCACATATATGTGTATTTACAGTTAGTTATTGAGTGGGATATATGCAGAATATCATCTTGACTGACCTACTTTCCAGTTAAAAACAGAACAAAACAAATAAAAACAACATGAAAAATCAAGTCTAGCCAAAAGGCCAGAATCCAGAGAGGGTTTCTGCTTCTGGATAAAACAGAGACAAAGCAAGGAAGCAATTAAACATATTTCTGAAAAAAACCCCAAACATTTCCATGGTAAATTACTTAATCAAGTTAGAGGTTGAAATAGGAGACTGAAATGGTTTATAAAGGGAAAGAAATCTTTTTATCTGCTTATTAAAAGGAAATTAAAATAATATGGCAATATATACATGTGCTGTCTGAGGCAAACAGAATAAACTCAGAACCTACTAATAAATAAATCATAAATGCCATACAACAATTCTCCAACAATGGTAAGTGACGACATATGCATATTTTTATCCCCGTCAAAGGGATCTAAACTCTGTGCAACTGAGGGTTCTGTTGGCAGCCTACCAGCAGCCCCTGGCTAGCACTGAATTCTCATAAGGTGGAGGAGATTTTGGCTGCTCTTACACATTTGGAGGTGTGGCCAGCTGAGATTCTAGGTTCCTGTATGTGATGATGCATCTTGATACGTAATAGCACTTCATACTAACATCCCTGTGATCTGCATTTCTGCATCATGGGCTTGTGACATCTTTGATTTACACAGATTCCTATGGATATTTCTGCTTAGGTAAAGATTTTGCTTCCCTTTTCTAGTCGTTCAGAATGAAAATAATACCTTCTAAGCTGTTTAAACAGCCAACACCTTCACAATTCAAATAGAGATATATTGTGTTTAGGAAGCTTGTTTTAAGAGGTACTATAATTCAGCAGAGAACAAAAATAATTAAGTAAATTAAGACACAAGAAGAAAAAGAATGGAAACTAAGGTTTATAATACTAAATTTGAAAGATTTTTCTCCATTGTGTTAAATGGTACATGCAAACAAACAGCTATTTTCAGCAAGTGCTATAGCAGGAAATATTCTGTTCATACATCAAAAATTCCTCTGCTACTTAACCTGAATAGTCAATCACCCTCTACTACTCTATCTTACATAAAGGTTGTTAGTAAATCATTAAAACAGGAATGTGTCTGCATACCATTTTCTTTGTGGACAAAGGCTCCCTGAGGAGATTCTGGGATACCTTTCCAAATTGTGATTGGTTTGGGATAACCAGGGTCCATGGATCTCATTTCTTCACTGTACCTCCAGTACCTGAAATTATTTTTAAAGGAAAAAAAAAAAAGAAAAAAAGAAAAAAAGAAAAAAGCATTTATAAGATACCAGATGAGTAACTACATATTTTTTTCCTTCTAACATTTACTACATTCATTAGTCACAAATGGGAATATTTGACTTCTTTTCTTGGAACATACTACCAGATTACAAAGAAATCTATTTGCTGACTGGACAACTGTTTCATGTAAGCAGAAAGAAGATAAAAGATTTTTGCACTTTGACAACTAAATCAGTATGCATCTCATAATCGTAGCAATTCTGATGCTTAGGACTTCTTCACAGTGACACAGAGAGATGCAACATATGCAAAAGAGGTACATTAATGCTTTAGATAACATTTTAATCATGAAGATGACAGTAGATTCAGATTAAAATACTCCCAGCAATCTTAATTTAACTCCTTATATGTATGCATTACAGGAGCTTTTCTTTTCATTATCATTAAATAGATACAGTGTAATACAAAATTCAACCTGCTTTTGTGCCTTTCTGCCAGCCAGCCCTTCTCCAATTTAAAAAGCTTCAGCATGCAAATTCTAGGCAACCTGAACATGTAAGAAGTATTTAGATTTTATTTACATTTACAGATAATGTTGGTAATTTCTTTGTCCTTATGCAGCTGGCTAAATTTTTATTCATATCTTATAAAAAGCTGGTTCTAAGAATTAACATATTGTATCTCTAGTATCTCTGTGTATACTGATATAATATTTGGGTGGGTCATTTCATATTTTGACTGGCTCCACTAATTTAGAGCATACCAATTTAGAGCACATTTTTCTTGGAGAATTTTTTTATTCAAAAACAGTTTTATTCATGTGAAAAATTACATAAAAAGGCAGCCACTCGCCATTTCAGGACATCAAGAGCCTGAGAATATGTCACTTTCATTGATAATCTGGTCACTGCTAAAAACTTGACCCTTTTTCTAATTTGAATTCATTTGACTTCAGCTTTTAGAAATCCTTGTTAAGATTGTTCCTGATATATTAAAGAGTCCTTAAGTGAATGATATTTTGTCCCTGCGAAGGTACTTAGACACTCTATTCAATTCATGTCTTAATCTTTTTTAAAAACAGAATGTTCTAAACTCCTCTGTATTTCTTCCTGTGCAGCATTTCTCTGGCTTTAAACTTTCAATAAAATTAAAAGGTGGCAGGTTTCAAGTGGGTTAAGAGTTGTCAAGTTACATTAAAAACCATTTGTATTTATTTTTTCTTTCTTATGCATAAATTATTTTTATAGCCTGATTTCTTAATCTAGTCACATATGCATCAGTAACCAGCCAACAAGGCAATGCTCTTTATTTTGAAATGTAATATCTTTCAGAGTTTATATGGAGAAAGAAACAACATATAGTAAACAAAGCTCTGACATCAATACTATTGCAACCAGTTCTTGCTCATCTTTTGACTCTGCGTTTCTTCATCCTTAGTTTGCATTTTCTCTTTTCACATTTGTCTGTTCTTTCTTTCTCTGTTTATTCTTACTCTTTGCTAATATTCTATTTTCTAATCTCCATTTTTATCTGCGTTTCTTCTTTATCAACTATCTTACCTTTTCCTCTATCCCTCTTTCCCATAAACCTATTTCCTTCCTGCATACTTCCACTCATTTTTCCTTTTTCTCTTCCAACGTTTTCACCTTTTTGAGCTCCTTCTTTTACTAACCTCTGTATTTTTCCATTAGGCTGCATGATGGAAATAGACCATCTTATAGGACTTTCAAAAATTTACATTGTCATTAAAAACAAGTCTATGAGGACATACCCAGTGCACACTCAAAAGTCCCCAAACTGTTGTTTTTTCAGCACTGAAGAGAAATCCTATGAGGGAAGGACTGATCATGATACTATCTCAGCAATCTGTGCTGGAATAATGATCGTGTCTACAGGGTAAGGAAAAGCCTAGTCCTGGTTCTCCTTGGCATGCCAAATGTTCACAAGCAGACTCCCCAGTGATGATTTGAGTGATCTGAGTTCTACAAACTATATAAATTGTGTTACTCTATCTCAAAGACTGATAAAGTAACAGAGGGAAAATAAATGAAAGTGCACTTTGTGGCTTTAGAAAAAGGGAATTTGGAAAATATTTGCTAAAACATGTTCTTTCCTGTGTCTAATCCTATTTACTTAATGATATTCTGAACTATTGGATGACTAAGCTTTATAAAGAAAAAAATATTCATTTAAACTCTAAAGTATAAAAACCAGTCACACCAGACAGAGGCATAAACAAGACCATGTGTCAAGAAGTGCAGCAAACCTGTTATCATCTTGTCCTACACTACACAATTCTGGTAGGAGAGGAATGAGAGAGGGCAAAATGTTTTCTGTAGTCATCTTTTGTCCCTTCTAGCTTTCATACAATTATTTGGAAGAATTATCTTTAGTGTTTAAATGGATCATTTTAAATATTAATAATAATGATCCATGCGTGAGCTGTTTTAGACATATGAGTATTACAATACATTTACTATTTGGAATTTTAAATCTTCTTACTGGTTTGGGGTTTTTTTGGTTTGTTTGGTTTTTTTTTTTCATCTTATAGCCAATATTTGATGCTTTGTATTGCTCTAATTTTTTTATGTATACCACTGTTCTGGGACATTTAACTCTGTCTAGATTCTGCCCTGGAGCCCTTAACTACAGATTACTGTCAAAACAAAATAAGTATACAGGTCCTTGAGTTACATAAGGAGGAACATACTTTGTTATTTTGACGCTGGCATAACTTTTTGGTTCCCTTTCATGCCTACCTCCTGCCACCGAGAAGCTACATTTATGCTATACCTTCTTCAGGAAAAGATCCACCCCTATAGTAGACTTATATGTACTACTAAAACCAACAGGAGAATTCAGCTCTAAATTTACATTAAGAAAAAGTTGTGATATAAACAATACACATTGAGAAGCTTAGTGGTGTATGGGTTTATTCCCACTGGTGGTCAATATCCTGTAATAGCTCAATTATCTCTGCAAGGCTCATGTTGTTCGATCTTCTTCTAACATACTGTATTCCATTTATATCCTGCTGAGTTTCATTGTGCTTGTTAGCTCTAAGTAGCAACTTCTCCATCAACAGATGTTTTCTCTGATAGTTCTTTTTGTCTTCTGTTATTACCACTAGTGTTTTAGGAAAGTCTTGACTATAAGTAACTGCCTGTGCATGGAAATATAAAAGGACACTGCTGAAAAAAGCCTAAAGGAAGTACAGGTCACATAAGATTCCTACTGTATGTACTTTCCCAGGAGTGTGCAGGTGGAAAATTATTACCTGAAAATGAACTTACATTTTTTTTAAAATGTACTCAACCATGGGAAGCAAATTATTTAGGTGGCTTTCTTGTTCACTGTGGAAATTGATTGCTTGAAATGATACCTAGTTTTCAAACACCACAAAAATTTTACTTAGTTATCTACTTTTCTCATCATGAGTGTTGGAGAATTTTTTTTTTAAAAAAAGCTTTAACAATAAAATTGGTTGTGGCAATCTGTAGTGCAATATTACAGTACTGCTAAAAAATGATCGACTGTAGTGTGCTAAACATATTCTATGATGTGCATTAAATTCATTTCTTAAGTGATCCATGAATATTATTAGTGTCTCAGAATCCTAAGTACTGCACAGTAACAAAAGCAGTCATCATATTTCTAATAATACTAATACAAACATTGCAATTATTAATAAAGAATAATTTGTCTCTGAGCACTCAGAATTTACACAGTGATACATCAATCAACAAACATTGTAACATCCTGAAAACCTGTAAAATCCATCATTCAGATAACTTGCAGGGTTTCAAAAATTATTAATGAGTTCTCTTGGCATTTCTATAAAGCAGACGAATATTCTTTCCCTTATTTTTACAGACAGGGAAATGAAGACACAGAGACACTGACTAGTGCAAGTCCCTTTTGGGACTGGAAAATAACTCAGATTTTACAATTTTTTACTGTTCTTTATTAATCATAAAAATAAGTGTGCCTTCTGAAGGGAACTGTAAGATTTATTTAAAAATAATTCCTAGGGAACTGCTCAAATTGTTCTCTAGCTTCCTGATTTAGCTGTCGTTTCCCTTTCTTACCTAATTTTTAAATAGTAGAAAAGAAGTCATTTTCACTGACCTTAAAAAGCTTTGGATCATGCCTTGCCTGTTTATCTGCTAGGGTTTAGAAATGTGGATAAAAAGGAGCAGGTAAGAGTGTACATAACTATTACTTTGAATATTTAAGTTTAAATTTGCCACAACCGTGACTTGCCTGTTGATTTCTAAAACATAACTTTTCCACTGGATATATATATACTTATTTCAGTATATTCACACAAATACAATTTAGGTTATAAGAAATGTGAAAACAGTATAGCCCCCTATGCAGGAGGGGTTAATTTCATCAACAGAAAATTAACTGTTTAAGTGGCTTGCCTTCTTCTTTTGAGAAATAGAGGAAAAGATTAACATGCTTAGCTGATATCCACCAAATTGCTTCCTTGAAGAATTCCTATACCAACCTATCTCCTTTGAAGAAGTAGGTTTTCCCAACATCTTCCCACCAAATTGCTGAATCAATGCCATGGGAAGGAATTCCGCTTCCAAGTGTTATCAAATCATGAGGATAACCTGGCTGGAGAGTAGTGTCCTTGAAAACCCAGAACTTGTTACCTGTACAAAAGCATATATATACACATACATATATGTATGTTAGTCTTAAGTACTCTCAGTATTAATATTAATACACTACTAAGAAATAAGAAAGACTCCCAAAGGGCTATAGTGGTTCTGCCAAACACAATGAAATGAAAAATGTTCTATCACTGCAGATAATGCAAAATTAAATATGCTTTACAGATACCTTGCATTTATAGAGCACCTTTCATTCATTAAGCCCACAAAATATATTGATACCAAGTATATAGGGATCAAACCCAGAATGAAAATGAAGTCATCTCAGGAGGCTCTGTGGTTGATAATGTAATACATTTACAGCAATACTACACAACAGATTTACATTTCATGAGGAAAGAATAGTGAATTTTAAGACAAAACGAGGTAAGAAAACATAAATAAATAAAAAATAGAAATTCCTATCCTCATAGAGACCATATGCTTTTATTACTCTCTACTCCTCCTCAAGAAGTTAAATTACTTATGAAGGGTGTACAAATTATTTCTGAAATGACCATAGAATTTATTTTGGTTTTAATCATATTTTCTTTAGTGTGGCCTAAAGACAGCAAACTGAGGTTCTGAAGTCCCACAGGTGAAACCCTTGTGTTTCTGAAATTAATGGGGGCTTGCCTTTAGTACCAGTGGCAGAAAGATTTAACCTTTCGTTGTGGGTGATGAACCATTCAAAACCACCCAATTGAGTTATTACATGCTGATAATACCAGGTAGATGTACAACTCTAGCTGGTGTTAGCACAGTGTCCACGAACCCTCAGGTTACCCAAGCTGTCTTAAATACGAATAATAGCATAGTGCATCCTGGACAGCGGTTGAACCCCTACTGTTGCAGTTACTAGCTAAATATATTGTCTATATAGGGGTATGCATATCTACAGAAGCAGCAGTTGCACTAGTGTTTTGTAGTATAGCCCCCCTGTACCTATTTTTGGAGAGGATGCTTACTGCACTCTCTTGTACCTGGATAGCTTGCCTCATGTATTGGGTTTGTATGGCCAGGTTTTGGTAGCAGGGGGACTACAGGGGTGGCTTCTGTTAGAACCCGCTAGAAGCTTCCCCTATGACTGATAGAGCCAATGCCAGTTGGCTCCAAGATGGACCCACTGCTGCCCAAGGCCGAGCCCATCAGCAACGGTGGTAGCACCTCTGTGATAACATATTTAAGAAGGGGGGAAAAAAAAACCTAGGCAATTGCAGCCAGAGAGAGGGAGGAGTGAGACCATGCGAGAGCAACAACTCTGCAGACACCAAGGTCATTGAAGAAGGAGAGGGACGAGGTGCTCCAGGCACCGAAGCAGAGATTCCCCTGCAGCCCGTGGTGAAGGCCATGGTGAAGACCATGGTGAGGCAGGCTGTCCCCCTGCAGCCCACGGAGGTTAATGGTGGAGCAGATGTCCACCTGCAGCCCATGAAGGACCCCATGCCAGAGCAGGTGGATGTGTCCCAAAGGAGGCTGTGACCCCATGGGAAGCCCATGCTGGAGCAGGCTCCTGGCAGGACCTGTGGACCCATGGAGTGAGAGGAACCCACACTGGAGCAGCTTTGCTGGCAGGACTTGTGACCCTGTGAGGGACCCACGCTGGAGCAGTCTATTCCTGAAGGACTGCACCCCGTGGGAGGGACCCACACTGGAGCAGTTCATGAAGAACTGCAGCCTGTGGGAAGGACTCACATTGGAGAACTTCGTGGAGGACTGCACCTCATGGGAGGGACCCACGCTGGAGCATGGGAAGAGTGTGAGGAGTCCTCCGCCTGCAGAGGAAGGAGCAGCAGAGACAACGTGTGATGAACTGACCGCAACCCCCATTCCCCATCCCCTGCACCACTAGGAGGGAGGAGATAGAGAAAATCAGGAGTAAAGTTGAGCCCAGGAAAAAGGGAGGGGTGGGGGGAAGGTGTTTTTAACATTTAGTTTTATTTCTCATTATCCTACTCTGATTTGATTGGTAATAAATTAAACTAATTTCCCTGATCTGAGCCTGTTTTTCCCATGACAATAATTGGTGAATGATCTCTCCCTGTCCTTATCTCGACCCACGAGCCTTTCATTATATTTTCTCTCCCCTGTCCAGTTGAGGAGGGGGGGTGATGGAGCAGCTTTAGTGGGCACCTGGCATCCAGCCAGGGTCAACCCACCACACCTCACCAGCCCACAATTCGTTTCACAGCTTCAGTTTGCTCTAGCTTCCTAGCCAAGCTCTTCTTCCTCACTGAACACTTCCACGATTACCTCACCTGGTTCATCATCTCGTATTAAGCCTTTAGTCTAACACTTTCCCCAATAATTGTGTTGTCCTCCAGACTCTTTACTAGGGTCTTCTCAACATACTGTGCCTCCTGTACTATTCTTGCAACTATCTTTCCTTTTTACATTTTTGCTTTCTTCTAATTCTTCAAAATACACTTCTCACCTGTGTCTTTTCAGTAGAGACTTCTCTTTCAAACACAGACAGCTTTGGCTGAAAAAAGAGAATAAAGATCCTCATATGCCCCCTAGAAATAGGGAAAAGGGAGCATAATTTGCATTTTAGTACTTATCTGAAGAGCTTGCTTTGAGGCCTGTTTTCTCTTTGCATTTTTTCATGTAGGCCGCAGGGACACTCTTTCTGAGCTAGAGTATAGGCTCCATTGTGTAGGAACCATGTGTTTATTTTCTCTTCAAAGCACTACCTTCATCTGTGTTTCCAAAAAGCATTGCTATTTTTAGTAATAATAACACTGAAGGAGAAGATACTCTTTGACATCATGTAGACCCTTCTGAGTTGCATCACAGAAAGATCTAGAGAAGATCCATGAACATATATATTGGATTGGCTTACTGGATACTTCACTTCAGTCTATCCATTGTCATTTATGATGAGAATATTGAAAATATAAGGAGAAAAGTTTGAAAACGTATTTTGCTCAAACACATTTGGAAAGAGATCCTAAGAGGTAAAATCATGGCTGTTCATATTAGCCATTGTACTTACCTGTAAGGCTAGGCAGGCTGTTACACAGACTGAGGAGGCTAAGGCACTGTGCTGTATAAATATATTATAAGGAAATGTAACATTACCCCAAAGATCTGGGATCAGTCGTATGCCAGAATCACCAAGATGGAAAATCCGGAGAGCTGTTTTTCAGTTGGTTTTATATTTTAGCTATCCCTCAGTATTATTAAATGTTTGTTTAAAGGGAGGAGTTTTTTAAAATCCCTGTTTGCATTACAGTGATTTAAAGCATGTTTTCATTTTATCACAGTTTTTATTAGGAAAGGGGATATAGTTTCAGTCCCTCCCATGCTGGGTTTCCAGAGTAAATTTTTTATCAGTTTCTTTACAGCTGCTTGTCACCCACTTCCAAGCATAGACACTACAGTTTGCCAGTTGAAGGAAGAAAGGGTTCAAAGAATGACTATGTACAGAGCCATTTGAAGTACTGAAAATAAGAGAGACACAGATCTATGAAGAACAGTCATGGAAATCTGAGGTCTGTGTTGACCTGGGATTAAGGTCTGTTCTAACCAGACATTTACCTTTACTGAGATTCCTTACAAAATTAACTCATAGACAGGGTCGTGACAGGGTTGAGCATCTTCAGTCATTCTCTGTCCCTCCTCCCATGTGGTTTATCCTTTTGCCAACTCATATGACTGTATACTGAAGGCTTCAGGTGGTAATGGCAGTTTCAAATGCAATGATAAGAGAAGTCATGCGTTTTGGACCTTAGTAGTTGGTACTTATGGTGTGAACAACAGATGGCATCCAGCGAACAATACTGAGCCAGCTCATTTCTGTTTCAGAAGATCATTCAAAATGACAGCTGTTGCACAGCATTGAGAGGCATATGCTGTGATGTATGTAATGCCATTACCTTTCTCTGTGCCTCACAAGGAATAAAAGTAACTGCAGTTGTTAGGAATAGATCATTATCAGCCATACCCAATGAGTCAAATTTAGCTATTAACAAGATCAGGTCATACCAAAATAAACAAGGGTTGAGCCCACACCATTATGAGTGACAGCACCACTGAGCCAGGTATTTGTTGCATATTCAGATATACTGAAGTAGAAGGAAAGCGTAGATGTGGGAACACAAGACTTAAGAAACTAAATTCTTCTTCTCAAATTTCTTACTAAGAAGCAAATTCTTTCTGGGTAAATAGAGAAAAGGTAAATTTAACTGTATTTTATGAAGACAGTAGGGCATTGAGAGCTCTAACATATGTGGGCAAGACTTCTATTGATTCTAACTAGAGGGAAATCTATTTAACATTTGCTTTGGAAGACATATTTAGTCTGCTACAACAGTGTTGATTGTTAATGGGAAGGACTGGTATATAAGAAATCCAAATGTTCCATCTGGCTGACAGTTTTCACTTCGGGTTTTTTCGTTTGTTTGTTTCAGGAGTTTTTAGGTAGTTTGTTGTTCATTTTGTTGTTTTGGGTTTTTTTTCTCTCTAGCTTCTGTCCCTCAGCTGGAGGAAAGTGGGTGGCTGTTGATCAGAGGATTTCCAAAAAGTCAGAAAAAAATGAGAAGCTTTCAAACTCTCCAAATATTAGAAGTTAAAGCTGAAAATCAGTGCAAAAGATGCCTGACTGTGATGAGAATTAGTTCCCTTTATTTCTAACTTATATTTATGTATCTTAAAACGTATTAAAAATGAATGCTTAAGTCAGTATGCCTTCATTTAGCTCATATTCCACTTCCACTAGTAAATAGTCAATACACTTAATTAATTGTGATTATAATGGAAATAAAGAATATATGACAAAACTAGAGTAATTATAGTTTGATCCTTCTTGTAGATAACTAATGCTTGTTCAGAGTCCTAACCTATGCCCTTGGCAGAAATCACCACTGTATTTATTTTACAAAGTTGTTTTTTAAGGTCTGGTTGGTGGGTTTGTTATTCTCACAGAGAATAAAGCACCACATGTTTCATGAAGCCTGGCCAACCTTCAGAATGTTTCATCTCTGCTTTTATTCCCTAATGTAAGATCTAATATAATAACAAGCAGAATGGTAAGGTCACAAGCTGAGAATGAAGCAAGTAATAAAAAAGCCAAAATGTCTTACTTTTTGCAATAATGCTTTGTTAAATATCATCACTGTAGGGAAACAATTGAGAAGGATGAACTGTGACTGCAATTATTTGAAGTCTCTCAACATCTATCTTTGACATTCTAAAAATATTACTAGAAATAAAGGTTATCTATATTGCTACGCTTCACTTAAAATATTGACTATTTAACTCAGATATTCTTCAGACTATTTAACTACCTACTGACTACTGCAAACAATTATACAGTTTTTAGCAACTGTAGTTCTTCCTTTGTAGAATCAGAATGGTGAATAGTTGTGCTCCTGGGTTGTCAGCAGCCAAGTTTTTTGTTCATGTTATATGCAATCATGATATGTGTGTAGTGGAAGACCTGTGTGGGATATAGTATATAATCACTGTAAGTTTTACAGTGATGAGACAAACTCTCAAAACTTTTAGGAATTATATTCAATAGAAACCAGTTAAAATTTTAATATCTAATTCTGAAGTTTATTTTTCTGCAGCCACCCTTGCTCTTAATTTTGGTCTTTCAAGCCAGGATCAAGTGTCTTCTCACTAGTATCCCCAAATTACTATTCATGCTTCCCTTTTCCTCATTCGCTATTTCCCACATTAAGTTTCTGTCATTTCTCTGCTCTATGATCTGACACTATAGTAAATCTATTTTTCAAAATAAAATTGTCAAGCTGTGGTATAAGTGCAGTTGAAAGTTATGATGGTGGCACTGGTAGTATGAGTTTTACAGCAGCCTTTCTATTCCTACATTTGGTTTTCCATAACATTCAATAGCACAGATGGCTTGACAGTTTCATTTTTAGCACCATATAAATTCCCACAGGTACACAGAATAAATTTTACTATTCACATTTCCTCATTAAAATAAAAAAGAAAAAAGTATCATTCTGGTGCCATCTTATTATCATTCAGCATGGACACCAGCAGTGAATAATAACAAGAATGTAAACATCTGCTTTTTATAAGCAGCCATCCACCAGATTGCTATGTACTTTATGAGCATTACAAGGCACAAGGAGGCAGGCCAAGTATCTTAAGCCACCTGAAATAAGCAAGCATCATTTTGCACTACAAGCACACTACTGAATTTTTACAATTGTTTTTTCTTGTGTAAATAAATATTACTGAAAAAAAACCCCAAAAACGGAAATAAAGGTTAAAATGGTAAAATTAAAACAAAAAAAGAAATTTCAAACCCAAAGAAGACACTTGATCCAATAGTCTTGAACTTGATTCAGCTTGATTTTCTATAGACATCTAACACATTATGCATAATCTCACAGTCTCTTCAAGTATTCTCAGGAGAGCAATGTCAAATAGGTATAAATATACTGATAGATTTTATTAGCACAAGTTAACTACATTTCTCATAGCAAAAACATAAGCTATAAAGACATTTCAAAGGTTCATAAATAAATGTTCCATCTTGAGCTGCCATCTTATATCATTTGCATATGGCTCATATTTTACAATACAGCTCCTATATAAAAAAAAAGTTAGTTTTTAAATAATTTTATACCTTTAATAATCTATATTTCTACTACTGTAAAGAAGTCTACTAATATCGTGAATTCAACTGTGTACACAAAGGGAGAAAAAATCTAATGCTAATAAAATAAAGTAATAAAGATCTAAACCAGTTTAATAATTTAAATCAACTGTTTCAAATTTGATGTTTGCCATCCTGAAAGACAAGGGTTGAAACAAATCAAATAGAGCATAGATTATTGAAAAGAAATGAGATTTGAGGATTTCTAAAGAGATAAACAGAATGTTTCAATCCCGGATGGTTCGCATGGTCTATCCTGAGTGTATCATCTTAAAAATGTCACTGGCCTAACAGAATATTGTTTATGCTGAACTTATGACAGTGTAGGCACGTAAGGAGAAGCAAGGTGGCAATTACTCACTAGCAATCACAGATGAGTAAATTGGCTTACTCTTTTCTTCACCTTCCTCAGAAAGTAGAGATAAGTATGAAAGCAGGAGTAAAAAAACAGTCAGTCAGAGAAGGCCTTGTTTCACACTAGTAAAAAAGCCTACCAAGTGAGTGAAAGAGAGCAATGGAGATGGAAGGTATGCCTGGAACCTTCCTTTGCGCATCTGCAGAAGAAGCAGTGGCTGTTCTGAAGGGAGGATATTTACACACTGACCTGTTTCTCCAGCACACACCAGAGATTCAAGATTCTATCTTACAGGACATTGGATGTTACTGACACCTTGAGAAGAAGCTTTGGAGACTTTATTTAAAAATCTGCAAGTAAATGCTGTCTTCATTCAAACACCACACTTTTCTGCTGTGAAGAACTGACCAGTCTTAAAATGAAGTGATCTGGAAAATGTTTTCTGAGAGGAGCGCATAGTGACATTTTTCCAGTCCAAGCTCTGTGATGGCACTCACTCCATCTTTTCTATTTTTTCTCTGAAAAACGGACATAAATGTTGGCTTACATACGTGCTTTGTGAACACATCTGTATGCCAGACTTGAGATTTAAAGCTCCTTCTAGAACTTACTTGGTTTTAGCAGTTTTAGATTGGTAAAATACTACCTGGATAACATGTTCTACTTGCTCATCGTCTTAGCAACAATCAACTTGTCTATTTCTAGCACCTTTGGGAGGAAGACGTATACTCTTTTCCCAGGAAAAAATTTTGTGAGGGAATGGAAGAAATGAGACAATGATTGTTACCTACAGTCTATTTACATAGACTTCTGCAATCATGTTCCACAAGGCAGCTGAGATCCTTGATTAACAGGAATTTTCAAGAACACACATACAAAAGACTCAGCTGAACCTATTGATTCTGTGGCAGTGGAAAAACATGAATTACACTGATAGACAAACACCATCAGGTAGATATTGGAAATCATGAAGAGGAAGTGGCAGAGAAGCAAAAATTCAGAAAAATTGCACAAGGAAATACAAGGACTTTTGACCTTGGCAAACAAAGGGACAATACAAATGTCACTGGAAAAATAATGGAAGGAAATCTGAAAAGAAAGCAGGTGGAAAAATACCTGCAAAAGAAAATCCAAGTATCATATGATATCAGTGAGAAAACACAAAACTAGCTGGTCTGAAAGCAGAAAGCATAAGCTGGGGATGAGGAGGAAGGAAAAGAAAACAATATTCTGACTTCTAAGAGCACAATCCTGCTGCTTCTGCTTGCTTTAATTAATCCTGATTATTTAATTTCCAAGGTAGAAAATAGGTAAGTTCCTCTCCTCCTTGTTTTTTGTTATCTATAACCTACAGAGTACTGAATCAACCCATTCCTCTAAGAACTAATAGGAGTCGGTCAACATTGGGTGAAGAGTTAAATAATGATAAAATATATTTTGAGGTCACCAGGAAGGAAAAGAAAGCAGGTATAAGACTAAGCTTGATCATTTCAGTCTGAAGCTCACGTAATGGATACCAGCATTATCAAGGTAGAGGTCTGGAATGCACAGGGTAGTTCCTTTCCTCTATGTAGCAGTAATGAGCAAAGGAATATCTACAGAATAATGTTTGTATCCTCCTATGTCCCATGGACCCAAAAATCAAGCAGAGGGATGAGATCTGGAGGTACCTTGATCATGTTTCCTAATCTTATCAACTTCCCAGAGTTTATGACATGAAGTTTATTTTATGGCCACAGAAGTAAAAGCATATGCTGTATTGAAGTCATGTAAATAGAAAAAGTACTATATGGAATGTAATTTTCCTTATGATTCACACAAAAAAATACAGTTTCCCTATTAGCAAAACATAAATTTTATCTTCATTGTACTGTTATGCAGTGTTTCTGCATGTTATTAAACATTTTCTATTGAGCATTCCCAAAATGATAATGTTTCCATAGTGAATGAAATATTATTTCTATCTCCCTGTTAATGATTCCACTTGTAAAAATGAATTTATTTTTGATATAACAACTTAAAAGAAATTTTTTCTACTTTTTTGTAGTGAGTTAACAAGTGAATCACTCACAACACTAAATAGCTGAATAATTTTTCACATACCTATTGTTTCTTTTCTTCTCCCAAATTATTATCTTATAAAATGTACTTTAGTTTTCACTCTTTTGTTGGTAAATGGGTTTTTATTTAACATATAGCATAATTTTCTCATTAAATCTAAATTAGATGCATGTTCAAGAACTTTAATTTTGAAGAACGGCTGATGCCTGGAGTGAAACTCTGAAAAGAATGATTAGCAACAATTCAATCCATACAACGTATTTTCTGGAGTTTATGCTTCTTTAAAAATACTAAATACACATCCATGAAAAAGATATTTATTTTTCCTACCTGAAACTCCTAACATCACAGTTCTCAGATGAAATAAGTACAGTGCAGTACAGTGACATCTATGTAGCACAGATGCCATTTAAATATATGCAGATTCCATTTATAAAAAGAAGAGCAAAGAGAACTACAAAAAAAATGAAACTGTGTTCATTCTTGCTTCCTAATCCACATTTTTCAAACAGGATTTCATAGCAGATCACTGCATTGCTATGTCTCTTATTTATACTTCCAGATTTTTACTGAATATGTAAGAGTAAATGATCTGATAGTCTGAAGGGTAATCATAAATTAAAGCTGTAGTTGCCAAAATGAGAAAACATAACTCATATACTCTTCATTTAGCTAACAATTTGCAACATGATTTACAAATCATTAGTAAAAATAAGCAAGATATATTCCAAGAAATCATCACAGCCAAAAGTATTGCACAAAATCTTACTTTTCTTCTTTTCTTACCTTTAAAGAAGACAAAATTCCCCTCACTGTTTTCATAAACGGCATCAATGCTGGGAGGCAGTCCCCTCCAGAAGTAGGTAATCTGCATGGGGTATCCATCCATCACCCTGTTGTTTCTGACTCGCCAAAACCACTGATCCTGGAAACCAAATATACGTCTCTTACTATGTTTTGAGGCATTTATATGTGTTCAGTTGCTGTCTTGAAAATACTGAACAGCCTATCCTAGCATTTTTAGAGCATGACCTTTTTCTGTTTGCATAACCATATTTGTGTTTGCATTCGTGTCACATCCACATATCACAAATGTGTCAGAACTAGTTTTTCCCTGAGGTGGGAATAAGCTACCCATGTGAACTGTGTGTTTGGTGCAGATAGTCTTCGGCAGAACATACAGCGTGCTGTATGAGATGATGTAACTTTCTTAACATAATTCCTATAAGGGGCCCAACTTAAAATTTGTGGACTGACTACAAATGCTTTTAGACTGAACAGTATGCATATGTGTAAGCCTAATATAATGGAACTACAGATATGCTTTGAAGATCAACTAATTCTGCAAGCCATTTTTTTGCAGTGGCTGCTAACAGTGAAAGGCTGATAGATATAGCTGTAACATTACTACATCAGTCCAATAAGAACTACTGCCGATGACAACTTTACTGTAGTGAAGATTTGCAGTCTTTCCATGTGATATTAAATAGAACAGTTAATATTACAGCCACTTAAAAGTGTTAAATCCAGTGTCCTGGTAAATCTCTCTTAGCTTGTTGCCATTTAAAGTGGCTTCTCCATGTGGGATATGCTATTGCTTTAAGTGAGAGTCATATGGAAGTTGCATTGTTGAGGAATGAGGAATGTTCAAGTTGAGAAATGAGTATGTGACACATTAGGTGGGTGTTGATGAGGATGTCGTTGTACCTCTTTAGCTCATATAACACCACTACTTCCAGTTCATCCAATACTTAGAGATGAAGGATGGGGTAAGCAAGTATTTAACTTTTTACACAGTTTTACACATTTTTACAGCATTGATATTATATTAAAAAAAAACCCTTAAATGATAAAGAAAGTGCTATTCTGTCAGGTATCTGTCCCAGTTTTACAGGGCAGTTCAACCTTCTTTCTGTATAGGTCAACTTGCCAAGCAAAAGAGATCTGTGCTCTTATGGGACCTCGCACAGCTTAGAGAGAAGATTAATACTTTGCAGGAGCAGTACTTATGAGGAACTGTATTCATCATCTTTCCAAACGTGAGATCACAGCTCTCTTTAATTGTTTATCCTTCCAATGACTCAACAATTTCTAAATCTCCACAAAAATTATTACCCATAAAAGTACAAAACAGCTCAATATATATACAAAAATACATCTTAATCTCATGTGTAAATGAGTCTAAAATTGAAAGAGTTGTTTTGAGTTCAGGATTTCTGAGAACTTTAGTATTAAAAAAAGTTCAGATAGCTTATGCAACCTGAAAAATATTATATTGAAAAGTTGCAATTGTCTGGAAATAATACTAATAAAATCCCTCACATTTTTTCATGTTATTGTAAGGTGTATTATAACATTTAAGGAAGGTCAGCAAAGCAATTTTTTAGGATTAATTGACTAAATTCCAGTAAGACAACTGGCAAAAGTGGGGGAATACAAGTGTTTAGGAAGGCCTAACTGAAGCATGTGTTCTTAATGTTGGAACACATAATGTCGATCTCTGTTATTTTTTATTATAGCATGTAGATAAGACGAGAGGGTTTTGAAAAATTAAAATTAGGGGGAATATCGTTAGACTGAAACAGTAATAAATGCTTGAAACTGATTTTCAGGTCAGATTTTTTAGGCATCATCAATCTAGGAATGACTTAAGGAGGAATGATGCAATGATAAGTCTCAATAGGCCAAACAGTTCTTTATCCTCCCCAAATTTCTATAAAACCCTCAAAAGCCAGGCTGTATCTCAGAGATCAGTTATTAAAGTTCAAAAAAAGGACAAACAAGTAGCAAGCTGCAGTGATTTAAAACTGCAGTCTTTGTGATATCTGTTACTATCTTCAGTACAATGGAATATTCCAGTCTTGTCTTTCTTCACTCCAAGATAGAGATAACCCTTTTTATTTGTCCGAATTTGGTTGCAAAAGCGCGTCTTAGAAAACAATGTTTATTTGCAGGAAGGAACATACCAAGCTCTCATAAAATGTCCACCAACTCAGAAGGACATTGGTCAAGTTGTGGGTATAAAATAAGCAAGATATTTAAAGCTGAACAAAGGCTGACTACTTAGCTGAGTACAAAAGGACATAAGTACACACATAATTACTTAATTGAACAAAGGTCGTAAATGAAATGTTCAGGCTTTTGGAAGTTTCCCAATACAACACGCATACTCCAGCAAGTCTAGACATCGGTGCTATAGAAAAAATTTATAACACTCTAGGTTTTCTAGTGAATCTCAACTTTCAGCTAGTACACCAAAGCAGATCTTGCAAATCACATTAATGTGTTACAAGAGAAGGATTTCTGTAGTTCTAATGACAGGAATAATCTTCTTTTGATCAGACTTAAAATACATTGTTAAATATTCAATCAATTCCATTGACTGTTTTTGTTAAAACAAAACAAAACAAAACAAAAAACTTTAAATAGTCATAGCTATATTCAATAGTTCACAGACTTCCAAGTGTTAAGATGGATGTGGCCAGAGTAGCAAGCAGTCGTTTTAGTTTGGGCAGTACTGCACTGCTGATTGGCTAATACTATCCCATCATGGTGATTTCTGCTATAGTATCAAAGTGTCAGTGGAATGACCTCAGTAAAGAGACTAAGCGTGCATTCTTGAAAGAAACTGACTTTGTAACAAACACAGATTTCGCAGTGCAACAAAACCTGTAAAATCAACAAGTCAACAAAGATACTTTTCTTGAGAATGAGTTATGTTTCAGCCTTAGTGATTTGTGGAATATATTTCCATTAACTCATTTTGATAAGACTAATAAAATTATATTGGTATTGAGTTGTAGGTCAAATCATGTATTTAATATTTAATATTAGTAATTTGCAGCATAATAGTGAGACTATTCTTATTCATTTTTTGCTCAAATTCCTTAGCAAAACAATAATTTGGCCTGCTATACCACAATTAAAATCTTCACAATAATACAGTTATGGCAGAGCTGGAATGTTTGATTCATGCAGCATAGCCCCAGGAATTTGTTTTTAAATACATATATATGTGTGTGTGTGTGTGTGGCAATGTCAATACTATGTATCCCTAAGTTTTCAACAAGAAATAATTCAAGGTAACTTATAAGAAATTAATTCAGCACGGTGTTACTGTGTATACATATCCATCCTGGGCTGGCACAGGCTTTTTTACCTGAGACTGATTATAGAAGATCCCCAGCCTATTCTATAGCCATTTTAGAGATACTTCCAATAGAAATGTTATCTGAAATGGTACCTAAAATGGTATCATGAATCTTCAAGATATTTTCTTTTTTTAATACGTACCTTGTTACTTCCCAAATTCTACAAAGAAATTAGAAATTAGAAGTTAGTACTTCTGTACTAACACAACTAGATTAGTGTTCAGTGAGTTACATAAGTGGAATTGATTTGACCAGATTTATATGTCTACAATGTAAAAATTTGTTTAGAAATGAATCACCGAACCTAGCACAATAAAGGTCCTTCATAGAAACATTCTAAGGTAATCTTCACTTTGTTGTTTACTTCTCTACGCTGATTATAAAGGGAATCTAGAAACCTGGCTCCTGTTTAGATGTCTGCAAAGTACAAAGTGGGCATCTAAATGCAAGTGAGATAAATCCCATCCATTCTCTACTTTTTGCATCCTGGATTCAACCCATCATAATGCAAAGAACATAAAATCATGAGGATGACCACACAGGGCCAGATCAGAGTTCATCTAGGCCTGCATCCTATCTATCTCCAGTGGAGTCACTAGCAAATTAACAGATAAGACTTCAGCCCTGAAGTGGTCAGGCAGTTGAACTAGATGACCATTGTAGGTCCCTTCCAACTGCACTATTCTTCTCTTCTCTCTTCTCTCTTCTCTCTTCTCTCTTCTTCTCTCTTCTCTTCTCTTCTCTTCTCTTCTCTTCTCTTCTCTTCTCTTCTCTTCTCTTCTCTTCTCTTCTCTTCTCTTCTCTCTTCTATATTCTATTCTATTCTATTCTATTCTATTCTATTCTATTCTATTCTATTCTATTCTATGACAATAAAAACAAAGGGAACATGCAATGACACCTCTCTGATACACTCTCCCAGTCACCCATCACTTATGGTTCAGGGACCTCCCGAACGAAAGGCGATAATTTTGTGATTAATAGCACTTGATGAACTTTTACTCCATTAGACTCCTTCCTAAACACATGCACACTTAGAGCATCCACAGCTATCTGCAGAAATGTCTATGACAGTTTAACAACCCACAGTGTGAAAAGCCATAAGCAGTCAGCAACAGTCACAGCTGCTCACTGGTGTTCAGCCTTCATTCACTTTATTTCTTTTTCTTTATCACCAAGAATAGTAGCACTTTGACTGCAAGATCTAATCCAAGATCTTTGTCACTTCATATTAAAACCACCTTGTAGACTAAATCCTTCTGCCCATTTTCAGGAAACCTTTCTATACTGTAACACATCTGGCCAATATTAAGGATAAAGAATCTGTGGCTTGAAATAAGATCTTCCTGTGCCATTGCCTTTAGTGTCTAAATATTCCATTCTGAAGCATAATTGTGAACATAACATACCATGCTCTCTCTTCTGCTGACGGAATCCCATAGATTCCTTATTTTCCTGCTCTATTTTCAGATTTAAATGCAATTGCAATAATCATGACCAATGGGGTATTGCTCATCAGTAAGGACCCTACAGGTTTCCACAGAAGTAAAATTTTGGAAATGTGTAATTTTAGCATTTTTATGGTCTTATTTAAAGAGACAGAAGCAGGCACATGATTTGCCAATAGACGTATTTTTAGAGATAGCCAGGCCAACAAGAATCAGCAAATATCTGGAAATGTCTGAGAGCAGAACTGGAAGTTTGGATCATTTATAAAATTGGGCAAGACAGGTGTTGGCAGAGGTTGATAGAATAATTTGTTTATGTAAATTTAATTTTCCTGGCTGACTTTCCTATGAACATACTGGACTCAATGGTTTTAGACTGCCAGAGTTCAAACTCTGGAACTCAAGTTAAGAAACTAGCATGTGGCTGCAAAGCATGCCAAGGATCTTTTTGAAGTATCAGATTGGATAGGCTCTGCTTATAGAAAGAATGGATCATTTCAGCACATATAACTAAATGTACTTAATTTATCTTAAACAAAGTTATATTTACCAGCAATTTTATCATCTGCATTTTGATAAACAGGTACCATTACTGAAAATGTGCTTTCAACACAGTTCAGCTATTCTTAAAATTCAAAAGAGGCATAGTCCAAGAGAAAGTGTATTTACTTTAAGAAAGCTCTTTCACACTTGAAGTAAATAACTTGAAACAGTTTCCCTGACAAAACACATCTCAGTGTATTTGGTTATAATGAATAACACAATTTTGTCTCTTTTGAGAAATACTGTGTATTGAAAAACTGTTTGTCTTTCCCACTATATTGGTTAAATATACTTTTAATTATTTTATTTCCCCAAAACACCTTCACTCCTGCAGACAGACTGAACACGTGATCTGTCACATGCACTCCAATTCCAAGCCTGACAAACATATACCTTGAATGTGTAGCTTTTAGTACCTTTCCTTGATGGCTAGCAAATGCCTTTTTGTAAGCATCTGTAGTTACCCAATAGCTCCCAATAGATTACTCCTGTGCAGCTGAAATCTTGCATAATAATTGATCATTAAATATTATAGCTATAGACATACTAAGTAAATTAAACTTGGATAATTATTCCCAGTTCAAAAAGCAGAACTGAAACAAACCAAAAAAAAAATCAAAATTTAATTGAAAAGTGAGCAATATATCTAAGAATCAGAAAACGGGCATTGAGTAAGGAGAGATTGTAAATTGTTTCAGAAACACTATTATGGATAAAGAGTAATAGTAGGATGAAGAAGTAGGAACAGGCACTCAAATTGAGTGTTATGAAATTTGTTTTATTTAGAAGATGGGATATTTCTGAGAAAAAAAGACAATAAAGCTTTCTAGAGAAAACAAACTGAACGGAGGTTATACATAAATCATTCTGCACTGTCAGTAAATGCTCGGGTTTTTTTCCTGTGTATATGTAACCCGGTGTTTAGATGAAGGGACTAAAATATAGTACATTGTGTATGATCATAGCAAATACCTTCCTCATAAAAGCATTTTTTTATTAACAACTTGGAGAATCTTGAATGGAAGAGTGCATTAGAGTAAAAAATTCTTGTTTATAATGCATAATTTTCATACTTTATTGTTAGATACAGTCTCCTCTTAACCTTACAATAAACCGATGTTAGCATTTTAGTGAAGATTGTGTTAAATTGTTCTTCATGTTTGATTCTATGAACTCTTTTAACAGTTTCTGAACCAAAAAGTTTGTAACCTTCCTTTTCTTTATTTCTATATGATGTTGGTAAGCATTGCTGCCATCTCTTTTTTTTTTTCAAATGAACATTTAAATCAGTACTCTGATTTAAATCAGTACTATGAATAATTAATTTCCGTTTCAGTATTTATTCTCACCTTAAACAGCTTTCATGTTCCTTAAGGGACACAAGCGATGGGTAGGAGCATTAAAAACAATCTCCAGATATTTCAGTTCATCCATAATACACAAACTAGTGGAGTTTTTAGTGCAAAATTAATGGACCTTTCTTCTCTCAGCACCTCATTTTTGCCTGCGTCTCTGGACCAACAACCTTTGCCAACAATAAAACACTAAATTGTTACAAAATCTCTAGAGCTCTGTGCTTTATTTTATGCCTAATGAAATCTATCTGCAGTTCTGTTATGACATGCGACACTCTGACTCAGAGGTCCAAATGATACCCACTAAAACCAGAAAATCTGCCCAATGCGATAGACATTCTAAAAAATCTACAAAGAGCTAGAAAGAAGAAAAAAATTGAAACCTTTCGAGTAGTAACTTTTGTAACTACTTAGAGATGAAGATTAAGCTGACTTTAGCAGAAATTAGGTTTTGTGCTAGTTTTACAGGGAATCTTAAAACTCACTGTAGGTACACAAGGCAGGAGAAGATTTAAGGCAGACAGTGGGACAGGTGAAAAACAAGGACAAATCACAACTGTAAATTATAATATTTTGACTGTGATTATAAAAATGTGTGTGAAACCCCCAGTGATTTGTGAAATACCCTTGCATTGTACAGCAAATATCTCTGTGTGAATTTCTCTCAGTCAATACTAAGACTCTGACTTGATGTTAAAGTATACGTATAGTGCTGTTAAGGGTATTCCACCACCTAAAGATGGCGTGAGATGCAAAACTGAAAAATTTAATATCTACAGCTGCTAGAGAGAGAAGTTTTCCTATGGCTAGATTCCACAGGATCACTGCTTGGCCTATTTAATTGCAAAAAAAAAAGGCAAATAAAAATCATACTTCTGCCCTAAATCAGTGTTAATCAAATGCTGAGTTCCAGTTAATACTGTAGCTTAATATTATTGACAAAACACATCAAGCTTTCATGTTGGGTCATGTCTTCTCCCATAAGCTACTTCTGACCATGTGCAAAAGCAAGCCTTTGTTGATGGAAGATTAAACGTACTCAGCAGCTATGCAAAGCAGGAGCAGCAGACTGAAATATTCAGACAAATTAGTATCTGTCTAATATTCTCCCATCTGACTATTGCAAAAAGAAGCCAGTGGTAAATAATATACTAAGCTGTTTAGTAACTTTAAATTGTTCTCTTACAGAGTAAGAAGAGTTCCAGTTATGTACAGAGAAACTTACCAGAAGACAGAACCTGCGGAGACTACATTTCAAGACTGTGATCCAGGAGAGAATGAAGTTCCCCTACTACACAACTTTATGGGATTATTAAGAAACTTCCTGAATTTGGGAAATGCAAGGTATATTTATTGTATCTAAGTCAAAATAAATCGAGAATATCCTTTCAAAAATCTTGATCTTATCTCAAAAGGCACTTTTCCACATCCACTTCATCAGTTCATGTGAATTTCACCAGTGGATCTCAATGATATCTCAATGGTAATACTGGGCCTGCAGCATGTGGGATTAAAGGCTTTGTTCCTACTCATTTGGGGAATTCCACTATTTCTTTAATAACATCCATTTTCAACATTCCGAATTTGGAATTTATAGCATTTAACTCAAAGGAAATCACTGCACAGAATAGGAAAAAAAGAATAAAATTATTTTGAGTAACTTTCTGTGAAATAATTTTCATGGAGCAGAAAAATGAAGTTACAGTCCAGAGGAATTAAATGTAGAAAAAATATTAGCACAATTCAGCTATGAGAATGATTGCTGAAATTATTTGTCTTTTCTGTTTTGCATTTCTTTTCAATTTTGAATTTTCAAGGAAACCTATAGATTAGCCCTACTTCAGTTCCTACTTAATTCCAGAGCAGAAAACAATTGGATCTAGTCAGACTGGCATCAGACATTAAATGGAAGCTACCAATCTAGCTCATTTTAAGAAACAATTAACTAAATGCTGTTCTATACACACACAGAATAGTTTAGCTCAGCTTATTATTAATCTGATTCACATTAAGAACAAACAAAGCTCCTTTAAAACTAAAAAGGACTGTTGTCTGTTCATTAACAGATGAATGTATAATGCATTGAAGATGACTTATTTGAACTTCTAGAATCAATTAATCTTTGCTAATGTGTTTGAGAAAACAGCATCATTGTAAGAGGGTAAACATGTGGTCTGAGAACCATTGTGAGAAGTCAGAGCATTTAACACCGCTCAGGAAAACCTCAGCACCTCCTATGTTGAGATCCTGAACCTCCTGATCATCTCCTCGCTGGAGATGAGACCAACTCTCTGGATTCAAAACAAAGGGAAGAAAAAACATCGCCAAATGCTATTGCTAGTTCTGTTGCTTCCTTACATTCCCAAACAAGGAATATACTTCCTTGATGCAATTTATTAACCACTGTTAACTACCATTTATTATTGACATCTAATCAGATACTGAAGCACTCCTCCAGACCAATTAAAGCCATTGTTTGTTATGATCTTATCCTTTTTCTTAACAACATGTTAATGCTAACGAACACCATGAGCAAAAGAACTAACTGCTGTGACTCAGAGTAGGAGCAAGTAAAAAACTGGTAAACTTACCCATTTGTTTTTTATGGGAAGTGGTACACTGAGCCCACTTTGAAGTGTCTGTCTTCAGCTAAGCCACTGACATGAAAAGTTCACCGGTGTAAATAGATTTTCAAGCAGAAAAATTATCTAGTGATTTTATGTAGGAAATCTTTGCTAAGGAGTAGCATATATTTTTTTCTATTATCTCTTCTTATCTGTTTTTCTATGTACCTGACAAAGTAATGTGCTGTCAAGTAATTTATTCAAGGTAAAAAATGGCTCAGTTTATATTAAAATCTACCTTTTTTGGCTTCATATTCTGAGTCCTAGCTATTGACCTGAATAGCCTCTTTTGCTCCTTTGAGATATGTGCAAAACTTTTTCATTGCTCATGCTGAAATCAATAGCTATGTTTTTAAAAAAAGCTACAGTAATCCAGAAATTAGGCTTCAAAGATTAGGGAAAATATGAAAAATAACATTTCTTTTTCCAAAGGAGTCAAAGCGCTATGGCACTCTGTATACACTCTGACTCTCTTCACAAGAGAAACCTCTTTTCCCCCCTCATTTATAAACTGCTGTATAGATCTCCTTCATGGACACTATATACAAGAAAATAGTAATGTGCACTCTTACTCATCCGAAGTCTGATTCTCATTTATGCACCACCAGGAAGACAGAATGTAACAAGAGGAACTATATGACTGAAGCTGGAGCAAAAATTCCTCCTTTACGTTCAAGAGCAAATTCTAAAGTATGGTCAATTAGCCAAAACATTGGTAATCCCTCTGAAACCTCTCCTGACTTTTTGTAGTAGTTTCAATAAAGTACGACCAGCTGCATCCCAGTTTTCCCACTTCTAGTGCTGCACAGCAGTAGATCCAAGATGCACAGTTTCTCCTTTATTTTGTCTTTGAACGTCTTCTTTTCTCTATAAGCTTCCTTCTTCTACTCTTTCTCTAATGTATAATTTGGCCATTTATAGTGGGTGTTGGTGTCCAGGTGTTGGCAGGGGGGGCTACAGGGGCAGCCTCTGTGAGGGGAGGCCCCGTGCCAGACACAATCAGATCCAGCTGTTCCAGCTGCTTCCAATGGGCCCACCTCAGGACAAGCTGAGCCCCTCAGCCAAGCTGCTGCTGCCTCTGTGGTAACATATTTAAGAAACGGCAAAAGCATTGCTTCCCACTCAGTGTTTTTTTATACTCAAAGCACTTTCATGTTCAGTAGCAGATCTGAGGACTTTCTGATTTTATTTCCAATACACAGAGTAATACTGAATGCCTGACAACAAGCTATACAAGCATTCTGCAGTTCTTCAACAAGCTTTGAAAAAAACCCATTCATATTTAGACTAGATTCTCCAAATCACTCTTTCGTGCTATATTTTTCTCATTTCAAAGACAACATTCATTGTTCAACTATTTCAAAGAGGTGTTATTTTGTCTAAAATCATCAACATAAAAGGAATAGAAAATTATTAATATTTTTAGAATATAACTCTGAAGTTTATTTTGGGTATGGTATGTTGAAATTTTGCTAAATATCTTGCATATTACAAGGCAACTATGAAAAAAAGTGCACAATACTGTGAACTTATATTACCTCTTCCTAAACAAAATATAACAAAATATTCAGCCAAGTACCTCATGCAGTTTGGTCATTTGCTGTGCAGAAATGGTTTTGTACATCTATTTGGTTGACTATTATTATATCCAAATAGTCTGTGTGCTTCCTTGAATATTGAATATATAAGACATACACACACTCACAAAGAAAAACAGCTCTTAAAAATAGATCTTGGGCTTAAAAAATGCCTAAATATTACCTTTTTTTTTTTTTTTTTTTTTTAGGGAAGCAGGCTTAGTATAATTCAGAGAGAACTGTGGGAGAAATGACCTGTTCGAATATAGTGAACGCAGCCTACTTGCAGAGGCATCCACAACCATGGCTATAGTTCTCTTTTGGAAGACATGTCTTGATGTAAATCCTGGCCCTTTCCCGTCTCTGCTCAGCTGAGTGCCGTGACTAACTGCACTAACTGACTAACTTACTTTCATCTGCACTGCAAAGGGCATATGATTGCTGTTGCCCTTCCCAGTGCAGATGAAAAGAGTTTTTAAAAAAGTATCTTCTCTACATTTCAAACTAACAAATTTAAATTACTGCGTATGAACAAATTCATTCTAAAATAAACATCTCTTAAGACTGCTATTAGTATTTGGTGTTCTATGGAAGTAATTAAGAATACTTTGACGTACATTTGGTTAATATTTAATTTTGAAATATTGTATCCTCATTTTATTACAGCTCTGTTCTTATTAGTAAATGATTGTTTCATTATAGCCTTTATTTCAGTTCTTTCAGTCTTATGCAAATACGTATTTTATAATTTCTTCATTATCAAATTGTATGTGAGCTTCTTATAAAATTTTTGATGCATATCCATCTGTCCTCTCTATTTTTCCTGTGTAGACAGTAGCAATGGCATTTATCCATTTCTTTTCTTTGTATACATTAACCTTTCAAAACTACTCTGAAGCAATCAAAACCTGTAAGTATCTATAGAATACTTTCAGTTCAAGGAAAAACCGTTATGCAGAATACTTTTAAAATGTGCTGTGGGATCTTTGATTACCACCAGCAGCTGGGTGACACTAGATCTTATATCATACATTAAACTCAGCAATCTTAGAGATCCCTAACAACACCATGGGTAGACCTGGGCCTTATGTGGAAGATTACCATGTATTATATCACTATCATATACTTCCAAGAGCACTTGGCTTTTCCTGGAAAATCTTCCACATCAGAACTTGTCCAGTGTATCTATTCATATTACAAGTCTGACAGCTACAGACCTTGCACTATGGTGCAGCTGGAGATGACATTGCACAATGCTATTGCTTTTCTCCTGTGTTCCACAACATATTAATGGTAACAACTCAGATATGACAGTCATGTCATCAATGCTTTATCTTTGCCAACTGATAATTCAATTAAAAAAAAAAAAGAAAAAATAACTATCTCCCTTCGGGTGGGTTTCTGTATTCCTAACTGAATTCAGCATTTCAATTCATTCTGATTTTGTCCAAATAACTAAAATGACTGAGACTCTATAAAATGTTCCCATTGCCACATGATGATGATCCAATATGAGGAAACAAACAGACAGCCATAAAAGAGGCACAATAAAGACCTCTAAAGACATGAAATCTAGGCTTACAGCCAGGAATCTCTGGAATGCTCACATTCCCTCTGATGCTCTGTAGGTAACAGCACATGCACATGAAGTACTGCACAAAACCTTCATCCACAGGATGAACATTAGGCCTTTACAGAGCAGTTGGCTATTTATTTCCCCAGTAGCGATTGCACTTTGAGCCTACAAAACCATCTGTAAATTTTCTTGAACCCAGTTCTGTTGCCTGTACTCATAGGGAGTTCACATAAAAGTCAACGAGTTCCATGAGTTCGTGGAGCAATGGTGCGTTCTGCACCATGGAAAGATAAGAAAAATGGGCATTTTTAAAAATAAAAAAATTACTAATTTTCTTGATTAAAACTGAAAAACTTTCCTCTGGCATTGAGAAAAAAGTGTTCTGTTGAGGTATATGTTACATTTAAACTGCAAATAGCCTAACAATGGTGACTTAAACGGAAAAAGTATGACATTTTCATTAGTACACATGTCTGTCTATGTAATATAATTCAAACAAGGGATTTCTGATAGATCCATCTTTGAAACCAGGCAGGTATGTAGTAGGGGCTAAACAATGAAAAGGGGTGAAAAGGTTTAATAAGTAGTTGCATAAGAATATGAGGTGAAGATGTCTGCTTTGCAGTAGCTATCCTTGTCTCTTTACAAATAATAGTGCAAAACTGAGTTGGAATGAAGATTGACTTTCTGAGAGGCCTGCATTTATACAGCCTGTGTCAACACATGATCATGGTTCTTGGAAATATCACAGGATATATAATGAATATACTGTTCAAACGAGTTAAATCTCCTTCTCCATTTACCAACACCTATTTCTTGGTACTTCTCTTACACTAACACATTCCCCTCTTGATGCGCTTGGTGGGAAACTACATAACCAATACTTTTCTATAAGAGTTTGTTAGCTTAAATCTGACAAACATGTGAGCCTCTATTCTATTTGAAAGCTCAGTAATACTAATTTTACAACTCCATTCCTCAAGTCATCACTGATATTATACGTCATACTCTCCACTTTTCTTCCACCCTTTTACAGTCTCTTTTACTGTTTCATTAAAATAAAGAATATCAAGAACCTTGAACTACCTTTTTCTCTTTAATAAAATTGTCAAGAGGATTTGAAAACATGTGCAATTCCCTAGACATAGACAGGATATCAGCATAAAAGTATTTTCAGGTTTCTTCTCCCAGCTGCACAGTATTCCCTAGGATTATGCTATATTGCCTTACCAACAATAGCACAGACCTTAGAATAGAAATCTCCTTCTTGGAGAAGACCAAGTGTACCACCTAGGATCCTACAGAAAAATTAAGGATTTTTTTTCCACAGATGTTTGTAATTTATTTTTGTTATCCATCTTGGGCCATTGGAAGAGAATAAGGAATATTTGGGTTTGTGTGACTACGTTTTTTTGTGTAACTTTCCCCACCCCGCCCCAAAATATATTCTATCTATTTCTCATCAGTCTGAAATTGTTGACTCCACATTTGTAAGGAATAAACATACAAATATGTGAAAATGGTCCAGGACAGACTTATCTTTGTCCAAGCAAAACAGACCAACCGTTCTAATGAAATCAGAATAACTGTGTTTTCTCTACTTGTCTGCCCTTATGTCTTTATCACTTGTAATATGATGTTTCACCATCTGCCTGAGGGGTGAGCAGACTATTTTAACAACTACTACAAATACGTCTGAGTCATCAGGCTCTCTGTAATGACTCGGGCACTCCCTGAAAATCAAAAAGGTCAGAGGAGAGCAAACTCAACTCCCTTTCTTTATTTTTACCCCCAAAACATAGGGAGTAAATCAGCATGGAATGGAGGCTATGGGCCTAGTTAACCAAAAGTTACTGACAATCCAAGAGAAGGTATAACCTGCTTCATCAAAATTTCTAGATGCAGGCAGGGAAAACACTGAAAAACATTTAACTGAAGTTAAATGGAGAAATTATGATTAAGCCAATGCCATAAATACTTGTTTCTAGTTTCTTTAACTCAGCTAGATACCACTGGCAAACCAAGAAGACTGGAAAACTTTAAATAGAACACAGAAGGATTCACTCAGTAAAAGATAATGTTCACTGACATGAATAAGCCTGTGGCTTGTGAACTATAGCATGTCTATAGTTCATTTAGCAGGTGATCATTTAGCATAATTTCCAGCTATAGGAAGCTTCTAAATCTCTTATCACTGTGGAAATAAAATATGAGTCATTATCATTCACTCTTGTTGGCCAAAAGCTTGTGAAGACAAGAGAGGAACAAATTATATCCACCAAGATTAGCCAAAAACAACTATCAAAAATCTATTATTGATATTGTAGGAACACAGAAATTAGTACTCCAAATATTTTTCCTAGATGCAATACAGTTTTCATTTCCTTTAAGCAGTGATCTTTTTACTCTAGAATGAATTGTGATATATTTATGTTAATATTTATTTGACATCACTATATAACCTGTCTTTTCATATTTCTGTTGTACCCATAAATTCATACACATCTGTGTTTCTCTCCATATGCATATGTATGTCCGTGCCCATGGCAGGGGGTTTGGACTAAATGATCTTTGAAGGTCTTTTCCACTCCAAACCATTCTATGATCCTATGATTCTATGATTCTATGACTAATAATAGGAAAGCATTCACAAGAAAGTAAAAAACATTTAAAGAATAAATGAAAATTGGGCAAAATGTTCCTAATAGAACAGTAACACTACAAGTTGTAAAGAAAGATAGATGTCAGTGAGTGAGGACATAGCATGAGCTGATGGAAACCACAATGTAATGTGTCATACACATATACACTAGTACAACGCATAAAAACAACTGTTGTTGGTAACTCTCACACTGACATTTGTTACCTCTCTGAAGACCTAAAATAATCATGTCCCTCCCTTGAAGCTTCATAATTACTGAAGCCAAATTTCATGGTTTTGCAATACAGATGCAATTCAATGTGATCCTAACGCATACAGATGCAGTATGTGCTCATCCTACCACTTAACCCTGTCTCCCTGCCTTCCCCACACTGCACATTGCATGGATTCTCTGAGGAGATCAAAAGAAGGTGCAGTGCCCTGATGAGTCATGTCAGAACCACAGGTGGGAGCAAGAAACAGTGACTAATTTAAGTATTTCTTCCTGATTGCAGTAGTTTAGGACAGTCCATGCATAAACAAGAGACTGAAGCTGCTCTAACTAGGGCTGGGGCTCTCAAGAGCACATCCCACCTCTTTTACACGCTCTGTGTAGGGAAAATGGAAGAGGACCTACACTAGTCATTTCAGGGCCATACCACCTTTGTCCACATATGCATACCTATAATGAGTAGATATGAAAAGATGTATATCAATCTTCAAAACTGCATGGGTTGATATACCTAAAGGTAAGATTTCTGAGATCCCAAATTAGAAAACATGTAGTTATTCAGGTCAGAGCTGTGGTTTCTTTGCAAAAGGAACCAGACACTCGTAAACAATGTAAGAATGCATTTAATTTTATACAATGCCAACCTTTCTAAATGCAAATAAGTATATATTTCTGTTAAGCTTCCTTTTTTTGTTCCTGTATTATCCTCAGTGGCAATGGAAGTCAACGAATGCAATACTCTGAAGGCCAAAATGTCCCAATCTTTTGCCCCAAAATCTAGCTATTGTAATTGTGCAATTGAGGAGACAAGTATTCTGAGACAGATTGAAATTAATGAACTAGCTAACTAAACACTTAGGTAATGGACTAACAAGAGGCTGTTTGTAAATCATCAAATGGCTTACAAAAGTCTGTGCAAGTCACTTGTAAAGAGCAAGATGTGCAGACCAGGGCATAACCAAATTCAGATTTTAAAAATATACAACATAAATTGAATATATGTGGCTGATAATTCAATCTTTCTTGTTGTTTAGGGTGTGAATTAAGCAATAATCTCTGATAAGCTGATAACATATGAAAATAGGGGAAGACATGACATAAGAAACTCTACAAGTGAGTGTATGGGGGTTATTTTGGATTCAAGCTGCTGCAAGCTAAGATGCTAATACATGCTGTTTGCAGTTTAATGCTTGTGATCTATGAAATTGTGCTGACAACAAAAATTAAAAGATCTGGGTACAAAATCTAGCTTTGAGTAGCATGGGGCAAGGCTAAGGAAATATTTTCCCCCATGGAAGTGGCAGGATTAGAAAAAGACTGTAGAAGTTCCCACTGTAATTGGTGGGTGAACAGCAATATTCTGGAGTGACTCAGCTTTGAGGTTGACAGCATTGACCAAAGAGAAAAATAGGCCATTAAGAGTGGCATATCCAGCAAAGAGCAGCCAACGGTGACATCTGTCATGACAATGCAAATATGAAAATGGTAGATATTTGATTGTCTTCACTCACTGTCTCTGTCACTCAGATACAGAGATTAGATCATGAAGAAAGTGAAGGAATTTCTAACAGTGAATATGCAATATTGTAAATTACATCTGAATACAGATAAACTGGGAATGTACAATTTGAAGCAGTAAACGACTGTGGATGTTATAAAGGGCTGGCCAGACATCACTCCAAAACATCAGCAAAAGGTCCATCGTGATGAGATTGAGGAGAAATGCTGGTGAACGGTTAGGTAGAATGGGAAAGGGGTGAACTCTGTCATTATCAAGTATAACCTTTGACCTAATACAGTTTATTCTCTTCAGTGAAGATACTCCCACTGGACAGATATGTCAAATCATTAGTTAAAATGATCCCTGTTTCATTTTGATTTATAGACTGGATAAGTAGTATAATCAAACTTGATTTTGTATAGGAAAACAGTTTTTTATTTCATGTGCTTGGCATTACAAGCTAATCTGCTGGGTTTTGTGTTATTTTACCTAATATGTATTACTCAAAATAGATAGTCTCCCTGTCATGTCAAAGGTACTTAATTCCGAGGCAAATCTTGAATCTGTTAAAGTAAATGGAATTTTTTCCTATTACTTTCAACTGGGCCAAGTTTTCACTCAGTAGGCAAGGAAGGCAACACTTAAAAAAATATTCAAGCTATAGCTTATAAAAAGAAAATATAGGATTTAAATAAATATCTATTATAACTTTTTTATATTTTTCAATAGATTTTCAATAGTGTGAATTGTTTCACTGATTTGTTGAAAACATGGATGTTGTTCTAAGTTATTTAAGACCTCAACTGTTTAGTAGTGCCATGTTTTGCACAGGAAATGACTAATTCAGAGGAACAAATGAGATGTGTTTCTTTTCATTTAAATGCCTGCTCAACTTCTGCATTGTGGACCCTCAATCCCTTGAAAGAGAAAAAAAAAAAAGAAACAAAGAAATTAAAAATACACAAATGCTTCTGGAATATAAAGCTTTAGCTGTAAATCAAGATTAAGCAAACATTTCCAAGACTGATCAATACCACTGCTTGAAAAAGCTTACATTACAAGCCATTCCAGTTGTTTCCCAAAATGTTTACCTAAATTAGTTGAAAGGCCACAATTTTGTACAACAGGAAATTTTAATTAAGCCTTGTGCTTGAAATGTTTCTGCAATTACTCCCTTTGGTTCCATTAGGATGTAGCCCCAATTAAAATGTATTGTTAATATTACAAGATAACACTTGCTGGTGATACAAAATTGAAGATATGCCTCCATGTAATTTTAGATTATTCCTTGCTGTGAGTTTTTGCAATTATTTTTTGTCAATAATGCTTTTTTCTATTCTCTTGCCAATGAAATATTTTTAATCAGTTCACTCAAGCACTGAGTCTCTGAAAACAGGCAAGTTCTACAAAATTAAATACCTTTTGTACCATAGTATTCAGTTAAAGCTTTTTGTTAGTCATTTTTGTTGTAGTAAAATAACAAGTGAAAAATTAATAGGGTCACAGGATTCTCTGACTCTAGCAAGCAAATACAGTAACTGAGGGAAAAAAAATTCAGGATTTGATCTTTCAACTTTAATTCACATTCTTAGTCCTTAGTCAAGTGATTATGCTCACTGAGGGCTTATGTGCATATATTTTCCCCATTGAGATTCTCTGTCGAGGCTTGAGATATTCACAAGAAGTAAATCTGCCAGATCAAAGTCTTTCACATGCATTTGTTTATCTGTATTTTTAATGTCATTCAGTTATTTAATAGTGCTATGCAGAACTATAATTGTTCTATATTTCTTGCATTTGATTGTAAAACTTGTTCTGATTGAAAGCACAATTAAGTTAATGGTCAACTAGGTTTCAAGACAACCTCTTGACATATGGGGAGAAAAAAGGAACAGTTATATTCAATGACTAAGAAAAATAGCAATTCTAAATACACAAGTAATGTCATCTAAGCATGCTATCATTTGTTGGAGGATCCTGTGGATTATTTTTTTGGGATCAAGAAAAAGTCATAATTCTATTTTATATTCAGTATTGTTACAAGTACTTTCCTAAGAATATATAAAAATTTGACCCCTTTATCCTTTTGCATAAAGAGAGTAACAGAAATCTTCAGATTCCACCAATTCCACTCTATTAAAAAAGAAACCAAACCAACAAAACCTCTTCTATGAAATTACTAATTCTTGGAATTTTGGCCTATGATTTACAAATACTTAGTCTCACATTTTTGAGTATTTATTAGATTAAAACTAAATCCGAAACAAGAATTTGTTAGGATTCACGTTTAACTGCCCAAACCTTTACGAACATTGTCCCAAATCCTACCACCACGTCTGTATATAGATTCACACAAGTACTTGAGTATTTCTGTTAAACTCAGTCTGTCCACCCCATTGTGAAAACTCTTGAATGAAGTACCTCTTTTTAATCTGTGAGGACTCTCTGGGGTAGGGAGGGCACCTTGTGGGTATTAACAGCTCATCATGAGATGGTGAAAGTCTCACAGAGACAGGACCAGGTTAGTCTTTGAATAAAGTGTTTTAGCCCAGAGCCTGACCCTAAAAAGGAGGGTGATTTCCCCTAAAAACTGAGAAGGAGACAGCAGAGGATCTTTCTCGCACAGCTGGAAGGGGTGAACATTCCCTCCCCTGCAATCCCCTTGTTAGTGCTTTGTGAGCAGCAGCCACACACCCCAGTCTCCTCTGCCTGGTCCTTTCTGCTGAGCTGAATACAGAAGTCACAAAACAGTCTCCTGACCAAATCTCACTAGCTATTGCCTGTGAGGGCCATATCCCAAAAGAAATGATGGATCAAATGCTACTGGGAAATGAGTGGGTGAAACAGTCAAATTTCAGTGGATTCACAGAATCACAGAATGGCTGAGGTTGGAAAGGACCTCTGAAGGTTTCGGGGAAGTATGAAGAAATACTCGATCCCTCCTTTGGAGGAAAGTGGGGAAAACAGGTAACAGAAACATTTTGGGAGGCTATGCCTTTTCAGTGCTCATATTTCAATTGCTACACAAAATCACAGAAGGGTTGAGGTTGGAAGGCACCTCTGGAGATCCAACCCCCTCCTTTGCTCAAAGCAGAGTCAGCTACAGCCAGTTAACCAGGTCTATGTCCAGTCAGCTTTTGAGTATCTCCAAAGATAGAGACTCCACAACTTCTCTAGATAACCTGTTCCAGTGTTTAATCCATAAGGGTTTACAATGAAAAAGTTTTTTCTTATGTTTAAATTGAATTTAAAAAAGGCATTCTGCCTTGTTTTTCTCTCAGGGAAAAGAAAATTCAGAAGGACATTAGTCTGTAAGATCAAGGTGATGTCCTGGCACAGCTGTTAAATCTACCTTCTCTCCCTGGACTGTATTGCAATGTACATCATCCAAACTTGCAGTATGGAGGTAGTCAAGCAACAGGTACTATTACATCATGCAAAAAATGGTATGAGGATAAATAATATGTGTTTTGCATGTGAGGGTTTATTCGGGTCAAGATGGTGTGAGCAATTACATGTTAGCAAGATGGTAACTCCACTTGCATTACATGAAACGCTAATGTGGTACACTCTTGAGGGGTCCACAGTCAAAGACACCAGTGTCTAAGGGATAGCTGCCCTTCAGAAAAATCTAAACCACATGTATAGTGGAATTGTTTGGCCTTAGAGGACTGACTGTATCTAATTAAAAGCAAAGCACATATGATGGACATGAGAGGAGCTCAGTACCATCTGCTCTGCTACTGATCAAATCCTTTTACACCACATTGTTTGCCAATGAAAACATAGCCTTTTAGAAAAAAATAATCCTCTTTCTTCTGAAAAATCTAAAGCCCTGCTGAAGATACTGAGTCACGCATCCTGCTAAGGTTATAGTTTTTAATGGGCTAGTACCTAAATAATAGGAATTTTATTAGAGTGTTAATCAGTTCAAGTTGTTTTCAAATTTCAATAACATGTATATCCATTATACTGATGCTCTTGTAAACAAAACCCTAATAATATAGTTATGATTTTTTTAGAACTTTCTATAGATAATATTTGTATGTGTACACATATACCTGTAGGTTAGTAGGTGCTAGGTAATAAGTATAGCTATGACTGGGTTGCCATTTTTTGAATGGACATAAAACTATGTAATAAAATCCAAGACAATTTTTTAAAAGGTGAGAGGGTAGAAGGATTTTTAACTAACTGAACTATTCTGGTACAATTATTACCCAGGTGATTACATTCTCGTCTAAATTCCTCTGCAGCTGGATGGAATATACTACCTACTTCCCATACAGTGATGAACAGACTATGCTTCCCATTTTAAACCTGTGAAATGTGTTAGCTAAAACCCTTCCCTAGCTTAGAAGCACACTGAAAGGTTTAGATAACATTTGGAAAATATTTTTATATCTGTCAGTGAAAGTATCCATTTATTAAAAATATACAACTATGACTTTTTAGTATTGCAGCATATGCCTGCTTTTCTCCTTCTTGACATCCTACAATTTGTTTTTGTCCCACAAAACATCCATCCTGTACATTTCCAATAGGCTTGGTCTACTGTGGTACATTGAAGTCTCCACTGAGTTTGTGCTGCTTTTCTCCTTCCTTTTCAACATAGAACCTGAATTACCTGAATTAAAGCAGCCCTCCTCCCTGATGAGTTAAAAAATGGCAAATTCCACCAGATTGTTCTTCCTAACATAACGATATAAAAAGTAGAGGGAAAGGAGTCTGCTCTCTGCAGACTTAGTTACTTCTGATCTCTTGTTCCCAGTCTTTTACAGCTGAGAAGTTAAGTGGTTTTCCCTCTCAGATCCCAGTGTCTACTTCCACAGCATCCTCTGCTGAACTTTCCCAGGCTGCAACTGACAGCCCAGACATCCACACCATCACATGACAAAAAACAGCTACACAAACAGACCAGGAGAGCTTTGAAAAAAAGCCTGCTTTCAAATACGGTGGAGTGAAGTCTCATACTGTAGCTGTTTCTTTGTCTCTACTTTTTATTATTAGTATTTTCCCTCTGTCTCACAGATTTTTTATTAGACCTACCAGTTATGATTAAATAGCCAATGCTAAAATGCTTTAAAAATTCCTCATGTGTTTACCACATAACAGGAAGGAGGGTTTCTTTTCCTTTTGTGTTTAACATCATACGCTGTATAAATACACAATTCTGAAAGGGATATTAAATGGCATCTATAAAGTTATGTATGAAACCAACTGCAGTCTAAACTAGTGCCAAGGGGTAATGACAGCCTAATTGGCTTGGCTTGTTTGGCACGTCATAAATGTTTTTACAATGGTTCTTAGCAGATGAAGAGTCAGAAAACAAATTTCTGCAAGTTGTGGAGAAATTACTATAAAATAGTAAAACACAGCCTGTTAAAGCTTTCCTAAAATTGGTTCCATATCCTACCATCTGTAATGTTAACATTTCAGAAGACATTTATCTGAGCTGTAAATGCTATTTGTCTATGGACAAGCTTCTTTCTCTTATACTTGCATTACATTTCAACAAACACCCTAGTATACGACAGTGGTTAAAAATGCTGTTCTTCAAGGAGTGAGTTAACTTTTCCAACATGAATACTAAAATCATTATAGATTATATAGGATCCATTCATCTGTTTCTTAAGGATTTAGCATTAAACGAAGAAAGGACCAGGACAACCTCTATGAGATGTTCTGTGAAGCAAAACCTGTGTCACATAAACAAAGAGCGGTGACCTGCCCCTCTAACTTGCTGATTATGCAGGAAAAGTTCCACACATTTAGTGCTTACTTTTCTAGATGTAACCTGCTCAAAAAACTAAAGATTTTGTTAAAATCTGTGAAACTGAAAAGGACATAAAGAAAAAGGATATTAACGGCAGTAACACAGACTGTTGAAGCAGAGCTAGAGGTGATTTTGTTGCCAAGGAACAATCAGCATGTAGAGTCAAACACAAGCTATACACGCCTCAAAAATAACAGAATAAGCAACCAGTATTACTTGATCTGCATCCTTTGAGAGGTAATACATCCTGTGCAACCATTGGCTCCCTTGAACATTTTTTATAACTTCGTAAAAGATTCAGAAGGTGTTAACATAAGTACCTTTATTGATAGGACATCCTAGATCATCTTCAGAGCTGTTTTGCTACAGAGGACTGGAAAAGCAGTGTGAATTGCACAGAACACAGAAGAAAGTGGAAATATATGCTGTAAACTTCTTCATTAATGGATCTTTTCTGGTGACCTTAGTCAATGGGGTTCCTTTTCATGATGCAGTAGCCCTGGAAGTACTCTCAGGAGACTTTAAGAAGAAGACAGTATTGTCGGATACCACATATTGCTATATACAATGGGTGAGAGGTTTTGCCATTCAAGGCAGACAGTGTCATACCACTCTGCACAACTTTCCCAGAAAGGGAAGACCAATTTGTTTTTCTCCATTTTCAGCCATTTGCTGTGTCCCAGGGGAGTTCTAACTAAACAGAGGGAGAAAATAGCTGGAGAAAAGATTGGAAATGAGAGTGACAGCTAAATACTAATTGCATTCAGGATAAATACAGAAGATAAATGGAATCTCAAGACAAAAACTTGGCACTTACAAATTTTGGCATAGAAATTCTTCTCTCCTGATGGTTGCTTATACCAGTTCAAGCATGTATTAAATAATAGCAGTAATTAAAAAACTCCATTCAGTTAAGAAAAACTTCATACACTTTAAAATAACAGTTGATGACAACTGAAACCAATAGTTACAATACATTAATTTTAATTAATATTTTTCTTCTATAGCATACTGCATCCACAAGTCTTACAGCTAGCAGGGGGATTTTAAGGGCATCTAATTTAAAGAATTCAGGAAGAAGTCCTTTTGGGACAATACATTTATATGTCAGTAATCCATGTATATTTGATGAAAAAGAATGTTTTTTTCCTTAAAATCCAACCATTTCTACCAAAATAATTGATCTGCAAAATTCCAATTCTATTTGGTGGTCTTTGGAGAATCTTTAACAAGTTGATTGCTTTACTTTTGTGTTTACTGTTCATGTTAGATCAAGAACAGTTCCTCTTTATTTCATTTCTATAACCCTACAATTATTACCAAGTGTTGCGAGGATTGTTACTTTGTCAAAGTGATGGCAAAAGAATAAAAAGGGATGGATAAGTGTAAATTCTATTTTCCCTTTAAGTTTACTGTTATTCAGTTTTACTCTGGATATATCCATTCAAGAATGCCAGATAGTCCTTAAAACCACAGACAAAGCTCATCAATTTGACTGAACATAGAAATTGTTTCTAATGTTCTGATACTCTTAAGTATACCTAATAGCTCAACAGCCAAGAGAAAACAGTCTTCCTGAAATCAATAGTTTGTCATCTACTATGCAAATCCACAGTCTATCTCAAACTGTTATCTTTCGTGCTTCACTTTTATGTTTAAATTAGAATTTAATTATTCAAAAGAGCTCACATTCTTCAACTCTGTGGCTAAGTTCCCAAGCAATTTCAGGGATTATTTAAACAAATTGAGCTCCTGAGCTTGAGACTTGCCCATGAGATAGAAAAGTGGCTATTTTCAATTTGAAATTGGTACATGGCATACATGCCATTCAGCAGGCAGTAAAATCTGCCACTACACAATCATTACAGACCTGTGGATAAAGACAAAGAAAGAAAAGGATATAATTTGATTCGCCTCCAACTTTATTAATTTAACTCATCTGGGAACTATCCAGCAGTAATTCTTCCAATGAAGGTCATAATTCTTCTTTAATTGTTTCCACCTGGTACAGTATGGCCATCAATCCCCGCTTCTTCTCCACCTCTCTTGGGCTTTCAGCCCATCACTCATGCCTTCCCAGTCTATCCTTCTACTAGCATTAAGGGGCAAGGGCAAAGAGGTTTGGTTTTTTTGTTGTGTCAGACCACAGAACATCCAGCTTTGCTTCCTCCATTGCTGGATGCTTTCCCTGTATTCAGTCCCTATTCCTGTTTATACCTTCTGAGAATTAATTCTTGCCCTGCTCCTGCTACAGTCTGACATGCTGAGCTTTTCCTTATAACCTGCCCCCCCCGCCAAGATTCTACAAAGTAAGTTGAAAATTACTAACTACCCCTGATTTTTCTAATTCCTTCTCCCCTTTCCTGCTCCTTTCATACTCCTCCTCATACACCAAAAACCACACCCCTCAAAAAAAACCCTCAAACAGGTAATGAAACTCCTTTAGCAGACAAAAATCTTAATTAGCAAATTAATGTACAAACCAGAAAGTTAAGGCCTACTAACTCAAGCCTTCAAAGACACCCAAAGTCAAGATTTGTATACTTAAGTAAACTCCATTGCTTAGCAGGCTAACCCAAGTCATGCCTTGCCATGCTCCCAGGTACCCTGAGGAGAAAAGGGGAACTGTAGGACCCTTAAAGAAATTAATCTGAACAAAAGTCATCTCTTTCTTCCCTTCCCAACACGTTGCTTTTATGATTACAGCAACTTCATTTTGGATAGTCAGACTCTAAACATGAAATCTGTAAACACTCTGTTACTGGTCATTTTTCTCTGACAACATTTTACCATGTTTCCTCATTAGGGTGTGGATCATAAATGGAATTTTAATTTTGTAACATAAACACAATTTGCACACTAGTAAGCAGACAAACTGTATAGTAAATATGTAGTGTTAAGGCAGTAGGCAGTAAACATTTTTTGATAAAATTTAATTTGTATTTTCAGTCAAAATAGGTAAGAGTGATTAGTAATGGTGGTGAATCTATTTATCCAGGAACACAGACTTGGCTAGACAGGAAATTTTGTATTAGTGGGATAGCATTTCACTATTTATCGATTTATGTCTAAAATAAATGAGAATATGTTCTATTGCTCTTGAGGTGGATGACATGAGATTGAAGTAAGTATTTTAATATCCTGTTTAATGTCAAGTTAGAAAATTATATTCTTCCTTAACCTTTGAGTTTTAGTCATAAAAAGACTGATGGTTCAGGACCTCCCAGAGTTTGAAGATATACTGTCTATTTAAATGGAAAGGGCTGATAGCCCCAGGGCTGGCAAAATCCTTAGCTGTTTATGGGAAAAATATTTCCTGCCCATTTGGTGGTGAAGGTAGCTCAGTAATTTACGGTTGGACTCGATGATCTTAAAGGTCTTTTCCAACCTATACAATTCTGTGATTCTGTGATTCTGTAATTTTGAATGAATTCATGTAAAGCTATTTGTACATATTTTTTCAGGTATGCTAAAGAAAGTGAAAGCCTGGGTAGCATTGCTAATAAGATTTATCTGGAGTGATAGATTACATAAAAAGAAAACATATAAGGGAGAAATGGGCCCTATCAGAAAGGACAACAAAAGCCATTGAACTGGGAGCTTCATGTTTTGGGACAACTTCATTGCACTTCCCTTGTACTTACACTATTGCTGACGGGAAAAGTGTTATCTATTCATGAGAAAGGCCCTTCTTCTCTACGTATAATGTTGAAGTTTAAAAGAATCATATCATATATTTACAAAACAAAGAACCCACACTTCCTATTACTTAAGCAAATTTGACACACCAGTAGTTCACAATAATAGATTATCCTGTTGCTTGTTTCTGGAACATTAGCACAGCACTACCTGTCAGCAAATTGGTTTAAGATTTAAGAGACTGAATAATAATGATTCTGTAATTATTCTTCAACATTCAATGCCTTCTGGAAACCATACTGCAGATCATCCTACTAAGATAGCTATGATGTCCATGATACTTAGCGAAGTCCTTCTATCAAAAGGTTGCCTTCCAGTTCAGTTTGTTTATTTTGATTTGTTGTATATACCACATTTTCAGCTCAGAGCAAGAAGATGAATAGAAATAAACAATGACACATTTGCAATAAGATTTTTTTGTGGCAAAGACTTATATATTGTGGTTTCAATGTGACCACAACACAATGACAAAATTCCTTTGTAAATGACAGATCTAATTGTAAAGTTAAAATTATAGCTAAATGGAAAAAAAAAAGCGTTGAAAACACAATATCTACTGTATGTCTGGATGTGGCTGTACTCCCAACAAAATCATTCCTATTATTCATGAATTGATTTACACTTTTTATCTCTGAATAACATGCAGCATTTATTTACCCTTACATTTTGAGGCATTACAGTTTCTGCTGACATGGGTATTTTCCCAAAATAGAACATTACAGCAGTTCTCTGCTAGATGTTTAAGCCATGTGTATGTTTATTTTTTAATTTCTTTCTTGAACTTTCTAACTGTGAGCAGGCTGGGAAAGCGGAGTCATGATGAATGAGAGTTTGCTTTAAAAAGAAAAAAAAGGAGAAATGCAGACATTTGATGTAACATTGAAAAATTCACAGCCTCCTACCTTGAAAACAAACATTTCCCGGCGAAGAATAGCCAGAGTGTTGAAGTTCCCATCACAGATGTTAGGCTTGGCTCCAGGATAGGAAGGTTTGTCACCAGTGGGTGGCCGGGGAGGTTTAGGTTGCCTGTCATTCTTCCGCGGGTCTGCTGGAGGAATTGAACGATGTGGGGGCACTGTTGGCAGAGGTCTTGTTGGTGGTGGGATCCTGTCAGGTGGACCTTTAAAAATATAGCAGCAGGATGTAATTTACATGCCTACCAATAGCACTCAAAGAAGAAATACACAATAAAAACTTGCTGTAAGCAGTGCAAATCCTACAGTGGAAGGGGAATGGAAAAAGTGACCTAACATACCTTTCCCATGTTGTTAAAGGGTATAATGAATGACTACCATAAAACCAAGGCACGAATGAAGAAAATAATTACTTTTCACTATCCAGAATCTTCCTTCCTTATTGGAACAACGTTCCAATAAAACCTGCAAAGGATGCATAGTCCACCATCATTTCAGATGAGAAGTAATACACATACTTTACCAACTGAGTAAGAACTGTTAAAACAGAATCATTGTCTATTGTACAAAATAAAAGAAAACAAAAAAGCTGTTCCTAATGAGATCATCAGCAGTCAATGGATTTTCAACCCATATTTTTAACTTCCACTCATCAATTCACATATGCATATATATAGCATACCTGATATTTCCTACTGACCCAATTTGTAGGCCAAGTAATGTCATGTGCATTAGCAACATGACATTCCCAGCTTTCCCCAATGCCCCTTGGTATGTACAGGAGCTCTTGAAACTGGACTTCAAATCCTAGGCATCCTTATAAGAAAAAGCCATAATTCACATGTTTTCTTCAATATTCTGAAATCAGTTACTTCTTATTTTAATTTTTATTTTCCAGTGAGTCTTACAAAGCTAGATACCTGGTAATTAAAGGAATTGTTCTGAGGATAAATGGATTAAAAAGAACTGAAGTGAAAAATTAAAACTCTGTAATGTGGTTTTAAAACATTTTTCTTCTTTCAAATACATGTTCCGTCATAATATACTGAGTTTGATGACAGGTGAAATAACTATCCCACTCATAATTTCTCTACCTGAAAGTCAAAAGACATCCTAGACAGATGCTGTTCATAACCCTAATGGCATACTGAATGACTTGCAATGGGTGTACTGAAAAGGCCTTTCCCTTTCTTTCTTATTACTACATTTACTTATATTTTCCATGTACAAAAAGATAAGAAGTTTCAGATGGATCAGTAAGATTTCTGGAAACAAGATGAACACTTTAATTTCACTCTTTCTGTTTACGCTTCTCTCCAAATAATTTAAATACATAATCAATTTTGACTTTAAAAAATAAATATAATTTGCATGACCAGCTTCAGAAAGAACTGTTGAATAGTAAGACAACTCTAAAACTGAATAGATGGCATTTGAATTTCTGATACATTTTAAAAAACTGTATACTTTTTAAAGAACAAGATGAACTATGTAACGAAATATTAAACTCATCAAATGATTCTCAGTTTAATGGTACACAGTTTAATAAGGAATTTATTTCATTCACAATTTTAAGGCTTGTGACATTTATAATTTACAGTTAATAATGGTGTTTCAAGGAATACTGCAGACCAAAGTAATTATTTGAATAGGTGTGACATTTTTATTGGGGCATATGATTCCAGATCATCTCTTGATTTTAAAGGGAGCAAAGGAATCAGTTTGCAGTAGCTCATGTTGGAAAGTTTTCAAGCCCAAACCAAAGTTTTCATATGCCATTTGGTGGTGATGTCAGATATTACTTCCCAGGGGTAACACATTTCTCCTAATGTATAGCCCACAGCTGTTAGAGTTTAGCAGTTAGTTTTCAGCAAAGTATTCTTGTCTAGCCCTTAAGTCTAGACTACCAACTTATGAGGTCATGAGAAACAACCTTCTTTCCAGCTAATCACACAAGAAAAAAACCCAACCAAACAAAACTTGATCAGCCAATCATTTTGAAATTGCTATTTATGCTTTATGAAAATATATATCATTGCTTGTTAGTATAAAACACCATGGAGGCTGCAGAGTTCTAGTTAGCAGTACAGTAATTCTACACGATCATAGTTGTCCTTTCTAGTAGTAAAGATAAACAAGTACTGGCCCTGATAATATTCAGTATAAGCCTGACAAACCTTTAAACTGAAAATAATTGTGAGTACAAAATTTAATCCAATACAGAAGTAATTGGAGAATATTAAGCAAGGCAATTCCAGATGATATATACTGGATACATAGCATTAACATACAGATACCACAGATTTTCCACTGTAGGAGAGAAAAATAAATTATATTTTTAAAGAAAAAAACAGACTGTTTAACAGATACCAACAGAATCAAAGTCTTTAAAACCAAGAACAAAACCATGTCTTTGGAAATGTAAGGAACCGTAATAGGGGAGTTAGTGTTACATTCAACCCATAATCAGAATAATCTTATTGTTTTGGCTTTTTTTTTTTAATTTTCAATTACCTTGCCTTGTCAAATTTAATTCAACACATACAGAATTTATTTACATGACGTGTCTTTTATATCAGGCCACAAAAAACTCAAACAAACATATTTTAAAGAAGTGGGCCTTTTTCCCCCTAGGTGGCTCAAAATCCTGGGCTGGTAATAACAATCTTTTGAGATCAGTTTGCTATATTTATCACAAGAAAGTGTTTTTCTGGGACCATAAATTTTGTACACCCAAGGAACTGTTTATTATTATAACTGATAAACTGAGAAGCAATCAATTCATCCAGTTACATGAGCTTGGACTATTGTGGAAATAAGCTCGTTATGGTTAAAGGCCTGCATTTCTTAATATTTTCATAGTTTGGGATCCTTTCACAGGTATTTTCTTTATGGCTTTTTAAAACATTTAAAATTACTATTCCAGCTGAGTGAAAATTTGAATGTAAGTTGTGAACACTGACAAACAAAGTAAAGGAGCTTCATCAAAATCTTTCACCTACTCACAAGAAGGTCTCTGGCATAACAACTGGTAGAGTACACTAACAAACTCTTTTGGAGAGGTGATATGGACAGGAGGACCTCAAATGTATTCTAAAGCAAAAAACGTATGTTGCTTAATTAGAGTATGACATACCGTATATCTTCTGGATGCCCTGTAAATCATCATTAGGTAGTTTGAAGTTGTCAGTTTCCATATACTGGTAAAATGGAGCCATGATTGCAGTGGGATCATTAGAGTGTTCCAAGCCCAGAGCATGTCCCAGTTCATGCACTGCGACTAGAAACAGATCATTTCCTATGAAGAGAAGAAAGGGGAAAAAGATCTTTGAAACCATAAGCATTGTAACAGAAATAACACAAGTGGAGGACTCTGCACTCGAAAGACATTTTCACTAAATTTGAATTTTACAAGGTAATGCTTAATAATGAATCATAAGGATAATGTGATAGCAAAGGCAGATTTTCCTTTTTTTTAAACAAGGAAACCATTATTGTTACATCAAATATATGATACTCTTACAGATACCATAAGCATAATCTTTTTTAACTGAGGCACATGGTTAGTGTAGGGTTCAAGTGTCATACCTCATGTCTAGGCTTGTGTGCAATTTCTGACTTGAAGCTGATGTTGCAGTGAACCTGACTAAAAATACTTGCATCAAGACACAGCTCCAAAAGGAAAACATCCTTGCTGTGTGTGGTAAACTTTACAAACTGAGGACTACCTATTTAGGACAAACCCCACAGGGATCTTAGTCATCCAAGCGCTTGTAATCAGACTCCTGCTGATTATTTGTACGTTGTCCATTTCTCATTCACCATAACTGAAATCCTAATGAGGAAAATATGGGTATTGTGCTACCCTTCTCAAAATAGGATGCCTTTATTTATTTCATTATGCAATTCCCTTATAAGTGTAGTTGCTTACTTAAATATTAGAACTTTTTGATTTTTGTAGGTCTAAAAAATAAAATAACACACTCATGTTATATACTAATTTAACTTTTTTGTTATTCCCTTCTAAAAATCATCTTTTCATTATTTATTACAGGGTATTAGGCACAACTAGAAGTTTTGGCAGTAGAATTATGGCACTCTGTGAAGCAAACACAAATCAAAGCCAATGGGATTATTTCTATAAAAATTCCAGAGCTGGACCTCTGTGGTATTAATTTTGTCTATTTTTACTCATCTAAGACTTAGTTCAGTATCTTCCTATGAGTCTTTTGTACAGATTCTGTTACAGAAACTATATGACAGTCAACCTGTTATATAATGAAGCTTTGGAAAAACTTTTTACATCAGGAGAAAGATTCCAGTCACTTGGAGAGGGTCACATCCAGGATATTGCTCATTTTCACCACCTAGGGATGGGAATAATCACCCTCCAGAAGGGTGCTCCTGTCCCACTGACAAAAGAAGTATTCTAGATCAGAAGTTTATGCTGAACATCCAACTTTTAGATGGCTGGACTCAAGTGAAAAAGGTGCCAGCTACAGTAGGTAGTTTCTTGTTGAAAGAGCAGTATAAATAACAAAAGGCCTATACTGTGGCCTAATAGACAGTTGTATATTGGAACAAGAAAATGCTCAACATTAACTCTTATCCTATATTCTGTAAATTGTTTGGGGGTAGACAGTTATTTTCCACTACTGGCACTTGATCTGGAATTCTAAGTACTATTACAATATTAATAGTAATAATATAAAAAAGTTTAATTTAGCAAAAAAATTTACATATATATATAGTTACAGAACTTTGAGAACATAGTTGACAGCATTTCAATTTTTCATGTATTTGGTCTTGTTGACACAAAGAAATAAACTTTCTCCCCAGTATATATGAAGGGGGAAACACTTGGCAGTACATGTCTTCATGATGTATGGATCCATGATGATGTTTGTAAAATAAATGTTTGATTGAAAGCATGGAAACAGTCACAACTGTGTTTAGTTGAAAGTATTTCATGTCTTTCTGATTCTTATTCTGGATATAGGAAAACTAAATGCTCTTGCTCTTTTATTCAGTATAACTGTGCAGAAAAATTATGTCTTTCAAAAATTAATATGACACAATGTGCTTTCAGAAATGAGAAGAGATCCTATCATTTATAATTATGTGGTTTCCAGATGAAATAGTTTCATGACAATATTTTTTCTTGGATGCAGTTCTTTTTACAGTAAAGCAGATTCTCAATGTGCTGTTGTAACAGGTTTGATAAGCTTGACTGTCCTGGTGACGAATGCTTTTGATATCTGAATCTGCCCTTCTATATGCAGTTAAAGCTGATCTTGACATTATCTCATATGAATAATCCACAGCTTCTGTAGATAACCTCAGCATTGGAAGTGATGCACAGGACAAACTCTGTAAAGGTTTTCATTCTGCACACATAATGGAATAATTAATATCATTTTAAAAAATGATAGGCTTAAGATGGAAAGACATGAAGGAAGAAGATGTTACTGCACTATAACTATTGTACTGTGACATGTCTGACATTATTTTTCAATTCTTTTCTGCATTTTATGAAAGTTAGAGTTCTAATCCAGGTTTATTAGAATGAAATATTTCTTTGTCTGGCATTAACTCATATATTTAAGATGCAACTTTCTTTTGCTTTTCAGATGTTGTGAAAGGCAAAATTGGCTCCTAGACCTGTGCTTCCTACATCATAATTAAGAATATTAACCAGTCTAGGTCCTATATTAATAATTGTACTAATAAGTTGGCCAGAATATTTATTGAACCATTTTCAAATAGCTTTAAATTAATAATATTTGATTCTACTACTATTATTAGGCTGGTCAGTGTCAGTAGACCAAAGAGTGTTTTATATGTGGTATTCAACCTCTACTGTTTGAGGTAAGAGGTCTGGGAAGTGAACATGTTACAATTTCTAAAATTTCAAGAAACCACAGTTAATAAACAGTCTTGGAATAGTCTACTGCTTCTCTCTATTTGTGCCATTTATGCAATGGATGAAGAATCAATACATCCTTTGGTTATCTGTCCTCATTGAGTCCCCATAAAGATCTCCAGGAATTTCCATATTTTGTTCCATGTTGACCTTGAAGGGGTGTGAATTACATAGTAATGGGGAAATAAATAAAACACTTTGTCATCTACCGGCATATCTTCCTTCTGGGATCACAGATAATGAGCATATGGTAGAGCACTTCCAAAGTAGTACTTCTAAATGACAGTGGGACTATGTCAGAGAACAGATATTATGTAGGGGGTGGCTGTTTCTTAGTATGTCTTTCTCCCTTTGTCTTTTGTATAGGGGTGATTATGTAAAAAAAAAAAAAGAAAGAAAGATATTCAGCATCTGACTGCCCCTCTGGACTTAGTCAAAGCCTAAGTCCAAAAGGGAAAAAGGCAAAAAGACTATGAAAAGTCATTTCCACCTCCTGCAATGCAACTTGTAGCCATCAGGGGAGCTATTAAATGTGGTAAAGACAGAGCAGCCCTTGGAGCAAATGGATAAGGGGGGGAAGGGAGAAGGTCACAGGAAAGAGCTGGGAGAATAATATTCTTGCCTAGGGTGACAGTGATTTAACAGGGAACATATTTTCTACTTATAGTCAAATAGCCCCATTATTCATAACAATTTCCATCAAGAGTCATGATTGTCTCCAGGGCATCCTGAATTTAAACTGACCCAAATAACTTAGTGCAGTTGAAACTGATGTTTAAACAAGTTCAAGATGTGTTGTCTGAGACCAACGCAGGTAGGACTTACTACTGTCTTAGTTTCCATCCTTTTCCTTTGCATATAATTAGATTTCTCCAATTAGGCAACAGTTACTCAGTCTCTCTTTGCTTTCGGGAGCAGACTTGCCTTGAGCATCTCAATGTTACTGTAACTAGCTACTGAGAGTGCAGAAGGATAACCCTGAGTGCTCACTCTTTCTCTCCAGGCTGCACAGAAGTGTACTTTGTGACTGCAAGGTTGATAGTAGGCCAACTTCAGTTCCTTGGCCAGTGGTCAGAGTAAGATGGAATGTAAAGGCAAGTGAACATTCATACCAGCTCAGGCTAGCTTTGTTATCATACTGACATTGGATATAATTTTTTAAACATTTTCAGTCCCTACCATTGAAGGAGAGAGTCCCAAATGATTCTATATTTCAGTGTATATTACCCAAGTAGAAACATGTATTTCAGTCTACTTGGCAAAATGAAGCACCACTGCAAAACATTAACAAGTCATGAGTAACAGAGTTAAACTACGTAAGGCTATGAGGAATCTTAAACTAAAAGCTGCCACTGCAGGATATACGATAGTGAATATTCATTGTGATAGTCTCAGTTACATCTTGTTATATTTATCTATAGACTACTAGGGAAATATTGGAAAATATATTTCACAAGTCCAAAACTTGTGTATCTCTGTTCTTGTGTTCTCCATTAGCATGAAGATTTGGAATAGAATGGATATAAGCTCAAAAAGATTGTGATTGTTTTTCTTATTTTATCTCAATTTTGATTTCACAAGGAAAAAAAAGATACTGTGTGTAAAGAACTAAGACAAAATGATTATTTTTATACCGACACTTTTCTCGGAGGCTATAAACTATTTTAGGCACTAAATCTGCCTGACTTTACAATCACTGCCCAAACTCCAGAATATAAATATGTATTAATATATCAAATATTCAACAGCCAGCACTGCAGATCACGGTGTATGGGGAAGCCTTTCCCTGTAGCTAATATATACAGTATTTTTCATGTCTGCAGATAAACAAAGCTAATATGTTTGTCCACAGCAAGCTATTAAGAAACCCTAGTTCTGAAGATATTCATTCCTGTTTTAAATGGTATGTTATCTCAATTTATAAAAGCAATACCCTAATGGCTTAGCAAGCCTTTGATTCATCACTTGGCCATCTTTTTAATGCAGCACTAAATGACACTTTAGGGCATGTCACTTGGTTCTTCTCCTTGGCACGTGACATTAACTGCTATAACACATTGTGAGCTCAAGAGTTGTCCATCATTCAAATGCCATGTGACCTCAATTTTGAAGACTTTCCCACCCAGAGAAAAACAAAAAATCAAGAAACTGAATTTCAAATGACAAACAAACTGGAAAACTACAAAAATGTTTTACGGATGGACATACACTGTTTCTTCCAAAGATTATTCTACTTCATTTTTCATGTGATGCACATAGATAATTTCAGATTAAATCCATATGAATCTGAAATGTAAATCTGTACAAGAAAGACTTCTATTACAGCCCTATTATCAAGAAGATAGTACCACAAAGTCAAGCTTACAGTTCATCAGAAAATATTACACACACGCTACCCATGAACTTGTGTACAATGTATTTAGAATTTGCATTTTCATTATTCTGTTCATTTGTACCATTGACTTGTCAAACCAATGCTGCTAATCCCAACCAGCTGAAGTGCTGCAAACTTTAGAGTAAGATTCTTACACTACATAGCATACAGAAAGAAAAAAAAAGAAAAAAAAAAGTTTTATATCTTTTATATCTTTGTTATTATTATTCTTTCCAGACAGGACAGAATTTTGAACGTGCTGTTTCAGCAGTGGGTAATAACAGAAGATTCTTTCTCTCTGTGACCTTATCGCAATACAGCGGAATTGAGCATATACATTATGTATGCACTTAAATAAGCGCCATATATGCCTATATATGCTATACAGAAAGTATACATGGACCTAAATATAAATCATAGGCATACTCTTACCCAAATAAAGGCACCACATTTTCCAGTCTAAGAAATCATATACAGTTGCTTGACATTATCTCAAACTTCTACCATTGGCACTGAAATCTGGCAGCTTGGTGGTTATTTTGGAAAGAAAGTTTTGCTAAAAGATGGAGCTTAGATGTGCAGTACCTTTGAAAAATTAAGAGCAAAACTACATTTTTATGGTTTTAAATAAAAATGTCTTATATAGTATACCTACTTTCTGTATGAACTTAGTGTATCTATTTTGTACACACTATATTTTAAACAATAATTTTTCTATAACATATCTATACATTTAGACTTTTTTCCATTGTGACAAAAGAGAATGACATAAAAATATGTTTCTTTCACTCTGTTATTACATATACTACTATATACACTAAAATCTTTGCAAGTTGACTTACTGATATGTATGTATTTGCAGACAGAAGGGGAGGTACAGGCAGTTTGTTATATACAAAGTATGTACTAATATATTCTGTGTATAATTTAGTATACCTACATCCACACGTGTATCTATTTGAAAAACTATTCTATTTTAAAAAGATCAACAGATTAGTGTGAAATTTAAACTTGCTTGCTTGAAATTTGACAAGGGGATATTCCTATAGGGCAAGACTATCTTCAGGTGACTCAGTGATTGCTGATGAGGTATGATAAGGACATGTGAGTTTAGAGGTGTGTATGTCTTTCCTGGCAGTATTCTACTGTTGCTGCATATTGTGGGCATAATTTAGAAGAAGTCAGGAGCCTGATAAATAACATATCTGAAAGGAGCCCATGTTCTTTTATAATACAGATCAGCCTGTACTTTAGAAGGTAAGGACATGCAAAAGGTAGGAATTTCTGCCCTACTACTTAGATTTATTACCAAGTACATTCTACAACTTTCTAGTAAATTGCTTGAAATGGGTGGAATTAATTATTTAATGTATTCTTAATTTTCCTTCTAAAAAAGCATGGATGTAAGGATATTTCCACTTTGTTTCTCACAGTTTCAATCACTAGTACTGAAAAATTTCGTAAACTATTCTGACTAGTGAATCGATACCAACTTCTCCAAAGAGTGAGAAGTGAAGCAGCTGGAGATGATCCTAGGGGAGGTAAAGAAGACACAAGAGCTCGCTGCTTCCCCAAAAGGTGTAAATATGATGGTATGTGTTCTTTCTGCAAATATAATGCTTATGGCTTCATTTCATGCCTTGAGGAAACCCTGCTGTGACAGAGAACCTAACAAACTAAGAAAAACTACAATTATGCTGAATGTCTAGGTACTGGGATTAACTTCTTCATTGCTCAGGTCCACTACTGAATTTGTATACTATTCTCAAATGGCATTTTCATTCTATTAGTAATTAAGTCATATCAATTAACAGGCTGAAAAGTTTTATTTTGGGTGTTTTCATGGTCATCTTTAGATAACAACTATTTTAAACAAATTATATTAAAATTATAATGGAATTTTGCATTTTGTTAGAAAAGATCTTCATAAATTAATTTGCCTCAGCAGGCTCACACCAGTAAAATCGTTTGAAAATACAATGGTCATTCTCATAACATTACAAATGACCAGGTTGCTAAATAACATTTATGCTATTTTTCCAGTAGTCTCAATGCAATTACAAATCCTACAAATACTATAGTAGCCTTATCTATTTATCTTCTTTCCTATCTTCTCTTTGTTTCTGTTTTCAGCTGTTACTGTGGGAACAATAAGCTGGAGAAGTATTTAAAACTCCTTTCTGAAGGCTGTGAGAGCGAACACGTTGGGATTGAAGATTTGCATATGTGCATGAAAAGAGCATATATGACACAATTCTCAGCTATCCTCCATGCTCCTGTCCCTCAGGATCATTCATGTAAAAGGAATGGACATCTTTCTACCACTCCTAAGTGCCAGTCTGGGTGAGAGTAAATGTAAAAGGACCTTAATTGTGCCTGAGTCCATATTAAAATCAAATCCTTGCCTTTGACAAAAACAAATGTAGGTTTTGTCTTTAAGCTACTCAGTTAAAATGCTGGCTTGTTAACACTGTAGCTGCTTTTGTTTTGAAGGGATGATTTTTTTTTTCTTCATTTCCCCTAATGTCCTGTGTGTCCTACTATAAAGAAATATGTGTAATTACTAGGAGGAAGGTCAAAGTCACGCTGCCAATATTCATAATAGATGTAACTTGCCATGGGGCAGAAATCTGAAAGGGTCCTACAGATCACTGAAATCCCCACAACAGAATGTACAGAGCATTTAATTTATGCGTAAATCTTGTGTTGGCTCCCTGCAGAGATAAATTTTTACCCTGTGTCAGTTAAACTACTGAGAGTAATTAGGTTATCCTCTAACTTAACTCACATTAAAGCCATCAAAACCAGATCATGATTCTTACCCTATCATTGTATCTACTTAACATGTACATATGACCTTAAGATTTTTTAAAAGATAAAGTAATATAGTGTTGTATATACCTTCGGGAATTTTATTATTATTAACAGTTCTTTCTTCACTGTTATTTTGCTTGTTTAATTCCTATTAAGAAAAAATGTCAAGATAGCATTTTCTATGTTTTTTTTCCTTGGACTGGTGATAAAAGAAGAAGTGGGAGTTTTGAATCCTAATTGACAAAGTGATTAGGAGAAGGAAAAAAATCATTACAGGTTCTCTGATCTAAAAAGCAGACATGTTTTCTAAGAAGTCTGCAGACTTCAAAGGGAGACCTGATCCAAGTGTGTACCATATTCTAAATTGAGACAACTTCAAACTGGGGATCATATATATGGAGGAAACGTCAGAAAGACAAATCTGCTACTTTGGTTTTACTTTGTTAAAATTTACTTATATTAAATGCTCTGATCTATTGGATAATCTGCTACTATTAGTGGTTTTATCCATATCGCTGTTTGTTTCACTCTAGTTAGAGGAACCATTGTAAGCCTCTCTAGCACTCAGAGAGTACTGCCAGTTTGGCACTAGCGACTCTTGGCACTTGTCGGCGTGGAGATGCCTCAGCACCCGCTGTGGAGGGGCAGCCTCCAGGATGAAAGACTGCAGAGGGCAGGGCAAAGGGTGCTGGAGAGGCCAAGATGGTTAGGCAGCCAAGTCATCCTCCTGGGCCTCCCGGCAGAGGAAAGCTGATGCAAGAGGATGCTTAGACAGGAAGATGAAGGCAGGAGTTAGCTGCCGCTGCCGAAGTGCAGGGAGAGCTTGGAGGTGGGAATGTCAGCCAGGGCAGAGGGCAATCCTGGCACACTTTCCCTTCTGTGAGTTAGGAGGTCAGCAGGACCCCAGCGTGGGGGGACAGCGGCTGGCACAGGCAGGGAGGAGGCACGATGCCAGAGGTCCCACGTCTAATGGCTCTCAGACCAGAGCTCCCCGCTGCAAGGCAGGGAGCTGAGTGCGGGGTCGCTGGGCACACTGCCCTGCCATATCCACACTCAGGCAGGTCTGGGACCGTTATCTCTGCACCTCTGCCAGCCACCATGGCCAGCCCTGCCAGTAACACACGTAATCATTAAAAACACAAACCCGCTAAGGACTGACTGTTGGTATATATTGTAGTTGCTAAGTCTTCCTGAAACTCAGGCCCTAATATTTTTACTGCTTCCGCTAGCGCTGCTAGCTGGAGTAGAGCTAGCAACATTAATCCTATGTGACTACCATACCTTCAGTTTCCTGAATACTCAGTGATAATCCCATTTCCTCAGATTTACATTGTATCAGTTCCTAAACTGCATCATAAGAAAGGAGCTATGTATGACTCTTAGAAAAGGGAAACTAAAAGTATGCTTACACATTACCATATTACCAACCATGCATTCAAAATTTAAGTGGTGCAATCCATTTGTGAATTACCATATTTAGACCAATAGGAGAGTGTTTGTCCTGCCATACCGAGAGGAACATGGGTTAGCCTACACCAGTAATTACCTTTTCTGAGCGTAATACTGAACTGTTCCCAAAACAGACATCTCTGCTGCTGAGACAGATTTCTTTGGACCCCAGTTGGTGCTGTTATTTGGAAGTACTTATCACTTCAGTTCTCCTCTAATCTGAAATTGCACATGATTCAATATAACTGGTAGAAGTCATCTAGCTACAGAAAACTGTAACACAAATGTCTATACCTGCACTTTTCACAGCCAGTTATGAGAAACAGGTATTTCAGGACATGATTCATCTAGTTTATTTTAGACACCTACTTCAGGATGTGACAAATCTTACCCAGGAAGGCAATATATCTGTCCTCTAACTCTGAAGGGACTCTATGAGATTAACTCAGATATAAACATCAACATATGGTCAGATTAATTCCACCTCCTCAAGTCTTCTGGCTTCTGACTTAGGTCTTTTCATTTAAGTCAGTGGCAAAATATTAATTATAAAAGTACAGTATATGGACTTAAGTGATATATGTACAAAACCAGGAAGCATTCATCATTGACTTGAACTAGAGACTTAAACCTGTCCACTACAACAAAACATTTTGCACAAAACAATATTGTTCTTTTAATTTAGCTGGTTCTTTTTGATTTTTCTGTTTTCATCTTTTCTCCCAATATGATGTTTTAGCTGTAGATGTTTCCAGGTATTGGTGTTAGCTGCTCAGAACTTTTTGAAACCCAAGCCACTTAGGAAGGAGTCTAAATATAGATTAAAAACATTTTGGCCTCAAGAACATATGGTTTGAGCATTTTGAAGTGAAGAATTGTCAGGGTAAAGCACAAATTATTCTCTAGGCTTGAGAACACAAATATTGTAAAAAATCTTTCATTAGTTAGTCATAGACTATTCTTAAATAGTCATATATAGTATTACCTTATATTTTAGGGTTATCCTACATTATTCTACTTTTGCAACAACAATCCATTAAATTTCTGCCTAATAAATAAATATGCAATTACTGTAAAAAGTATTGTCTCATTCTCTCAGAAAACCATGACAACATCCATAGTAATTGGCAACATGATTTTTCAAATTCTGTTTTCCCCTGAAAAGGCAGGGGAAAGGAGAGGGCAGTGCAGTAATAAAATTCTATAGAACATCTTTGGGAAAAGTCAGAGTTCCTAAAGCTGCTGTCTTGGTGAAAAATTCTCCATGAAGTGGTCCTAGCAGCAGAGACTTGAAGATTTCTGGATCACATGAGAGTTGGAGTGCTAAGTCTGGTGCCTGCTTTAAATGACAGAAATGCCACTTTCAGTTTAAAGGGAAAATTTGAGGATCACAGATAGTTTCTCTTTCCTAAATTATTTCTATTAGCAGATCAGACTGAAAAGAAAAAATAATTAATTTCAAGCCATTAATTCACTAGCTGATTTTTTAGTTGTGAACAGATTTCAACTTATTTGAAATAATAAAGGTGATTTTCTCTTTTTTTTTAACTCAACGTGTTTGAGAGTATAGCTTTTCACAAGCTCTCTATAGCAAGTAATCTTTCAATTCTCTCTTTCAAGTCTTTCAGTCTTTCAAATCTTTCAGTCTCAATCAATCAGAGACTGAAATTCAGTCTCTGATGTGAAGTCTCATAGTTTCTTTATTATTAGCATTATTAGCATTAAAGGTAGTTTCTTTATTATTAGCATTAGTTTTATTAGTACTATTTTATATCATACATTTTAAAGAAATATTGCCTTTTTGTAGGCTGATGGAGAACACTTATAAAAAGATGCATAGGGGATAAGAAAAAAAAGCACTGGAATATGTTAAATTCTTTCCTTTTTTCCGCCCTTCTCTATAACTTTCTGTCATGTACAAGAATTATATGAAGCTCTCTCAGATTCAGGACTCAAAATCTGTTAAGCTTCTTCATAAGAGGAGGAAAGGTTAAGGTAAGAGCTAGATTTATTTATTTGTTGTGTGTGAGGTGTTACTTTTTTTTTTCCTTGTCATTCTCACACAGTAACCATGTGTGAGGGGTTGTGGGGTCATAAAAATAATCATGAAGAGGCTGGCCCACATTTTATGTATGCACTCATTCAAAATACATCTGTTTGGCTGAATAAAAAAACCCTTCCCAATGCTCTTTTCTAGCATACTGCAGGGAAAAAAAAAGAAACAACAGCAACAACAAAAAACAAACAAAAAACCCCACAAAACCCCCAATATTGCTAGTTTCAACTTATTAATCAGTACTCTTAATATACTAATACGAGTGTCTAGTCAAATGAATCCAGTTTGGGAAGATAAACTTATCTTCATTGTTGTATAAACAGTTGTTTGAGACAAAGACATCTTTGGAAAAAAAAAAAAAATGGCAGTTTTTTTCTGTGAATGTAGGTGCAATGGTTGCCAAAATTGTCTGCAAGGATCCATTCTGCCTTTCAGCTAGATATTTCCTTGGCAGTAAAGTTGGTGTAACAATGTGAACTTTCCTCATTTATTCCCATGCAAAGTCAGCCAGCTTCATTTTAACACTTTTCATTAGCAGTTTAGGATAGGCTGGCTGATCGCAAACTGAGGCAGATGGCAAATGCAAGCAGTTTGTTGTACTGGCCCCGGTATGTGGGAAATAACCTTCAGCTGCAGTTTGAATGGATAACTGAGTTTGCAGCTTCCCTAACTAATCCACATAGGCTTGCAATGACCCATGTGTACCTACACCGGGATGGAAGCAACATGCAGTTTAGTGGCTCAGGTTACACCGCCTTTTTTGGTTTACAGCCTGCATCATGACCATCTCTGTTTGGCAATTAACCCACATTATCACCTTCTTCTGTAGACACAAAAAGCACAACATAAGATGTGCATAACAGTTCTATAGTTTTAATGAAGAATATCACAAAGTCCATCTTCTTGACATATTCCTCAGTCTCTCTTTCAGTTTGCATAATAGTGCACTTGGCAATTTTAGGCCCAGAAGGAAGCTGAGAGCATGATATTGCACACTGATAGCTGCTGGGATGTATTAAAAGCAGCCAGCTAAACACACATCTAGAACATGGGGCTGGATTCATCCACAAGACTGCTTTCACCGACTGCCAGTGTTTAACAGATTTCCCTTTCAACAACATGTAAATGAAGTGCTTTTCTCAAAGCCGAAAGGGTGCTCCATGAAAGCAAAAAAACTCCCCCAAAACAATAAAAATCAGGTCATTACCTTGCCAACAGTTAATGTTTTCCATCATATGGCTTCCAGGCAGTAAATGGGGTCTAGAGGCAGATCCTCTTCTATCTGTATAGCCCTATGTCTAATGAGTGAGTCCTCACAAGCCAGCCAGGGCCATTTATGTTTTATTTTTTAATCATTTTCCATCTCTTCAATAAAAGGGATCTTTCTATTCTCAAGTGCAGCTTTGCATCCTGTGATAATACTTTCAAGGACACATTTTATGCAGCAGACACTGAATGTTTCAGAGTTACCATTTTATGTAAGATCTTGGGGTGAATGGATATGCAACAGGTGGGCATATGCACACCAAGCAAGTACAATCCACGGAAGGTCTGGGAAGTTTGAGGACAGATTGCCCTGTTAAATTCTATCAGCACAACATGTACTTACTGATGGTTTGCTTTTTAAATGTTGGAAACCTTGAGGTTTAGCAATAGAAAGTATTACCTGTGTTAGCTGACTCCTGAATTAAAGTGGATTTCAGGGGGAATGGTGAAATGAAGAGAATCAATTGTTATTCCATTTGTCTGCAACTTGCAAAGCTCTTTTAAATATTATCCTGGCACCTTCCTCATTGTGCAATGTTATAAATATAATAGTTGGGTTTTGCCACCTTTTATAATATTGCTAATTCTCTTATTTTGCACACAAATAGATTCAGTTTAAAATAGAAGTTGTGCTTCCTTAACCTTACAACTACATATAAACAAAGCTGTAACTCAACAGGCTAGGTGTCTTTATCCTGGAAACAAGATATGACAGGGGTCCATAAAATTATGAATGGCATAGATAAAATGATTAGGAAATTACTTCCTCACAATATGAGCAGCCGTCTACCTAAAGTGAATTTATCAATGGCAAGTTCAAAATTCAGAAGGAGGTAGTTTTTCACATCTGCTTAAATTATAGAACACATTGCCACAGGATGTTGTGGATACCAAATGCTTACATGAGTTCAAAAAGAGATTACACCAATTCATGAAAGGAAATCCCTCAAAGGCTATTAAACACAAAAATATGGCCTGTGGCTCAGAAATTCAATGAGCCACAGATTGCTGGAAGCTAAGAGGGAATATGCTGGGGTTTTGTTGCCATATGTTTGCCCTGCTCTTATTCTCTTCCCTAGGTATCTGTTAATAGCCATAACTGGAGATAGGATATCTTAGGAACCTTTGATCTGAACCCATGTTGGCAATTCTGTGGTTAAAAGTATATATACAAGTATGATACAATACAAATTCAAAGAAGGTATTAATCTTTTACATATTTATCCTAGTACAGAAATGGAAAAGAAATATGTGAGAACTGCAAGGTCACACTGCTTGGTTACGGATCAGATTTGATATTGATAAGAACATATTAAAAATATAGATAATCAATTAAGTAAGAGCACTATGCTTTATGAAATTAAAGTCATGGTAATATTATAATACAGAGCTTCCTTTAATCTGAAATGCTCAACTTTATACCTAACCACAGCATATGACATGACCACTGTTTGAGACACAGAGCTCCCTTAGGAGACTTAGTTTTCACAACTCCACTGGTTCATATTTCCAGCAGCATATATCTCCTGCACTGTGTCAACCACACTGGCAGCCAAAAGAAATTTACTACAAGTTGATCTATGCAGTTCAGAGATCAGGATTTTCATAAATTTTTCTTTGCTGCCAACACAGTGCCCACAGCAGAATCTATGCACTAACTAGAGTCCAAGTATATTACGCCAGATACTGTATTTGCATCAAGTCCAACAAGCTTTTACTTGGCAATCTACAAACAGCATGGTACAAAGTGACAGGTTTGGTTTTTTTTCTTTTTATTGCCTGCAAAACTTGAATAATTTTTTGAATGCTGAAGAGTTAACAAAACAATTACTGAATTCTTGAAGTTTTGGGTTTGTTTTCCCAAAAATACAGCTTCATGTATATATAAGTTACAAATATTCCATATGAATGGAAGCACTCTGTGGTAATATTCTCCTTAGATTTTAATGTAACTGTACACTAAAAACATCTATTACTTCTGTAATGGAGTTTCACTTGCTATTATTTATTGTATATTCTTTGATGGAAGAACTGGTTTCTGCAGAATTACAGTATGGTACAGTAGGTGCCTTAGTAAATTTGCTACAGAGGTAAAAAAAATCATGCATTTTACTTTGATTTCTATTTCTCTTGCAGATGTGAATACAAAGATAAGAGTATCAAACTACCATTACTGATCTACTGTGTTTATCTAAAGAGAACTTAAACTTAGTTTTTGCCAAATATTTTCTGTCACTGGAAGACACAGTTCTATAGTCAGATTTTAGCCAGTAATTGGTACCTTAAGCATCATGTCTAATGTGCTTGAAATCTAAGCTCCCAAGAAATCCTTGTTTTCCCCAAGAGCTACTTCTAAATCTTGCTCTGTTTTAAAAACCTGCACTTGTGTAAGTAGGTCAATCTTAAATTAATCTAGTTAAAAGTAGTGCATTCTCCATTCAAACTGGTTTAACACTCCCTTAAATAGGCTTAGATGTATTCAGTAATTTCCCAGAAAAAATAACTGCTTTAAACAAGGTTTAAACTAACTTACGTGCATGTAGCCAGACAAATGTGAAATCAATTTTGATAAACCAATGTAATTTTTGAAATAGAGGCAAGAGTTTACGCCTTAAGTTGGAGATGTTTACCTTGTGACAGATAACAAAAATATTTTCATCCACTCTCAGGTGACAAAAGGAAATATATAAATTTAAGAAGCCATAAAATATATGTTGATATGTATTATTAATGGATTTTGCTCTCTATTAGAACATAGTGTATATATCTTCATCCATGATGGCCCCTTCTCTGAATGTCTTCCTTTCTGTTCTCGCTGCCATAATTTTTAGGATTCCATCTGAGAACTTTCCTATATTTAACAGTAATTATCTTTATAATAAATCATGCAATAAATCCAGGGAAAAGAGATTGGTGGAAAATAAGTAAGGCAATAGTGAGGAAGAAGAACAGATACATCTCAGTCATTATTCCCAACTGATAGGAATAGTCTGTGTTTCATTCAACATATAGGTAGCAGTGACTATTAACTGCAAAATTCATTACAATCCTTTCTTTCTTTCCCTGCCACTATCTGCCAAAATGAAACTTCTGACCATAATCACTAGTTAAGGAACCTGGCTTTGATGGGTTAGCGTTGCCAGGAAATATCAGAATGTTACACAAACTTGATCCATGAAATGGCCCTTGGGGTTTGCCAACAGCAGGTTTGCCAACAGAACTGGTCAAGATACACAGATTTCTAAAGATGAGACAGCTTTCTCTGAAGTCACTGTTCAGAAGACTGTTTTCAGACTCTTCATCTGTCCATCTCTTGGGTCTTACTTCAGAAATGGTGAAAGGTCTGAGATTCATTTAGCTTTTGAAACTGTCCACTTTTCACTTATTGAGAAAATTACAAACTAAACTGAGAATATTTCTTGTCCTCTCCAAAAACCAAGCCAAAAAAACAAAAAAACAAACAAGCAAATAACACTTCCCCTCCAAAATTCGGCAGCTAATGATCCTATAATAAGGCACATATATCTATTTCATCACTTCAGAAGCAGCCCCCACTGTGTAGACTGCATTTAGCAGGTCTTAGATCAAATGTTGCCTCCTCTTTTTCTCAAAGTTATGTTATGGGATCATAGGCAACCTTCAGTCAGAAGAGTAAGGCAATGAAATAAAATCTAGTGAGTACTGTATATAATATATGTTTTGACTTCTTTCTGATTTGCATTTTCTGAAGGACACAGAGGAAAACTGGCCTACTGAAATTTTTTATGGTTTATTACTATGTGTATTAACAAGGCAGAGTTGCAAGGTAAGTCCTATTCCTAATTGTGTCATTGTAGAAATACACCTTCCTTTTTTTCCAGTTGCAAACATCTATGCTCAGCAGACATTATTAACAGCTTTCAAAAGACTGTTGCTCAAAGTTAGAACAAATTATGGAGAATATAAGTAGAAACAAATAATTGCCAGTCTTATGATAGGGAAAGTATCTTATCTATAAGACCTTGTGAATGTGTGTGGCCCATCTTCCAGAAATCTAGCACACTACTTGTTTTACTAGAATCTGACACTTCAACCTGGTATTATATTGCAGTGCATCAAAAAAATTCAATGCTGCAGATTTAATAATGGACAAATGAAGATAATATGTAGGAAAGCCTTGTTAAGGCTAATAACAACACCACTTTCAGTTTTGGTACAGGAAGACAGGGCATAGGATAGGATTTTCCTGCTAACTACTAGAAAATTTACGACAAAGACAGTGCCCTCCGCTCCCTGGCAGTGACTTTAAAATTCATCACAGTGATTTGAAATATTGCAATTGAAAAAAATACTTTGAAAAACATTTTTTTTGAGGATTTTGACAATATAATATCTCCAAAATATTGCCTCTCTTAGCAAGAAGTCATTGTCCTTTTCTGGATTTAGATACATTATTCATTGTCCATAAATTTTTCATTCAAAAAATGAGGTGATATATATCACTTAAATGTATTGGAGTCACGGGAACAATGAAATCTCTCCATAGCCCCAAGACTAGTATATGAAGATATCTTCCTTTTTCTTTTTTTCCTCCACTTCTTTTTCTTTCCAACACTTAAGTTCAGAAGAAAATAAGGATTTAAAGTTTTTCTTAGTAAGTGCTGATTTTTCAGCTAGCAGTTATGGAACTTGATTTTCATCTCCTGTTTATTCTTTTTTTACATCTTTAAGTGTACATATTGTGAAATGTTTTCCTGTGATATTCCTATCCTTTCTGCTTTGCTATTCCTGAACAGTGTTTCACTTTCAATGTTTGTTTCCTCCATCCTCTTCTTCTACCATAGTTGCCAAGTGTTACCAGAAATGAGACTGCCAAGGAGCACAAGGCACTTCATAAGATGCATGAAGAAACCATCCTTCCCAAATAATTTACAAACCTAAGGCTCTCATCTCACACTGAAGCCTGGATAGGCAGACCATAAAGGAAATGGGGTCTACTATATGTGAAAAGGCCTGCTCCCACAGAACAACTTGAAAAGTAGATGTCCTAAAAGAACAAGTGGAACACGAAAGCTGACTAGAAGAAGGCTTCAGCCCAATGCATACAAACACTTGTCCAAAGTATTGGAAGACTACTGTTTCTCTACCTTGCAAAAAAATCCAAACAACTTTTATCCTCCAGTATATCACAGAATCACAGAATCACAGAATCATATAGGTTGGAAAAGACCTTTAAGATCATCGAGTCCAACCGTAAACCTAACACTACCAAGACCACCACTATACCAAGACCACCACTATATCCCTCCTTCCCTAGCAAAAGAAATTCTGTCCTTGTTTCTATTGTTCCCCTGTGATGGCAAGTTTCTTGTTCTTCTTTCTGTCTAATAATTCTGGCATCACCTGCAGCACTATGGAATGGAATTCAGAGAAAAGACCTCTACAGCTCAGCTGGAGCTACAGTACCAGCTGTATTCGGCTTACAGGGTATTGTGAAAGCAAAGAAATGCATCATTTTAGAGATCCTGCAAGTGTTAAATTGTATGACAGGAAGTTTTTCCTGAGCGACAGGCCCATTAGTCTTCACTCCTACAAGAGCCTTATTCATTCTTCAGAATGAGGGAGGAGTCAAAGCACAGATCTCTTCCCCAGAAAATGATTGATAAGATAGGTCTGCGATCCACAAAAACATACCACTGAAATGAGAACAAAGGAAAACAGCACTGCACTGTGGAGATTATTTATTTCTATTGGAACTGTCCTTTCAGTCTAGAACATTATTAAAACCAAGCAAAACACAAGAAAATCAAGCAAACATGATAAGGGGGAAAAAACCCCCAAAAAAACAAAAACAACCCAAAACCTAAAATCTGAAGACACTGCAATTAACTAGTCAGGATAAATTACCTTAGAAATTAACTACACTCAGAATACCGAATTTGTATATGATTCCTTATTTGTAATGAAAAATATTTTAAAAAGGACAACAGTTTATGAAAGCATTTCAGGAAGTTGCCTGTCTTTTCTGAGGTAGACAGTATGCAAATTGTTTTCATTAGAAGAACAGTACAAGGTGGAGAATGAGGCTAGTACTTTTCAAGAGAATCTTATATTTGCATTTTTGCTGCTAAATAACCAAGTTGGTCTGTGTTTTCAAATCACTCTGGAATAATAGAATAGGAATCGGAGAAAATCAGCCCTTTGGGGCAAGAATTAATTTAAAAACAAAAACAAAACAAAAAATAAAATAAATATAAAAATAATAATAAAAAAAATTACCAAATCTTTTTCCCCTTCTATTGGATTTCTAATAACACTACATGAAGATGACTATTGGACTATTGGAGCAATGAACCTTAAAAAAAATGACACTCACCTGGGAAAAATGACTCATAGCTAAGATCATAAATATATTTTTCAACCTTCCTCTTTTCAGTGCTCTGAGACTGAGCTGAAGATGATAGAGAGCCTAAAAGAGCTGTAAGTCTTTTCTTCCTGTCAATCCCAAATGGCATGCTTGTCTTCTTTTTCCACCCAGAAATTTTTTCCAGTCACGAAAAAAAAAAAAATCTGGACATTCCTTCAGGATTCCTAGACATAAGCTAATGCAGCAAGATCACAATCAGCAGAACTTGGCCTACCTGATAACTGGAAGTGACCAATCAGACATATAGGCACTCTGCGTATACAGATCAACTGCACATACATTGCTATTTCTGGAGTTACAATTACATAAGGCTTTTCTCTGGACAACAGCTATGACCTTAGATCCATGGTTCATACCATCTCAACAATGAACCTAGGAGTTGCCAAAATTCTTCAGAAAATTTGTGTTGGTAAGATATTATTTATTTTAATTGTCACGTATTTTGCACAAATTTTCCAGTCATAAAATATACTGGGTTTTCTACCTTGACTATTCCATCCTAATAGAAATATGTCTCCCTCAAAAAAGTATATATAAGCACACCAAAGTACATAAGTTATTAAATTTGCAGAATAAATTTCCAGTGATACCTGGAAATCTTCATGATATAGATAGCAAAACTTTTTTACAATAAAAGTTCAATGTCCTAATATACATAAAAGCATATTTTAGTGATAGTATCATTTTACTTTCACTTGATTTTTTTTTCCTTCAAAATATCATAAAATTCATTAATACAAGAAATAGTTTTTGAAAACTTCTCTACAAAACTCAATGGCAACAAGGCATATAAAGACGTGGGTGCCCTTTTGCACTCTGAAAATTATTTAAGTTAAAGGAGAAGGAGATAGCCATAGGTTTGCACACTTTCATACAGACTAAAAGTATCCATATGTGGAACTGCTCCAAAAGAGTTATTACGTTTTAAATTGACACCTTGACTTCAATGTACTCATGCCTGTAGATTTTCCTGAGTTCTTGAAGTAATAGCTCCAAAAACACAGAATATTATGTGCACTGTTGGTCTCCCACTGAGGCCCATGAAAACACCTTCAGAATGCTGTGGCTGACTATGTACCTGAGCTGCACAAACAGAAAATTCCAACTGTTGTTTCTTTGAGATAAACTTGTGAAGAGGGTAAATGCAAACAGTGTAATACCACAGATTTTGCTCCACTAAGAATCTAGGGCTTAGGTCCACAAGAAATAAGCTTCTTGAACCCGTTCTGCTACTAAGGGGCTTTCACATTGCAGTACACTGCTCTTGCTTCACTGACTCTGGCACAGCAGAAGTATTGCACCATTAGAACAGTCACAATAACATATTTATACTCCTGAAATATTAACTTAAAGCTTTGTTGCAAACTCCAGGCTACAAATACTGCTATATAAAAAGCTCTGAATTTTGCTTGGAAGATCTCAGGTGAGAAAGGGGAAAGAAAGGAATTTGATAAAGCCTCTCATTGTTCACAAATTCAGTGTAATATTGAAATGCAACAGTTCTGCACTTCTTGTCATCTTTATCATCTTTTCTATGCCAGAAGCATCCTCTTTGTGTATCCTCTTTTGTGCATCATTGTTTGCTGAAGACGCTCTCTCAAACTCTGTGTAACTGGCTTAGAGAGATCTACTAGGACAACTGAGCCTGCTTGGAACCAAAACCTGTCAAAGCATCAAAGCATCAAACACAGAATATGTCTACACAAAACCTCTTCTTTGATACTGTTCTGCAGAGATGGAAAGGCTAGCTTTAAATTAGGTTTCCTAGATAATGGTAGCAATTTAGTCACATAAACTTGGAGCTTGGCAAGGGCCAGATTATAGTCTGTGAAGAGCAACTTTAAAGAGCATCTTTAATCTTGATTTGGTAAATTTTAGGTATGTCAACTGCACTATGCAGTCACTTATTTGACTACGGGGAATGTACAACTTAAGTGAATTGGAATTATTATTGGAATTAACAATTCCAAAAGATGTTCAAAAGTTATTGGGAAACACTAACTTTCTTCTTGGAATGGCATCTTTAAGAGTTGACTTCAAATGCTGCCACTGCATCACCATAAAGAAAAACTGGAGAAGACTAGATTTTATGTACATTGGTATTCACTGTATTGGTGGGTAGTTTCAGTTGTTCTTAACCTCTCTTATATCATTGCTAAAGAGCATTGCACATTTTCCCTAAACCTAAATAAGATCTATATGGCAAACAATTTCAAAATGAAAGTAGTTTATGTAAACACCCAACAGTACAATGTTTGAATGAACACAAAGGTTCCTAACAAGAATTCAATGTTTTTCAAGAGAAACACGTTTTCATACTGTAACTTGCATTTTGACAGAAATTTTTCTGCCTCAGATTCTAATAGACCAATCAACTGAAGATATTTCTAAAGTAATGTGAACTTAGGAAAGAAAACTATATGACTTTTAGAGACACACTATGGAAATAGTTCTGTTAGCTGAAAATTCATGCCATTTATTTATTTTGTTTAAACCAAAATCTTCTCTTACCATCGTGATTGGGATTTCCCAAAGTCCATGGCTCATCTGAGTCAAAATGAGTGTCTCCCCCAATTCCTGGCCCAGGGAAATATGCATGAGCCAAAAATCCTCCCTCCCCATCAAAGGGAGAACTGTCTCCATGAAAACCTGATGCAAAAATGATTGTAATATCCACGTCCCTCTTGCCATTTTCTAATTCAATATAAGGAACTTCTTCAAATGTTAGAGGAGTTACATTCTGCCACACATCGAAGGCACGGCGAATGGCTTTACGAGTTTCAGCATCACCTACTTTTGGAGTGACGTTCTTTATGCTGAAAGAAACAGAGAAACATGAAATAGATTAAATTTGACAGAGTGGTAAGTGACAATGTTTACATCCATTTTCCCCTAATTATTAAAAGCACTGTGCTTTTAATAAAATGTGCTAGTCTGGCATTATAACCTTTAAGAAGAGTATTTTTAAACAAGCTGGTGCAAAATTATTGTGTCAATCTGTGTAGCCCTTTATGCTACAACTTATTATATGTTAGCTAGGTTACTCTCAGCAGTACAAAAATCTTATTTTTAGAAGATTAAAAATATTTTAAAATGAAAAATTCTTAACAGTGGGATAACCAGATTAATCAACCACTGACTGTTTACCTCCTGGACCACAATTAGAATCCATCACAGCTAAAGAACGGCATGTCATTTCTGATCAAAAGAAAAATGTTTCCAGTTAAATGAAATTTTAACTTCTTATTGAGTTCATTAAGAATAGCAGAGCTCCATACTGTGACCACCAACCAGTATTCATAAAGCTTTAAAAACAGTTCTTGTTGCATTTGTAACTGGATAGATAATTCCTTATCAGAAACAAAGCCTTTGTATTTCAGTACAGGCTAAGATGTCCTTTTATGATCTGATTACTTCTATAAATCTTGCATAAAACTGTAGAATTCATCATAGAAGTAATTTTATAGAATACAATTATGTGTTAATTCAGAAATATGTATTTAAACAGAAATTTTTGTCTCCACTACTTCAAATGACACACATAAGAGAAAGGCAAAAAACCATCAGAATTACAGTTGAGTTCAGAGTCACAGTTACTAGTAAATTATACTGGAATCACCTTCAAAAAAAACCTTCTTTATTTATTTTTGTTACTGAATTAAAGAAAAGAATGGCAATAATCAATTTCAGACCTATCCAGTTTCCTCCATCAATTTCAGACCTATCCAATTTCCTCCATCATTTTTACTGGATTCATATGGCCAGCAAAAACTCTGTTAGGTTTGTGTCTGTTCTGAAGCTGCTGCAATCAGATACTGTTTGTTCATTTGACATGTGCTTGACTGAATGTCCAGCATGACTTTCAGAAATTACATAGTTCTAGAGTATATGTAAGATTTATGTAAGATTTATGTAAGTTTACACAGTATGGTGTGTTAATGGCAAACAAAAATATTTTCATTAATAAACCTGAAATGATTGATTTGTTTTGTGCATTAAATGCGCTTGATTATATAGTATTGTAAGTTTATATAAATGGAAATAAATCCTTCAAGTCTAATTTTATAGATTTGTCTTCACATATATTTTGTTCATAGTTTCATGTAGAAAACAGTTACCTACTTTGACTTCCACTCAAAAATATTCTTGTATTGAGTCCAATAATGCTAGTCTAACCAAAGCATTATTTCTTTTTAGCTAGTATGTATGTTCCAAAGAGATATCAAGACAAATTAGAAGACAGTATGCCGTAGAGAATCCACTGCTTCCCTTGATCTTTTGTTCCAAGTATGATTTAACCAGTCATTACATACTTCTGCCTATTCTCTTACTTGTCTGGATTGTAACATTTGTTCTTGTTCTGCCTTTCTCTTTCACATACATGAGCTTTAAGAACATTTTCCCCGATAAAAAAAACACATTTAAAAGAAATTTCTGCACTGAGAAGTCATTAACTTTTTCTTGTCTCTTTGAAATTAAAAGTTTGAACTCTTTAAATCTCCTGTTATAAGTAATTTTCTCCAGTCTGTTAAATATTTTCTGTGATTTTTATTGAACTCACTCCAATTTTGCAATTTTTTTTTAAAACAGACTCTTTCAGAACTACAAAGTACTGCTGTACTGATCTTGCTGTCAGAGAGAAAAAGTCCTCTGATCTGTAGGTATAGCTTTACCTTATATGTTGTCAATGTCATGTGATTCAAATTGCTTTGTGTGATGCCATTTCTTCATAGTTATTTACTCATCATTACTTTTATGATGAGTGTTGTGTTGATTTTCAGGTGATTAAAAAAATATTGGATGCACTGGACCAACTCTCAGTCCCCGCAGAACGACCCTCTGAAAGCTCCCTCCTTTGTGAATTACTGTTTCGAGATGTTTTAGTTAACGAGTTCATAAACTACTCATCCTGTGCCCTTTGAGAATGTACAGTATTTTACAGCCAGAGTGTCATGTGGCACTAAATGAAAACACCTCACAAAGGTACACTTACACTGCCACTACCAAAAACTTGACAAGTTAACCTTGCTATACTAAGAATATCACTTACAAAGCTGATGAATTTTCTCTTAGTCAGTCCCGCAGTGTGCTCCCTAAAGCATGTAAATTGTCTGAAGCGCAGCTCATTGAAGGATTAGAGCCTCTGTTATTTGCTACCTATAATTAATACAGCAAATGAATCAATAGGCTTTCATAGAAAATAGAATATGGCTAGCAAAACTGATATTTTGATGTAGCAAAAGTTCATCTGAAAGATACAGTTTATTTTTTTTTTATTGTTTTGTATTTAGGAATCTTAGTAATGGTTCAAAGTCACACTTTGGGGTTATGTAAACAGCAAAAGGATGGTCTTATGTTGTTTTATGTGATATGAGGAAATGGATAAAAAGAGATTGGAATTTTGTATTGGTGGTAAATTGATTAATTACTTGGTCTAAAAGGATTTTACTTACGTTTTAAACCTTATCACTTTACATTTTCTTGCTTTTTCAGTGAACAGAATTAAGTTCTAGTCATTGATCACAAATGAAAATTTGAGCCATTGTGCTAGTTTCACACACATTAACTAGGGGTGATTACCTATGATGGGAGACCTTTTCCACGGGATTCAGCTATTGAATTACTTTTGAAATAGCATCCTACATTTCAAGATTCATTGTCAAGAAGAAATATTTTTCAAAGCATACATTCTGTATTAAAACAAGACAGATTTCTGGCTTCCAAAACAACCTTCTGGAGAGGGTGAGATTATACTGAAAAATGTAGCTTCTAAAAGAAATTAAATAAACCAGTAGTTATTCTAATATAAAAGTATTTCCAGAAAATGATTGTCCATTTTAATGTGTTTAACACAAGCCATCCTAAAAGGGTAAATTCCAATACCATGTGTAACACGAATGTTGAAGTTGTCTAGCCGGGAACTTTGCTTAGAATAATTCACCAATGTAGACATATGAAATCCAAGTTATTTTACATTTCTTTCATGGTGTTGATCATATACCCTCCAAAGGGAAAGTACAGTAAGAAGATCAGTCCATACAGACAATGTAGCAACTACCAGAGATTCTAGGACTCATCTCTTAAAAGTCTTCAGTTTAGACATAACACTGCAATAGCAAATAAAGTCTTATATGAACCCTTCTCCTATTACATTTGCCTCTACATCTTAAAGCCAGCAGTCACCTAAAATAGTGGTAACTGTCACTGGTAACAAAAAAAGAGGAACTGGGTATCTTACACTCAACATGTCCAGGTAAAGGAGCTCAAATAAAAATAAGTGGAGGACATGCCAACTCAGAACCACTCCCTATTGCAAAGAGGCAGCATAGCAAGACAAGGGCCATCACAATAAGAAAACAATATTTCCTAAGTATGACTTTTCTAACCTCCGAGTCTAGTGATCATTTCACAGAAAAGATGTTCAACAGAGAGATCCAATGCTGACCTTGACCAGATCAGCAGTGCAACCTTATAAAGAGGCTGAAGAACATACTCACAATTCCTTCCAAAGGGAAAGTATTTTAGTAAGCAAAAGATGATCTATAAGATGAAACATTTACTTCTAAGTCATTTTTTACAAACTAGTAAACTGAGTGATGCTTTGTATAAATTTTGAAAGCTGTTATTCTTAGAGGACCACAGGCATGTATCAATAGAATACAGTATTTTGTGGTTATTATTGCTGTTTGTTGCAAACATGGTTTTCAACCTGATAGTTGCTTTAGGCATTATAGCTCTTAAAACCATGTCTTGCACAAGAAGAATAAGATTTCACCAGTGATATGCACTTTTCACACTGATTTACTATTTCTACAGATGCCTGAAGAGTCCTGTTTTGGAGACTGTTATTCTGAAATCTAGTCCTATTAATTTTAGAAAAGCTTTGGGTTTTCCTTCCCCTCCCCCCGCTTCCCCAAAATATCCTCAAAAAAAATTATCCATATTTCAGTGACACATTTTTGGCTGCAACAGCTTCAGGAGCCTTGCAAGGCTGTCAGGATATACCTCACTTGGCTGTGTAAAATCAGTCATCTGAAATTTAAATACAGTACACGAAGTAGGACATATTTGCCATTAAATTTCACTATTTCCTTTTTTTCTTCCTGAGCTGTCATTAGAACAGCTCATTATATTTTTCATGTAGATTGCTACAACTCTGTATATAAAATCAACCCTTCTAACCCAAGCTAGACCCAAGAGGCAGTTCAGCAAAGGCTAGACCAAGCTCAAAATGCATAAAGCTTATTATTACTGCTTACCTTAGCAGTAATGGCCTCCACAAGAGTTGCAATAACTCAGTGACAGACTTCTTCATGGTCTGTAGACTTTGATACTTCTATTCTCCACTGCATATAATAAATACTGTTTTTAAATTGGTTCTGTGCTCATTTGTGCATTAAATCCAGAGTACAAGGTTAACAATATCTTACTACCCTGTTGTGCTGATTAGACTGGATACTAATGAGTGCTTTTAGAGTTATTAGGTAATTATAATGATGCAAGATGATATTTTAATTTTTTTAGACCATAAATATATCAATTAAATATAAATGGGGAAAATATTTTTACTATGCCATTTCTCTCAAACATTCCAAGATTTTATTGGAGCAAAGTCACAAATTGGAAATGCTGTTCTAAAGAGAGAAAGGACACAGAAGATAAAAGAGCAGGAAATTCAACTGAGTAGGTAAAAAGATGCAGTCAGTAATCTGTTTGAAGTAAACCAATTATAGATCTGTATTTGATATGAAACAGTTAAGATAAAATGAATTGAAACATCGCTTAAATTTCAGTAACTTGTTGAAACTACCTTCTTAATGCCATTGCTGTAAATCAAGCCTAAACTGAACCAAAGCTTTTTTTTTTTAATCCCACTGTTACTTTTATTGAAATTAATAGATTACTTCCGGTCAAAGGTATATTTCATTTTGCACCATCATTTCTCTAGAGATACTTTCTATCAAGTTGCTTCATTAGTCTCTCACTGATGTGGGTTTTCTTAGCTTCAACTTCTTCCCAGTCTCACTTTGCTAACTCCTTGTAGCTATAACCTAAGAATATTTCTAATGTAAAATGTGATCTTGGCTCATATAGCTCCTGCTCCAGCTGATTAAACCCAAGTCTGAACTATTGCTTTTGATTTTCTTGTTCTGTGACCACATTAAAAGTCAACCTACTGCTGCCATGTTGGAAAAAATTTATCATTCTCTTGCCTCTTTGGTTTCATGGATAATATTCTCCCCGTAATTCATTAAAAGGAGATGAAAAGTGACAAAGATGAGATTTCCAAGATACAAAACCAAGACTAGCAAAATACTTGACAGATAAATGCTTTTAGAGGAAAGATGTTCTAAGTAAACCTACGTCATAATTTACTACTAATTAATTTAAAATTAATAAAATGCAACATAAATATTTGCAATTATAGCATACTGAAATGCAAATATTTAATTATTTCAGGTTTGCTGAAATAGGTAAGTATTAAAGAAATGAGAACTGATATTCTACAATATTCAAGTTTTATGTGAAAAAACCTGACACTAAAAATACATACAGTGAAGAACATTTTTTTTGTTAATTACACTGTGGAAAAGCATAACTAATTGGCTTAATTGATTGTTATGTAGGAATCCTCTCTCACAATTACAGTTATCTAGACTTTTTTCATTGCATAAATTTTAGAATCACCGCAATGTAATTTAATCTCCTTTTATTTGGTATATTTGATGTGTCCTCCCCCCTTCCATTCATAGGTTAGAAATGCTAAGGTATATAATGCTGCTAACGTAGTTTTTTAAGAAAAGGGCAAGCATTACCTTTATTAAGTTGAACTAACACCAAGCTTTAATAGAAGGATAAATATGCTTCAATCAACACTCAGAAACTGAAGTATTCCATTTTATTCATCTTCCTAAACATTGCGTATGGCAGTAGCAGATATGAGGTAGATAGATACCGGAAACTTTCCTGTTTATCATCAGGTTGACTAGAATTGAATTTTTTATGATATTTCTGATTGAAAGCTGGTAGAAGATGCAGTTATAATGACAAAAGAATGTTTACTAGAGCCTTAATTAGCATCTAAGTCTGCATCCATGCTTACTACAAAAACCTAATGCTTAGTGTCAGGAATCATAGCATCCCTGTCCCATTAGTCCTTAAGGGTTGAAGCCCTCTGGTAGTCTAACAGTTTATGAGAACTTTATTGTAGAAAACAAGAAGTGTCTCTAGTACAAATTACTATTTTTCTAGATTTGCAGCTGTAAATCATCAGAGTTCCAGTAAAAAATGTAAGTAGGAATGCTAAGAACTCATGGGTGGGTCATTTTGAAAACACCTCTTTCCAGAGAACCCTGAAAACTTCTTCACCATGCCACTCAGAACGCTTTCCACATTTGGAAGTATCACTTCTCAATATAAATCTGCATGCAATTTCTATACTACTATGTGTAATACAGAGGAGCTAAGAACTTCAGAATTTGTTACTGGCTTAAAATGGTAGGGTAGGATTCTAGAGCATATAGTTAGGTATTTCCATTGCCTTAAGGTCTTGTAGGCCTCATATGTACGTAGAGGAAAAAATATATCAAAGTGCAGCCTAATCCTGTAAATTCTTCTAGCATGTTTCAAAATATATTAGTCAGGTACAACTGAATTAAAGCATAGAATATTGCTAGCATATTGAAGAAAAGTTTTCAGACATTTCAATTATTCACAAATTTGTTAAAGTTAGGATGTTCTCGGCATCTCTGGAAAAAACAGATAATCATTATTTCCCTTAATTTCCGTTTTTCATTTTTAATGGACAGACAATATGCTTATGTCTTGATGCTGAAATAGGACAGCCATATATTTCAAAAATACTGCAGTGAGAACATCATCACAATGCAAAGCTTGTGTTGTCATTTCAACATGGACACAGAGCTGACCTTTTTTCATTCATGAGCAAACTGAAATCAAGGAAATTCAGCATATACTGACTTTGTGACAAGTATGATTAATAAGGTCTGCTATTCCTTGATTTACAAAATATTTGCTGAATATCCCTCTGTAGTAGTACATTCAAAATATTATTTTATTAAAAAATCTTGTTGCTACTTTGAATCAACTGTATTTTCTATGTTTTTTCTTAATTCAGTATTTTCTTACTTTTCAGTGTGGCTTTTAAACATCCAAGAAAGTCTCTTACCATATTCCACACAATATGGATCATAGAAATAACACAGACTATTGTTAACAAGCCAGATAGGACTTTTTGTTGCATACTGAAGCTCCCAGCTAACATTAATTAATTTAACTGGACAGCATAAAGGTAGACAAGTCCAAATCTTTTATCTTCTTTTGGTTTTTGGAGAGCTGAAATCCATGATGTATCCAACTTTAGAAAGGAAAAAGACATTAATCTAGGGCTTGACTCAATGTCTGCTGAAGTCAAGAAAAAGACTAAACTAATTCTACTTGGTTTGGGATGAAGCCATTGACCATCTACAGTTAAGTTTCCTCCACCAATTAAATTATTACATATTGCTGAACAATCAAATTGTTTTTTTTTTTTACTTCCTCAAGACAGCAAAATGAAGCAGAATAGCTTTTAAATTATGATTTTATTTTATTTTAAATTGTTATGAATTCCAAGTAATGGTTGTAATTCAAGGCAAAGCTTGGCTTTTTAGAGAGCATTCTCCAACTTTATATGCAAAAGTGTTCTGTAGACTGAATCATCTGAGCAAGTGACCAATGACTGACTGCTGGAGTTAAATTATGAACAGTGTGCCCAGAATTCTGATGAGGAGGACTTTATATTCAATAATTCTCTGTCTAAAAAGGACATATAAACATTTATGTTCTAATTTACAAAGCTGATTGCTTTATTGATTCACACTGTTGCTCCTTCTTTAATGTACTGGATGATTTACTTCCCTAGCAAAAGAGAAGGTGACTGTTTTTTGAAAGACTCCGAAGTGTCTTTGTAAACAATGCCGTAAAAAAACCTTTTAAAAATAATTAAAAAAATCCCTGAATAGGTTTCATAGATTTCTCCTCTGACTCTATATAATATTCAGAGATTGTTATGTAACCTGATACGGTCTAAAACACTAAGGAAGAATCAAGGCCATATCATTAAGATCTTTGTACTTTGTTCTGTAATGGGGCTATAATTTTCATATACTCTAGATGTTCTCCTTCACTCCTATACTCTTCTGGCTAGTAAAAAGGTTCAAATAATCACTTTCTGTTTCTCTCTTTGTAAAAGTCATGTTAGTATATAACATAAGTACTAATAATATTTACAAGGTATACCAGCATGAACTATACCAGGCAGAAAAGATACAGTGAGCAATATTGCTGTGTAACTTCATTAGAAACAGAAAATCTAACAATCACGCTATTCACCAGGTCAAATAAGGGGAAAGCTGCATTCCCTGAAGGAGAGAAAGTATAATTAATGCAGCACAATGCCCATTCCATGTTGATGTTCCCAATACCGGAAATCTGCATTTTGATACTGTCTGCACACACATTGTTTTCTAAGAGTAATTATCATCTAAGTCCAAAATGTAATATGTGGCCAAAAAGGACATAAATAATATAAATTATAATAGTAAGTCACTTCTTTGAAGCTCCATCTTGAAATTTTGGGGAACTGTTTCAGCTTGAAATATTACAAATTGAAAATATGGAAATGTAGAAAAAGTATTATGTCTCATGTGTACCTGTTTTGATCCTCTTACCCATGATTACAGGGACAATCTAAGAGGAAATATATTCTGAACAACATTAATTAATTTAAATTTAACAGGTGCCAGGAGCAATTCTTGGGGAAAAAATAAGTGACAGACAGAAAATGCTAGAGTAAAAATATAAGTAGACACAGTTTAAAATGCATTTATATGTGATCTTAATTCTATATTTCCATTAATAATGTCTTGATGTTTTGCCTGAAGTGATAATTATATCATTTAAATAAAGCATCTGAGGATATACTATAAGACCAAGTAGCCAGACAGATAGTAAGTGGTAAATGTAGCTTTTGGTCTCTTTCAAAGGGGTCCCCTCAGCACTGGAATTGCACCTGTTTGGCAGTGATGCATGCAAAGAACTCCACATCTGCAGATTTCATGGAGTCCAACAAGAGTTTATACATTTACAGTATTATATTAAATATTTTCTTGAAATAAGCAACAAATAAGCAAATTTTAAAAGCTTGCCTTACCGTACTCCAATCAAAATCCTTGGCAAAAAAAAAATCACCAAATATTTTAGAAAAACCCATTAACTGCTGTAAGGGTTCATGTTCTGCTCATCTGTTGGTTTCTTTTTAACATAATGGGTATGTCCACAAAATACCTTTTTTTGCTATTACCCTTGCTATTCAGAAAAGCTGGTGAGTGCAGTCCTATGATAAGATAACTGTGATGGATGGCATCTTTTTTATTGTTTATTCTGTGTCTGGGGGGGGGGGGGTTGGGGGGGGGGGGGGTGTTGCTTGGTTTTGGGGGTGTTTTTTGTGGGGTTTTGGTTTTGGTTTTGGTTTCCAGAAAAGTGGAAGAGGTAGCAGACACTGAAATGAGGGAGAAATCGCTCTTTGTTTGGAGGAATTACTAAGCTTGCTTAGCAGGCACACTTCAGACTACAAGGTTTGACTGGCCAGGAAGACACAGAATGCAGCTGGAAACCTGCGGGTTATAAAGAGGCTGAGAAGTGCCTCAGAGAAAAATGGAGCAGACAAGTGATGCTAGAGATATGATCAAAAGTTTAGGGAACAAAACAACTTAAAATGTCATTCAGTTAACTGGTATTAAGCCTGTAAGCAGGGAATTGCTGGAAAGAACAAAGCAGGTGAGAAGTGTGTAAAGAATTTTATTTCTTTTTTTGTTGTCCTTATTTGCTTTGGGTTACTTTTTAATTCAGAAAGATTAATATTGTATTTTTTATTCTAATAAAATTTGGATTTTCTGCTTTAAATGTCATTTGGTCTGTAAAATTCACTACAAAAATATTATAGGCTTATTCACTTCAAAGCTCTGGTTGACTGGAGGTCTTGTCAAAGTGAGAGAGTGAACATTTTACAAGAGGGAAGGCAGGAGGTAAAGAATTGCTATAAATTCTTCAAAGTGAGAAAGATTACTAGATAGTTGCCAGATAGTTTAATACCGGGCACCCTCGTTTGTTATTATGATTAATGCCTTGGGTGACAGTACGGAAGATGTACAAGTAGTAGGATTTAGACTGTTGTAAAAAATCCTGTAATGAAATAGAGAATCAGACTCTGTACAAATCAGAGTGATAGAAAAACACACATGTAGGTGACCGTGCATGCGTTGTCATATGTGTGCACTCATACTACATTTTGATTTTAAAATGCAGATAAATTTAAAGTGCTGTAGGTGGGCATTCTTATTCTAACCAACTATGCATTATATTTACATTAACAATAAAGGACTCCAGCCAATGCAACATACTAATCTCAAGGCAGCCAGTTCTTTATTGCTTGAAGTTATATCCGTGTCTAATGTCTTACAATGGAATTCTCCAATTCAGACATAAGCCATAGTATTGACACTGACTTACTAATAAAATTATCTCTTTGCTGTGGTATGAAGAATAGTCTATATGACCATTAGAGCTTATGAACTTAAAATTTAATACTCATATGGGTTCATGAATAATGGCACCAGTTAATGAATTTGAAAACTATTTTATCCCCCAGAAGATACCCTTGTTAGATATTACAGGAATCCCAACAAGGCTGTGTAAATTTTCAAACAGGCTGTATTGGAATCCTTAGTTTGCTGACAAATTATGGATTTTGTATTATATACTTGACACTTTCTTTGGTTGACAGAGCTCTAGCAAGTACACAGTTTGCATCTAAGTGTCCCTGCAAAGATCAGTTTTGACAGTAGGCAACATACTGTGTAAACTACATGCCAGACTCAAGGGTTATACAGGTGTACACCCCTGCACATACCCCTATGCCCATCATCATGTAGGCAGGAAATTGTTGGGTCAGTGACTCACCAAATTATAATCAAAGTCATTTGTACTTAGAACAGACCTGTAGGCACCTACATTTTGCAGACACTGACTCCTTTCAATAACGTATTTTACATACTTAAATTAGAGATCTGAGTTTCATTAGAGCGCTCCTAGTTTCAGAGCAATTCTCCCTGAGAAGTTGCCAAGAGTGTTGAAAGGTAAGGTTGAGGACTTATTGGGTGTTAAATTGATGCTGAAAGCTTCAGAGAATTTACCAGTTACTAAATGCATGCAATTTTAATCCAAGAAAACAATCTGGTTCTTGTGTAGCACATAGACACTTATCCAAGAGGTATCCAAATCAGCATTTTTATATCACATATTAATAGTAAACTTCCCAAAATATTGAAAAATATTTCAGAAATTTCTATTTACTTTAAATTAAAAGTCAGCACTACTAGTGACATTTCTATATCTGTATGAATATCTTTGGTACCTGTAAGTGATATGTTTGTGTTGCCATTTCTGTCCTGTTAACGCGTAGCGTTTCCGACGAATGTTAAACTTGGAGCTACCTCTTGTTTGGTCAGGCACACCACATCGAGGCTTCTTCATCCAGCTGCGAGAAACAGCACACATAGTTAAAGCAACATGAAAGAAAAATCATAACCACTACACCCAACTAATTAAAACATCATACTTTTTTGAAGTTACAGTATTATCAATCTTGTGTCTACATGCAACAATGACTAACAAAAGGAACAGTTATCTTGTTACCAGATGTATAGTTTGTGGAACTTCATTGCATGCTATGACATTGAGAAACCAATTTCTTTGCTGTTATTTTTCCTAGTTTTCTTTTGCTACAACCTCTGAACACAGAATTCACAACTGGACAAGTCTTTCACAGTCAATAATTTATTCTGATTCATTCAAGGTAATTATGATCTGTATTACTAGCTTGCTTGCTGAAGGTGAAGTTAAAGTATATACACAAATATTTAGTCAAATCACTAGTTCCTAAATTATTTTTTGTATTCTGTGATCCTTCTCTTTTGTCTCATTGTCACGATATTTAAACAAGCCTCGAGTTCTTTTAATCAAAGAGCCCGGTCAACTGCCAGAATTTTTTAATTCAAGATACTGAAAATGCTAACTTTATGATACTATTAAGTTCTTCTATCTTACTTTCTCTCCACACAATAAAGAGTACCTCATTGCAACTGTAAGTTCCTGGTGGAGATATTTAACTCAAGAATTCTGCTTAAGAATATTTAATGCTCTGCACAAAATCAAGCTGAAAAGGTCTAAATCACAAACAACAAAAATGACTGTTGCAGCAGCACCAGGCTTTCCACAGAAGTGCTTGATTTTTACAGTGGCCTTCAATATTTCAATGTTTTCCAATATTTAAAAAACTTCAAATTTGTCAGCATTCCAAATATGTCAAAATTAGCATGATACCTAATTCAAAAGCATGAGTTCAACAGAAGTATCATTGAACTGTTTCTCACTTGTAGGGTAAGGGGTTATTTAGTTTGAGTAAAAGTGAACAAAACTCAGCTGAAGTTATTCTTTTATATGAGCTGAATAGCTGCAGAACAATTTACCATCAGGAAGATAGTAAGATTAAAGACATTCACTGCATAAGTAAAAGACAAAGCTCCTCTGTTGCTTTTCCAATTCATTTGACTTTATTTCTACTGTGCCAAATAATTACTGATGTAAAAGCTATAGTTTTCCAATGGTATTTACCACAAGAGTAGTCATAGCCTATATTCAGCCTTGCATGAATGAATTTCTGACCATTAAACTGGCATTTAAGCATCGTTTCATAAATAAATATATACACAACAGCTGTATGTATGTATGACTGGATGACAGAAAAATAATTTGAAATGTCATCTCAGAATGTAAACTCCTTTTAAAACACGCTCAGGTAACAAAAACTCAAAAAGCAACCATCCAACCATCTTTCATCTTTCCAGTAGATATTCTTAGTTCAATATACACAAAATGAAGAAAACCATCTTGTTTTGTCCAAAAGAATACATGGAATATTTGCAGTACAAAGGACTAGTGTGTGTGTGTGTGTGTGTGTGAATAAAAAACTACAGAATCTAATTAAATCATTGATTTTTCAGTTCTGTACTCAAGGAATGAGATGTGCATTGTAAGTTGTACACCAACTAATACAAGACAAACCATATGCATACTGAATGAATTTTTAAAGATGGGCTAATCCAGTCAAAATCAGCCACACTCATTTTCATAAATCCGTGTCAAGAGGTTTAAAAGTACAGCCAGACTTATAACACTTCATATATGCTGTAGCTATGGATCTATAGCAAACTATTTTTTAAATGCATAAGCAGGAGTTAAGCTCACCAGCCTGTGCAAAAATACAAAATTTTAGTGATAGTACCAAGATGGCACTGTACCCCAATTCCACTGATAAAGACTATATAAAGCCTGCAAAAACTTTGATGTATGACATATCAATCAAGTAGTACAAGTGGGGAAGCCAAAACTTATGAATTTGACAGCGTGAACTGAAGACACTGAGTTCATGGATACCTGTTTCAAATAAGGAACACAGAATCATTTGCTCTAATTTCTGGTCAGAATAATTACAAAGTATGCGTGGCATAAAACAGTTGACTATTATTTTTATTTGCAAGGAAGACAATCTTCTTTGCCTAGTGTCTGCAAAGACAATACTGCAAAATCTATAAAACTTTACCCCACCAGTATTTGTTGAAACACCTTGCAACTTTAATTCAGGTTCCTCTGTTTTTTTAAAAGAAATGTACATTTAACAAAGTAGACGTTAGCGATTTTTGGGATGAAATATTATTGAAAAGTTTAATTTGCTCTAATAATAAAAGAAAATGAAGGAAAGAAGCAGATCTTTGTTACAGACCAAAGGGCAGTTCTATTCTTCTTAGTAAAATATTGTATTTACACTTCAGCAAATGAAATTAAAATTAGCTCAGACCTCAGAAAACTTTTAGACATGTTGTCAGTAATACTATTTTGCAGTGCATGTTAGATCAGCATGCAGTTACCATGCATTTTAATGACAGGGTATATTTAATTTATGCTGTTGAAACTGCACACACACATTGCAGAAAAAGACATATACGTAACAAAAGATCAGTGTTCTCACCTTAAGGTGATATCACTACATCAAAAGAAAGAAGCAAAGAATAAAGCAAAACCAAATAACTATTATATTTTGTTAGAAACACTGTACAAAAATGTCAGGGTCTTGTATAAAATATATAATATATGACTTATAGTTGTATTGTTTCAAGGGCAATGACTTCAAATCAATTGAACTAGGCCTCCTCCCAAAAAAAAAAGTTTAAATTATTTAGCTTAACTGATGGAGACCTATTTTAATAACAGGGTTTGATCACTGGCAAGCCAGGGGCAGATAAGTGTAAATATTCCAAGTTGTGAATTTAAAAATTAATCTTCAAAGCTCTTATTGAAATAATCTCTCAAGTTATGTCAAAGGTTCAATACTCTTACAGAAAATAATGTTAGCATAAAATGTTTTACACTTAAGATTTAATACAAAAAGTAGGTAACATGAACTCAAAATTCAGCATTGTATTATCTTACTAGAACTACTGACAAGCCATTTTTAGCAAAACAAAACATAGCCCAAAATAACATGTTATGAAATTCAAGCAGTCACTATTTGTTCCTGCACTGATTTTGAAGTGGTATGTACCTATCAAGAACATTATGCTTGTATCTTTATTGGTTTGGGTGGGCAGGGGATGTTCCACGTTATCATGCTGTCTGGCCCACTAGTGTTCTTACTGTTCTTACATGAGGACTAGGACTGTGGTTCACACACAATATAAATCCCAATGTAAATAAAATGGAAGCCTTTGCACAAGTGGTTCACTAGCTTTCAGGAAATAAATCTTCATGTAAAATCTAAGGAAAGATGCAATTTGCAGCTGAAGAGTTGGACTATCACCAAATCTACCACCTAGATCTTAGCTGAGCTAAGTTTAGCAGTCAGAATTTTAAACAAATTATTACATGGTTAGTATTGGAGTTCAGTATTTTCTAGCACAGAAATAAGGAAAAATGTTAACAACTACTGGCATATAAATTTTCCTTTTTTTTTTAATATGTTAAAAATTTTTTTTAAACAGTAATTGTTCTCACACTGACTGGGAGAAAGACTTCTGTCAGTAGCAATCATTAATGCTCATGACATTTGGGGATACTTAGTGTGTAATATGCTCTTCCATCTGGGGGGGGATTGACAAATAAAACATTCATTTCTATTTTCTTCCACATATAGCTGCTTTTAACATAGTATGATCAAGATCGTCCATGTTCTTGACTGCTTGTTGGAGTTTAATTATTTTTTTGAAATAATTGTTTTTCATTTTAAAAAGGTACATACTGGTAATGACTTTGCCTCTCTTTCATCTGTTTGTTTCTGAACTTGTAGAAATCTTTTATGCAGCAGGCCCTCAGAATTAATATTTTATCAGTACTCAATAAAGAGGCTTAATTGTGACTAATGTAGTCTATCTGTAGACTATGTCACATCAAATTCTTCTGTTAGCTCCATTAGTTTGAATCTTGAGGAGCTATACATGTCAAGAGAATTAAAACCGTTTAGACTCAGAAAATCTGAAAAGATTAAAATAAAAATATGCAGCAAAACTGTAAACCTCGAGTAGAGAGAGAGCTGAAATTTAACTTCTCATAACTCAAGCCAGTTGCCTAACCATATTTTGTTCTTTGGGGGTTAAGAGGAATCTCTTTTTGTCTCCTCACTTTCTTAAGACTTCAGGAAAAAGTTTTGGTCTAACATGGAATCAAAACATTAAAAAAACTACCTTTGGTTAACCACCCCACCTCGTTTATCCCTAATCAACACTGCTGCTTAGGCTGTACAATGTTTTTGGTGGTGGTGGGTTTGGGTTTTTTTTGGCAGAGTTATAGCAAAAAAGGAAAATAAAAGGGAGAGCCCAACTTGACTTTGTGCAACTTGACTTAGCTGCTGGAAAAACTATAGACATTTATTTAAGAAAACTACTGAATGGTACCCTTAAACTTCTTGTGAGAAGAGATAGATATGTTTTCTAAACATCTTTACTCTTCCCTACTGTACTCCGCTATTACAGGACTTTTACAGGACTTTACTGACACTCCTCTAAGTAATAGGAAGCAGTCAGAGAGCGATGTAAGATACTGTATTTTAGTCCTGTTACTGACAAGGATTTGACTGTATAGCTTTTGTACAAAAACATCTACTAATAAAATAGACCACTGAGTTGACTTCAACAGCTCAAAATTTACCATTCACTCTTACCCTGTGACTGATAATTAATATTAAACAGCAGAAATCACACATAAATATGGTTACATCTTAATTATTAACCTTGAAGTAAACTTGGTTAGAAGCTCATCTGAGCAGTAAAATAAGCACATTTGCCATTTATTTATAAAGGATTACATTAAAATAAAATGAATGTTTTGTTACTATTGCATAGATTTAGTCAGCATCCTATACACAACCATTCTATCTGTATACCAAGAAGTTTGTAATGTACCGCTTTAAATTGCAAAACATGTTCTGGAAATAAACATGTATAGCAGTTTTAAGAAACGACAACGACTAGTCTTTTTCTACTTAGTATGTTTGGTTTAGGGACATGAAAGACCAGGATGCCAACAGTGGGTCCATTTTCAGAAGTCTTCTTTTTAATGAATCATTGACTGTGTTTGGTCATATATATATGAATCACAGAAAATACTGTGGCACCCCATGCAAATGTCAGACAGTATTTTCATTGGGTTTGCCATTGTAATGATATTTGTATTCAGAATGTCCCTCATATTTTTACGCCATTATAATGATGTCTCTTTCTACCACTCACTCTTCCTTGTCCCCAGCAATAAGCATGCACCATGCTTTTCAAGCCACTTGGGAAACAAATTTAAAAATGTAGCAAAAACAACTGAAGGGTGAGTAGTAGGGGGAAGATGAACACTGTTCATATTTATGCATACCAAAATACTCATTGAGGATTATCTTTTTTTCAGAGCAACAAAATCCTCCCAGGAGACTTTTGATGATGATGCTGCAGGACATTATTTCTCTGTTAATATCCCCAAAGTTGGTTCCTATCAAGTTACTACTGTAACTTCTTTTAATTGTTTGTACTTCTGAAGACGAAGAGGCACATGGTAATCTCTTCTCAAGACATGCTAGAGAAGCAGGTAAATCCGCTCACAAGATGAGAACATATTGTTTTTATGAGGTTCCTGCTGTACTCTTTATTTTGTAATCCCAGCATTGTATGTGATTATAACATATTAATCACAGAGAAACAAATGGTAAACTGTCACATATTTCTGGCCAAAAGAGAATATATATGCTTTCTGTGTAGATGAAAGGGAAAATTATTTCAAACGTTTACAAAATACTGCCATAAATGAACACCTGGAAAAAAAAAAAAGTTGTCCTTTGTTATATAGTCATATCTCCCAAGAATATTCAGCGGTCTTAATTGATGGTAACTTGAGGCCGCAGTTTAATAGTTTAATGAGTTCAGATTTTTTCTCAACACCAATGTAAATGTGACAAGTCTTTAACAATCAGTTCTGTTCCCAACTTGTCTCAAGTTAATGAAACTCCAAATGTGTAAGTAGATGCAGAATTCATCCAGCATGCGTTATATGTACCTAAGAAATGCCATGCTTTAATATAGCTTTCTGTGTAGAAGAAAATCATGCATCAAAAGGTTTAGAAGACTCAATAACCACCAGACTGTAAAATTAATGTTCTGGACTGCTGCATAGATGGATTCCTTTGTCTCTTACGTAGCAGAAGAAGTGAAGACAACCTTGCTGACATGCCGGCCAACAAGCCCAATTTAGCAAACCTAAACCACTTCCCTTTGCAATTAAAGTTTTGGGTTGTTTTTTTCCAACTCTCTAGCTGATACTCTAAACTAAGAGATGGCATTCACTTTTCCTTAGGTTACCACTTCCTATCTTCTCTGTACCGCTAACTGTGAACAGATTATTTTCTCTTTAGTGAAATATATTGCCTCTTACAAAGCTGCCACTAATGTGTCTTTAACAGGCTACTAGTGAGCGGTATAGCAGCACTCTCCCCTCAAGCATCAGTCACTGAAGATGTATAAAGAGCCTAGTCTCTCCACCCTGCAGACTGAATCATAAACGTACTTTTGAGCATGGCTTTCACAAGGCACTTACTGCTATTGCACTGCATGTTCTAAGGTCCTTTAAATTCCTAAACTGAGGGATGTGTGATCAACTCACTTCCCCTTAGGGAAACCCTAAAATCTGCTTTGCTTTATTGCTTTTCAATGCAATAATGCATGTGCCAGTGCAATAAAATGATTTTTCCAATCCCGCCAGCATTTTGGGTAGTCTCTTCCCTAAACTCTAAATGATACAAAAATCATTCATGTCAGCTACTTTACCAAAAAAGAATAACAAAAGATGACACATTGGGTTCGGGCTGGTAAATGGGAAATGAAGGAGGATTTTTTTTTTCCCCCTAAAAAGCATTTTAGAGAAGTAGTAGAAACATAATTCAATAAAGTAAATGTTGAATATGTAGTGACAGTACTATTTTGTTATTGTTTGCTTTTCAAGCAAAGTAACGTTTTCTAAAATCACAAGATAATCTTTATTGCATTTTAACTGGAATGAGTCCAACAAGCACTTCAAATCTTAATCCCAGATACATTCTCTTAATTGTGCACTAATACTCTTCTTTTTTTTTTTTTTTTTTTTTTGCATTTTCCTGACACATTTTTAAAATTTGGCATAGCATAGAGTTGTTTGGAAGTGTCTTTTAATAGCTGTGTTTCACAAAGTTTCTCTGTGTTCAGTCTGTCAGTAAAATCAGACACTGCCAGCCTTACACAACTACAGAATTGCAAAGGGCATGCAAAACTAATCCAATTCTACTGCATGTTAAAATGACCATACCTGGTCTTTTGTTACTGGAAACCATTAAATGAATGGGCCAGTGGAGGGTGCTAAATTTTTTTTCAATGAGGATAAGGAAATTTACACCTAAAGATTTTCCAGTAAGAAAAGACTCTTTCCACTGTGAAACATTTCTTGAATTCTTGCCAATTTTGAATAGGTTTCTCCACTTCCACATTGATAACCTTTTGGCCCTTTCTTTAGTTAACGCTGAAACATTTTCTTTACACATGCCCAAAGGCAGACAGCAGTTAGGCAGGTGACTACCTGCTACCATGAACTACAGAAGATGAAAAAAAAAAAAGGGGGGGCAAGGAGAGAGAGAAACATTTTAACTCCCCATCTGAAGCTGCAACACTATTTGGATGTCCCGGTCATCCTGCTTCATGTGTTATAAATTTTTCCCCATTCTATTTTACCCTGCTTGAAACAGAAAAGTCAAGAGCAGTTCAGTACCGGTTACTTACTCAATTGTGTTCCTGTCCACTTTTCCTGTCATATTAATGCCATAGAACTGCTGCATGGCAGCTATAGCTGATTGCATGGTTTCTGCAGAGCGCAACACCGACATTCGGGGGTCAGTTGGTGGAAGGTAGCCATACTTTTGTAACCATACCTGCAATGACAAGTGCAGTGGCTATTAAGTAGAAATTAGAGGTAAATAAAATGCTCCCTAGTAATTAGTTTTGTACCATATATAATGAAGCTTCTAATTCACCAAGCATAAATCCTGTTAGTTTGGGTTGAGGGTTTTTTGGTTTTGTTTTTTTTCGGAGAAGAAATTATTTGGGGCTTTTATTTCATCTCCTTTATTAAAGATTCTGCTGTTTTAAGACTTACAGTGTTTTCTACCCAGGAGCTAGCTCTCTTTATTATCTGAAACTGCCTGTTTCAATTATTTATTTAATGTATTTATTTATTTGAAGTTACAACTTAAGCACCTAACCCTGGCTCTAGGCACTTCAAGAAATTTTTAAAGCAGACAAAATATAAAATCTACAATATATGCTACATATAATTGACTGTCCACAGGGTACATAATAATATTCACCAACTACAATAATAAATACAATAGCTCTCACACAGTTACACTGTATTGTTATTGTCTCTCAAAGAATGTGAAAGAGAGGGTGGGGAAACATTCAGCTTTCTGAGAAGAATATCAAAATCACATACTTATAGGCAAAGCAGGTGGCCAGGGGATAGTGAAGTAGCAGAGTCTGTCCCCACTTACAGGAAACTCCTTGATAAGAGGATCTTCCTTTTTAAATCAAGATGGATTTAATGCCAACTGTTTATGCTCTTAATTGTGGAGAACTGAGAGGGAGAAGACATGGTCCAAATAACTGAAAGCTTTATGATTAAAGCCAGTATCTTAAGAATACCTGGAAAAACCCTCTGAAACATGCTGTCCTCTTGAGGTAATGTTTCATAAACAAGTAACTGCTGTTATCTTAATGTTTCTAAGCATTCTCAAAATCTAGCCTATACAAAGCACAGTGTAAGACTTTGAGGCAATGAGAGCATTGATACATCTTTAAAAATGTCTTAGCTTCTCATCTAAGGACTGGAACTACTCACTAGAATGAAAGGTACATATATTGCCAATCTACAAGGTACAGTTAAATTGTATTGCTGCAGCTTCACTCTCCCCAGTAACAAAGTACTTGTGACCTCATAAATCTGATCTTCTGTTCTTTAAAAAAAATGAATGAATAGATAAACAAATAAAAAAATTGGTTCGGCCACCTCTTTGAAACATATCACATCCCAGTTCATGGATTCTGAATCATTACATTAATGAATGCCATCTACCCACTCTCCCCTCATAGTGTGTTGTGGGCTCTGTCTGCCTCATACAGCACTTCTGGGTTTTTTATCTGTTTATACACACTGTTGATACACAGCCTGACACCAACCTGTGTAGCCTGCAATCTTTGGCCTTAAGTTTAGCCTGCAGAGTCCACCCAACTCAGTTCCATAGCAGGTTAACCATGTTGGTGGTGCACTCCTCTTTTACAGATCCAGTGAAGAACCTCAAGACGGATGAACTCATTGCTATGATTCACTTTACTAACACTGAACATGTATTATAGGTGAACATTGGTTCAGTGCAAATAAAAGATCAAACTGGCACAAAAGATAAGGGAAATCTTCAGGTTATACGTTCAGATATTTCTAATTTAAACAGGTTTACCTTCCCATAGGGCAGTTCAGACACAGTCCCAACAATGTTTGTGAGCTCCATACAACAAGGAGACACAGTACAGACAGGATTAAGACCCAGCCTAACCACTTTCACCTTCATACTATCCCTGTATACAGAAGCCATTCAGAATAAGAACAAAATGTTGTTTAACAGATAGGAAGATGCTCTTATTTCCAGTATAAATGAATTGCTACAATCAGTACCTACATCCAACCTTACCTACTCCTGACTTCTTGCATTTTTCAGCTTCAAGGGTGAACTTGTGAACACTAAGTTTGTGTTAGATTTCGGTCATCACACAAATAGTTTAGCTTATGTGTCTCTTTGCACAGGAAGTCCGTTTTTCCTTCTGTTATTGGAGGATTGCTCTGAAAGGCCAGCTAGAGCTGTAAGGTTGGCAAGAGCAATGCAATACGTGGAAACAAGACCATGGAAGCAAGAAATGTTTGACACAGAGTGGGTTGATTTCAATGTAGTGTGTAGAGTCCCTTTGAATTAATATTTACAATGAGTATATTTAAGAATGGGGTTATTTTGAAATGCATCTTCTCAAGCCAGTGATATTAAAACAAATGATCAGTCAGGAAAGAAAAATAATTATGAGCAGCATGTCACTGTTGTCTAAAGTGATGCCACCTTCTTGCCACCTTCTCAGCATGAATTTGGTATGCAGGCACAGAGCAGGGCTTTTCAGGAAGCTCGCTCTCAGGTGCTAAGGGTACTCAAAATTGCTTGGGAGGCTTGTGAGGCTACCTATCACCACTTGAAACCATCCTCACTGTGGTATAACTGAAGGAGACAGAGGTATGGCGTTACAAGTAACCAAATTTACCAGGAGCTAAACCTTCAGATATCTGAATTAGAAAAGCTATAAAGGGAGAGACAGAAAAAATAGCTTGGGGAGTATAGCTCATGGGAGAAGTGGAGTAGAGAGGACAAACTGGAATCTAGCAGAGTGTCACTGCAGATACAGAAAAGGAAAAGAGAGGTGGCTCGGAAACAGCAGGAGAGGACAGTGTAGCCTTTCCCATCCTAAAACCACTTAAATACAAGTTAAATACAGGATGCCTGGTAGTCACTGAATAAAGGAAGTAGACCATCTGGGTCTTCCCTCAGCCTTCAAAATAGCAACTAGAAGGCACAGCCAACATACTGGAAAATCAGACAACACTCTGAAAGCGAGTTTCTTTTTTTGAAAATTCAGAAAATTTGACCTCCAAGACTAATAACTGGTGAACGCTTGAGAGCTAGTGGCATTTGGTAGCACTAAATGCTACTAGTGATCTGTCCTTGTGAGAAAGAATCGTGAAACAAGAAAAGAGAAAACAAATCTGGTTCCTGTTGCATTCCTCAGGTTCCTCCTTTTTCTATTAACAAATTTTGAAGCACCTTGGCTCAGTCTGCCAGATACCTAAAATATGCCCCTCAGATTCTGTTGTGCATAGTCCAAATGCTGGGAACTATGGAGGAGAAGCTTAACTTTAAAATTAACTCCATAATATATAGGTGGGTAAAACAACAAAAAGGAAAAGAAACAGAATGAGGCAGACACAGCAAGAGAACAAAGGAAAACAATTTTCTCACAGCCTTGTATTTTTGAGGCAAGCTATTAAAGAAATTATGACCACAAGAATTTCCCCCTCCCCCTCTACTGAAATTAGACGTCTCTCTGCCTTAATGCACTTAAGCAACGACAATGCAGTGTTGGCGAGCCATCTATCACCCTGAGGAACTCATCTGTCTTGGAACAAGGAAATAGTGAAGTAGACCCATCTAACATGCAATGTCTGGGGTGCCAACAGAGACCTTTTGCACAGACTCCAAAATAAGTGATATGACCCATTCCTTTATGCAGTTTAGGAAGATAAAATACTGCTACTTCAAGCGAAGTTTTTGGGCAGGACTTTCTTGTCCTACAGCAAAATGAAAGCCATGGCAACCTCTCATGGTAGCCACAGGAAAACACAGCTGGAAGACAACGGGTTCCACCACTTCACTCTCTATTACAGTGCTTTACTATCCTACTGCCACAAAGTTTGCCTTGGAGTTGAATCTCCATTACTATAATTTAAGCCTGTAACTTCTCATTTTACCTGCTATGGGTGAGGGGAACCGATTTTTCCTCTCCCCTCTGCAGCAGCCTTTTATGTATTTGAACTCTGTTATATGAGTCACTCTTTCTAGTCTTTTTTAAGTAAACTAAAGAAACCTCTTTTGTTTAATCTTACTTCATTGTCCATATTAACCTCTGGGAAACTGGAAGCTAAAATTTATCTTTACTAAGCATCTGCTTGCACTAGATTTGTATGTTAGTTCCCATTGTTAGCCTATTAAGAAATACTGGAGTTTAGCTGAAGTGTTAGGAGTAACTCAGAAGAACATGGACACTCAAACACTTCATTTTGGAAAAAAAACCCCACATAAATAACATTAGCCTAAAAATATTTTTTCTCACTAATTGAACTTCAAGGCTTATGTCCCATCTATCTGTACATTTTAAAATTATAAAACCATGCTTTACACACACTTTTTTCATCAGAAAAATTCCTTCACCATAATTCCACCTTCTCTTTTCATAATTGTAAGGAAAAATAAACAAAATCCATTGGTGATGAAAGCTGCAGAGATGCTAGGAGTTTGTTGGGGACCTGCCATTTCTGCAGGAGTCCATGGAACCTGTAAGTGCTCAGCACACAAGCTGTATCACCTTCCAGACTTTTGATGTCATTGACTAGGTGCCTAAGGTTTGGGGGGTTTTCTGCCATGATGAAAGGATCTTTTCATTTTAGTTTGTAACTGCTACTAATGCTATGCTATACAGATCATCTGGCTATGGAATAGATAGCACTTTGTCACATGGCTGTGTTTGTCTCCTCTAAAGGATAAAGCATGAGCTAACTTAAAGTGTATCAAATACACCAATGGACTTCAATCACTCAGATCTTTGCTAGTTTGGGAAAAAAGAGTGCTCTTAAAAACAGTATATTGACACCAAACTGTTACTAAGAACAAACAAAACCCATATATCATCATTAAAGATTAAGCAAGACTATTATGAATATAATCAGAGTTTCAGAGAGCTTGCTGATTTCTAAGATAGAAGAGAACTTATCAACAAATTATTAATGTTCCTGACTGACAGTACATAGTATAAGCTACAGTACAATTATGTTCCATGAAACTGAAAGCTTAGTAAATCAAACAGTCTAATAAAGCACAGATCAAAACAATTTCATAAACACCTTCAGTAGTGCAGCTGCATATCATTATTATTCATGTATTCCTCTTCCTATTTTAGATTTTATCATGCAAACAAAATTCCTATCTGTACTGAGTAAAACTGTAAGATTTCATAATTTCAAAATATTTTGACTTTTGTTTTTTAACACACTTCCACCAAAGACACCATAAGTGAAATTATTTAAAATGTCTGAGTAATTCAGGAGATTTATATTTTCAAAAAGCATACATTTAAGAATCTAACTTACACTGATCACCACAGGATTTAGCAGTTCAAGTGCTGATGTCATTTTGAAAAGAGATTGAAGGTTTTTACTATGGTATGGATAAGTCAGCTGACCCCGGAATTAGTATCCATATGAGCAGACCATTTCTCCATTTCAGCCAATTAAGCATGGCTAATGGTGTGTTTCAATAACAGACCTAACTATTGCAGCTAATACTGACTTTTCAGTGACAAGTTGATAGCCAGATAGACAGAGATAGACAGAAGTGTTTATACAGAGCATTATAGGGAATCTTCCGCTGGTTTTCCTACCTCATATCTCTAATGCCACCAGTTCCTCATTGGTGATGTTTTCTCTTTTTAACAGAAGACACTGATGTGAATTTACTGAATGGGTATATTGTGTATGGTATCTATCTAGTGAGAAAAATACTTCCAAAAAAAGCATGTAACAATAACATATAGTCCAGGAGTCTAACCTAGTCTATCAGAAACGTCTACAGAAAGAGAATAAGAATTATGATAGACAACACAATAGCTGAATGGTTATGATTGGTTTGCTACCTATGGTTGTAATTTAAGATAACTAATCCTTAACAGCTAAAAAAGAGCCTGCATGTTCAGAATACATTAGTCTGGAATGGCTTGAAGCTCACAAACAAATCCACTTCTTGGAAATTGTATAGCAGGGTGGAAAAGATCTTAAATGGAAGGAATCATCTTCAGAGCGAGCAACTACCTTGTTTGTCATTATGAACATGCCAAAAAGAAAAAGTCAAAATACCAACTTGCAAAATTTAGTTCTCTAATGACCCCAGCTGGCAACTAAGCACCACACAGCCACTCGCTCACTCCCCCTGCGGTGGGATGGAGGAGAAAATCAGAAGAGTAAAAGTGAGAAAACTCGTGGGTTGAGATAAGAACAGTTTAATAATTGAAATAAAATAAAATAATAATAATAATAATAATAATAATAATAATAATAATAATAATAGACTATACAAAGCAAGTGATGCAAAATGCAATTGCTCACCACCCCCCGACTGATGCCCAGCCAGTCCCCAAGCAGCAGCCCCCCAGACAGCTTTCCCTTAGTTTCTATACTGAGCATGACATCATATGGTATGGAATAGCCCTTTGGCCAGTTTGGGCCAGCTGCCCTGGCTGTGCCCCCTCCCAGCTTCTTGTGCATCTCCAGCCTTCTCAGTTGGTAGAGCATGAGAAGCTGAAAAGTCCTTGACTAGTGTAAGCATTACTTAGCAACAACTAAAACATGAGTGTGTTATCAACATTATTCTCATACTAAATCCAAAACACAGCACTATACCAGCTCCTAGGAAGAAAATTAACTCTCCTAGCTGAAACCAAGACAGTGACCAACTTCTTTTCTTGTGAACTGCTGTGACAATCCCCCAAAAAACAATTTAGATGTGATAGTGGCATAGTCTTAGACACATTAATGACAGTAATCTTTATTGTGGATTACATAATTTGTAACAAGGACTTAATTCTGAAAAGTCTGTGGGACGCCTAGGTTGCAGACTGCACTATAGTAACTACTTAGATGCAGTACTAGAAGTAGCAGAGTTGAGCTTACAGTGGGCCAAAGAAGATGATAAATTAGGCCTCACTGAGTTCAGTGTTGCTGCAGCTAGCTAGTTCAAAATTAGTTGAAGCATCATACAACTGTTCTGGTATGTATATGCTTATAGGTTTTTTTGAGTTCTGGCTAAAAATGGATGTGAAACTGAACATTCATATTATATAAGCCTCAGATAGTACAAAACCATATTTACCAACACATGATCTTGTATGTCTCTTCCTACATGAAGTCAAGAGAGAGGGAACAGAGTCTGAGATAAGTTTAAAAGGGAGCTCCTGTTCCCAGTTGAGAGGTAACTCCATTGCAAGAATCAAGACTGGAGCCCAAGGCCAGAAGCTCTGCCTGGTTAGTGACTTGAACCAAACTCAGAGTCCAAGGAGTGGCAAAAGTAAAAAAGTAAAATATATTCAAAACTGTTTGCTGATTTCCTCTCATTTATAATTCCAGTTTAGTTTAAATATTCTAAATCCTTTGCTTTACTGCCACACTTGCGCATGGAAAAAACAATATAGCTTGAGAGCAGCAGGAGTGGAAGGTGTAAAAAGGGCAGCTGGGAACACCAGGACAGAGCCATTTGCAGATCCCAGGCAGGTGGGGACCTACCAGTAAGTGGCAAATGTGGGATCTGCATGTAACACTGTGCTGGAGAGACTCTGAAATACACTTGGAACAGGGATCAGATACTACTCAGCTCCAAAGGCAGGAGTTACATTGTTCATTCACTACTTCTACTGAGTGTCTGTACCGAGAGTGGGTTAGTGTTATAACAATTATGACACAAATCTTTGCCCTGGAAAAAAACTCTTTGTACATTGATCATTCCCTGTAACAGTATGCACATTTATAACTGCCTGTAGAATATGGACCTTATTCGTTAGTTGCTCAGGGAAATTTTCTCCAGTCACTAATAGAAGTCTCTGGAGAAGTCTGGCATGGACCCAGACCAGTGGAAATACTTCCACAAATAAAACTAACAGTTCTAGTAGATGTAAACACTCAGTCATAAAGTGCATGTTAGGGGACACTGTCCTTACATCTTACTAGAGTTTCCATAGCTTCTAGGAAAATATGAAGTGCTCTGCAGGGATAAGGATGCTGTGTTGAATAATCTGGCTGGGTAAGTCATGACTGCTTCAGAAAAAAAAAAAAGAAACTTCTAGGGCAATGAAGATGATTAAGGGATTGCAGCATTTCTCCTACGAGGAAAGACTGAGAGAGCTGGGACTGTTCAGCCTAGAGAAGAGAAGGCTCAGGGGGGATTTTATCTATATGTACAAATATCTGAAGGGAGGGAGTAGAGAAGATGGAGCCAGGCTCTTTTGAGCAGTGCCAAGTGACAGGACCAGAGGCAATGGGCACAAACTGAAGTACAGGAGGTCCCCTCCCAGCATAAGGAGATACTTTTTCACTGTGAGGGTGGTCAAACACTGGCACAGGTTGCCCAGAGACGTAGTTGAGTCTCCATTCTTGGAGATATTCAAAAGCCATCTGGACATGGTCCTGGGCAGCCTGCTCTAGGTGACCCTGCTTGAGCAGCGGGTTGGACCAGATGACCTCCAAAGGTCCCTTCCAACCTCAACCATTCCTGTGTGATTCTGTGATTCTAGACTGAAGGTCCCAAAACTGTAATATCCTGAAGACTTGTAGAATCCTGCTCATACTGGTTCAAACCATGGAAAAGTCCCTGAGGGACTAGAAATCCAGGTAAAAGTCACTACTGATATTTTTATATTTTTTTCCCCCAAGGTCTGTTGTAATAATTACTCTAAAATTACTCCAGACTAATTCTCATATGGTCAAACAAAACAATAGATTCTTTTACGGTGTACACTACTCTCAAACTGAAGTGAATGTATATTTTAGCTTGCACAGAGAAAGATGCACAGGTGCATACAGGAATATGTCCTGAGGCTGGCTGATTTAAATTAGCAATTCAGATGACTTCATTGCAAAACTTTGGTTTGAAACAGAAGACTGCTAACTTCAGCTAAGCCTGTACTCCTTGCAAATTATGTTTATAGTGACTGATTTTCTTAGACAGTCTCCTCATGGAGAAAGGGAGACTTCATTTGGCATTATAACTCACATACTTGTACCCAGTGTCATTCCAAGATCTCCAAGACAGGAAGAACAGTAGTCGTCTAGGAGGGAAAACATGCCTACTTATATTCCTAAACAGCCAGCATGTTTCATAGACCCTTTTATCTTTGACCTATAAGGCATTGACACTGCTCCTAACATGAGGACAAAAAAAAGACTGGAAGAGACACAGGAAATATGAACAGGGGAACAACACTAATTATTAGTATTTATGTAGTGGAAGTCAGATAGTTTGCTATAAGAAGCAACAGAGTCCCACTGTGCTACACTGAACAAACTAAGAATGAGAGTCAATTCCTTCATCAGAAATAGACACTATCTAGTTCAATGTGAATGAAGAAACAGTTTATAGGAAGGAGAGACTGAAAACCCCTATGTACAAGGGGGGATGAGCAATTTAATCTTTTAAACAAGATAAAATAGAAAATAAAAAAGAGTAATTCTTAGTAGTCATCCACAGTCAATGAAAAAAAATTGAGGAGACAGTCTTGGAGATAACAAGCTATCTAGCAGAGTGTTGCAAGATTAGGGAAAAAATTCCTCATGTTCAAAGATGAAAATAAGTCCCAGAAAGTTAATTCTCCACAGAGGTCTCTTTCTACAATCCTATTCAATAACACATTTTGTTTATGAATCTCAAACTAAGGAAGAACTTGGGTGAAATTTTGCAACTTTTTGCTTGATAGCTAAGCAGTCTGGCTTCTGGTATACATTTTGCAAGAATTGTGGTCTCCTTCTTTGACAACCATCATATTGTGGGGTATGGAGATTGCCCACAAGATTCCATAACCTCCAGTCCCTATAAGACTCATTTTATTTGTTGAACTTTTTACTTTTTTTGCCTCTTTCTCTCCCTCTTTGTGTAACTTCTGAGAGGTTACTCACATGTTCCTACATGGAATATCCTTGATCTTTTCTGGGTTTAGATTTTTCTCCTTCTTTTACTGTTTTCTATGGCTTGTTATATGTAACTGTGGACTTCATTCAGACGCTTGGATCCCAGAACACCACTGGCCAGATCAAGGTGATTGGCATATATCAAAAACAATTATGAGGCTGGAGTCAGAACAATCCTGGTTGAGCCACGGGCCCATTAGCTGTTCCTGGGAAAATCAGCTGGCTTTCGTGCTAGCCAAAATAAGAATGAGTGATGCTTCCAAACTTTCTTCAGCACAGCATTGCAAGAATCCAGACAGGGCTTGGAACATATGAAACACTATATAAATGTAACTGTCGTTTGGTGACATATCAAGGAAGGCAAGGATTCAAAGTGACTCTTTCATCACACTCCAGAAGATTACCCCATCTTGTCATTGCATTGGTATTAACATCTTTGATCCCTATAGCTTTGCAGTACCTCACCTACAAGCTATTTTGGTCTAATCCATGTATATATTGCTGGCATTATTTTGATTGTGCTTACCATCGCAGTATTTTAGTGCAGAGTTTTTTCTTCTATTTCCCTATTTCTAAAAGCAAGCAAGAACTGAACACCAACCAGGGAAACAGAGTTTGCTGCTTAGATCCTACAGCTTAGCAGTAGCTTGGACTTTTGTTTCTTCTGTTTTAGATTCCACAAGACAAAGGCCTGTCTCCCCTCACACACATAAGTTAAACAACCAAAGCAATGCATTTCATCATTAATTCATGAGGACTGCCTCACTACTTCCATCACCATCCTACAAGCAGCAAAGTCTCAAAGTGGTTGGCACTAGCTGGAAATGGCCACAGATGTTTTTAGGCTCTGAGAATATCATTGTAGTCAATCATGTACTTCAAAGGAGAGGCATTCATATCAGTAAAATTTAACAATAATATAGGATTTCTCCTCATAGACTGTAAAATCATTAGCAGCAGCAGCTACATCAGGCAAATAGAAACTGTATACCACTATAAGACTGATGTAAAAAATCTTGGTTATTTGGTATGTCTTCTATGGCACAGTTATAAATTACATGATGTCATTCAAAAAAACAAAAAAAAGATACCAACAGTGTATTAACCAAAAACACATTAATCAGCATTACCTTTTTTTATATGTCCCAATAGGTTGTTTGAAATTATCCTAATAAAAGTACTAAAACTTTGTTCTAAGATGTTTACATACGAAATACATAAATACATAATGTACCAACAGATGGTGTTGTGCTACTTTAAAAAGGCTTGTGAGAAGGTAGTCCATTGTAATAAAATCAAAAGGTCAAGCTACAAAGTTCCTTTGGGGAAATGATTACTGAAACCATATCTGACACTTGGTATATGAATCCACTAGATAAAATAACTTTACTATTATAGTTTATGCAGTTTTAGGTTTACATCAGTGAAGTAGATGAACTGCAAGTTAAACGTCTGTAGGAAATGTGACTTGGCCAAACTTTTTTTTCTCCGTATCACTTATATTTAATTTTCTTCATTGTAATAGTTTTTTTCTCATTTTATAGACATAGAAACATAATATTTTGAATCATAAACACATCCATTAAATATCTATGCAAATACTTCCTTTATAGATATCAATATCATTAATATGCTTATATTCTTGATTAAACTAAAATTGCATTAAAGCAAAAGAATAGAAATGTAACAATGCATTGCATATCTTTTGTGGATTATACTTCATAGGTTTTTTTATTGCACCTTTACAGATAAGATTGCATGTAAATTCATACTGTACTGCACATAAGCAGTGTTTGAATGTCTGTGTCTGTAAAAAAACAATTGGCTATGCTAAAGTGAACAGCAAAGTTGCCTTCAGTGGAAACGGAAGGTATTTAACTGAATCAGATAGTTCCTTTATTTTGTTGAATGTTAATTTTTTCCTTTCTATGCTTTTTCAGCAAATAATGATGTCACTACTATTTGCAATATAAGCTTTTATGGCACAGTATGTTTGTTTGCCATGATCAAGAGTTTTTAAATATAAATTGATACTAAACCCACTTTTAAATTGAAAATATCTTTTCTTCTGTCTTCTGCTTTTCAAAGTTAGATATAGAAGATGTAAAATCTAAGATGACACGCTTCCTTGCTGGATATCATTCCATATTTTAGCAATCCTTCTTTTTTACACTCAAGCTGGTGTAAGATTTGTGATATTTTCAGTACTATAATAGCTCTTTGAAAAATCTGATTCATGTTTTCCTGCAGAAATCTGTAGATAGAAGATGAACATGGATTTTATAAGTATTTAAAATCTACAGATAGTATCAGTTTGTCACTTCCCAGGGAGAGACAGGAAGAGAATGCAAAGAACATAAAAGGTAATACTGTGGTTTCCCAAATTATTTCATTTGGTCCATATGGCAGAATGAAAACAACAACAACAAGTAAATACTACAACACAACATCATTTGAAAGAAAAACCTTCTAACTTCTGTAAGGAGGCCAGGGAGCTAATAGAGAAGAAAGGAAGTAAAATCCCTGAAATGTATGATTTCTTTGGAGCAATGTATCCAGTTGGGAGGAAGAAGGGCAACATTTTAATTCAGTCACTCTTTTCCTGTTTTGCAATGAAGACAATGTATTCAGCTACATAGTAACTCTATGTGATCAGAATCTGTAACAATGAAAAGGAAAAGGCAGTACAGAAACCAGCTCGTCCTCTGTCCCATCCTCTTTTAGTTTCTGACTTATTCTCTGGTTTTGAAAATCATGGTCCAGTAGAGGAGTTTCCATGGGATATTGATCTGTAATTAATGTTTGCCACTTTAATTTCCAACCCTTCTTCAGAAAATGCCTGTGGGAGATGACTCTGCCACAGGGAGGGCAGGGATCAATCAGAATCTAGCACTTCCATTTTTACATGCTTGCTTCTAATGATTCTCTCTGGTAATTTATGCAAATTACACCTGTTATCTTTTCCTCTTGTACATGTGGTTCAAATGGAGCCAGGCAGTGCCCTACAACTGAAGAGGTAACAACAATACTGGCTAAATAATTTTACCTTTTTTTTCAATCATCTTCACCAGTGATCACATTCCTTTCATAAATTCTGTTTTAGCGTGGATCACAATAGGTGAATACAGTAGCTTTTCTTATAGAGTTCAAACCTTAAGTAGCAAGAAAAGGTGAATTTAGTATGGGTAAGACACTGTCCTTGCTTCAAATCACCATGGAATCCATCACAATTGACTCCTGCCATAGATGTTAAGGGGAAGACAAAAGATGGAAAGTGTAGAGAAAACTATCTCACTTGCTATAATAAAGACATATCAATTCTGAAGTAAAACAATCCCTTTCCTTGAAACCATCTATGTGTAGATTAGTGGCAGAGTATGATCAACTCAGGCTAGCTGTATCAGCCTCCTACTTTCATAAAGATAAAAAAGTCCTCATACTTCATTTGATAAGTAAGTCTACTTTGCTTGCAGTACACTAACTCACCAGCTGTTTGTAATCCTGCAAGTAGCAGAAAGACTGCATATATTTCAGTACATCTGCAACTCTCCTTTTTATGTCATCTTCTAAACTCTATTTTTGCTAAAGGGCAAGATTACAAAAATAGAAGGGGGGAAGGGGAAGTGGTGGATTGATGCAAGTGAGGGATGAGACAAGGTGATTCCTGCAGGCAGAAAGGGACATACAGTAATTGCTTCAAAGCAAACCACGGGATTATCTTTTATTAGCTCCCCTATGGGTTATGGTCATGTATATTGCAATTTTAAAATGTAATTGAACAATTTTAGCTTTGCTTAATTAGGACTTGATGCTGTGAATTCCTGAGTACTCTCAATAGCCACAGGTTCAGATGGATGCTTAGAGCACTCACTACCTGGCAGAAGGCAGTCAAGTGTCTCTATCAACCAACTGCAAAATTAGGAACTATCTATACTTTTATATATATTAAAACAATAAGTTGCTAAAAGAAAATAATCTCCTTACACTCATCGCTGGTAGCATTTATAAAGCTCAGACATTGTAGAGGCTTTTTTGTATAAATACATTGTTTTTCTAGCTCAAACATGCAGATAGAATCAAAATAGCAGAAAAGGCCAGGGAAAATTATATGTGCATGCTTTTCTGGTTTTTTTCTTCCAAGAGACATGGTCTTCCATGCAATTAAGAAGGATAATATGCAAAACGAGTAACCTAGTGCATTTTAGAAATGACATTTGCAATTAATAAACATAATAGGTCCTGTATTCTCATAGCAATGTCATTAGTATGCTAACCCTGTGAACCTAATGTTTAAGTATCCCAAGCAGCAATTTATTTGCTATTTGTTTGTTTTCAGTTTAACATAAGTTTTTTAGACTTGGTCTACCATAAACTAGAGGCAAAATTACAGCTGCAGATTAAGGTACCTCAGAGCTGCAACTAAGGAACCAACACCCAAAAACCCTTCAGCCTGTGATCCACGTATAATGAACAAAAAAATACAGATTATGATTGACATGGCATAAACTGGTTAGGATACATTGTTCTAGTCCATCCTACCCCAAAACAGAACAGACATACAAAACATTTCCAACTGAGATCTTCCAGTAGGTGGTGGCCATCATGGAAGTAGTACTCTCATTTTGTTGAATTGTTTTTTTCTGTGTGACAGCTAAACTAGAGCTTATTTTAGACACTTGGCAATGTTTTTTGACTTCCTACAGGTAAGAGCTAACAGTATGCTTTTGCATTGTTTGAGGATGATATCTGAATGATAAATATCTGCACTATAAATTTCATTTTTATCAAGCATCATCTCCTTACTCACCTTAAAATTGTCCAATTGACCTTCATCATATCTATTTTAAGGTTCAATTTTTTTAATACATGCTTACCACATACTTTTTTCTGTAAGCAATTTTTCACAAAAAGTAATCGTTCTTCTTTTTCCCAATCTAAGGAATATTCCGTCTGAGAAAAGTGATAAAATTACCCATCCTTTTTTAATAATGAGAATTTCATGTTACTAAAAAGTAGAAATTCCTAGTGTTACCTTTTAATTTTGGAATGTTGTATGAGATCAGCTTTTAAAGTAATAATAGCTTTCTAACTCAACAATCTAATGGGTTATTTTTAAACCAATTTTAAATATAGCATTAGGACTAAGTCTTTTTTAGTTTAATAGTGGATCTAATAATGCAGCCATTATCTGAAGAGAAACTGGTGCAAAGGTGACTTCCTAAATCTACAGAAGAGTACTTGAAGTGCTCATGCTGCTCTTTGATGATCTTATAAGGACGAGCAGGTATATGAAAAAGACTTTAAAGAGACGTTCCTAGAGAGTGAAAGCTGTGAGGAATCATATTGCTGAGAAAGCTACCTGTAGCAAACACAGGGATGTAAATGGAGGCCCAAAGAGTGGCAGCAACCTTTCTTTTCTTTCTCTTCATAGCAGAAAGTCTGAAGAAGCAGTGATGGAGACTTGCAACTTGATGCAAACTTGAAGAAAGTTCTTCTATCTTACAACCATTGAAGGACAGAGCTTCAAAGTTACCAAGCACCTAATAGTCAGAAGTAGATCTGAAGACCCTAAGACATTACCTTAACAGAAACTATAACCCACTTTCCATCAGTTGTTAAGGTACCTATAGTCATTGAAGCATCTCATGTGTCTTTTCCATGAAGTTCAGGATTATAACTCTTAGGAACCTAAAGTTGCCAGGTGGAAAACTGAAGTTTTCTCCTCATTCAGTTTTACGGATAAAAAGTGAGATAAAGTCACATAGCCTTACTGCCAAAAAGTGAGGTATGCCTAATGAAATAAGAGTCTTTAAACAGTGGCATTTTTAGATTCATCAAATTTAATCCATCTGTAGTTCCCCTTCCCTTCCTTTCCTCCTTTCTAGAGCAGAAATGCAGATGATCTGAAAGCAAAGTAAAGCTGAAGGATCTGACAATGTCAAAAGCTCTTAACCGATTGTAGGTACTCATGCCAGGATCGTTATCCCTATCACATAAACTGATAATCACGATAAGTGATTGGAAACTAAGTATGGGACTAAACACGAGAAATTCCACAATGGATTGTCTCAATGGTGCTTCATCTCCTGCCTTAGTAAAAACTTCCTATTGGACAATAATGGAATAATTTGGCTATCAGGGTAAATTCATTTTCACCCCACCAGCTAAAGGTTGTTTTTTTAAAAACCAATTTTCATTTCAAAGTTTATTGTCCACTTCAACTGATCCGCATTAATTTTTGAAAAGATAAATAGGAGAACTCAGTTTAGCTTTTCTTATTCCTAAGGCCTATCCTATTTGGTCTCCTCAAATTAAGCAGACACTTACAGAAAGGCATTCCCTTATTCAAATTTCTCCTACCCTTTTCTAGAATTCTGTCTTTTCTTGATGAATCACTTCCTGAGATGAAGTTGTCAGAATGTAACAAACACTGTGCAAGAAAATAGTAACAGATTAGCTTAATGATATTAAAATATTTCAGAATTTTTAGAATTGTTTTTAAATGTCCTGGCATTTTCCTTTTGTAGCACACTGAACAGCTGTTTTTGCTGAGCTGTCCAAAACATTGCCCAAGTCTCTTCCCTCAGTGACTACAATTAATTTAGAAATCTGCAACGTGTGTGAGAAATTCAAATTATCCCCTCTAGTATGCATTACCTTATCAGCACTGAATTTCACCTGCCACCCTCAATAAATTGACAACCATTCACTCCAAACCACACATTCTGAGAACTGTGCTATAGCACTCAGCAAATAACCTCTCTCTCTCTCAAATAAATTCAAAATCTCATCATAAACTCACTTCTCAACAAAATCTGTGGGAAAAAGTCTTGCAAGGGTAAGTAGCTAATGGAATAATTTTCAAAGTTTTAAGAAATATTCTTTTCACTGGCAAGTTGAAAATCAGGATGGATTGTCTTTTCCCTAATGGATGTGCTTTATTTCAAAGCAGAATTAGTTCAGGGAAGTCCTATGACCTTTACTATGAAAGCAGGATGATCAACAGTCTTCTATGAGAACAGGTCTCACATTATTTTCCTCCTAGAGTTAACAATCTTCTTAGACATAATAATTCTTCATGAAGAGGAAGATGTGATGGGATACTTGTACAATCACCATGGCAGTAGCTATGAGACTTGCATTTTTGCATATCATGATCTAGAAATCGTTAGTCTTTCTTTTGTGCCAGTTCACTTTATCTCAGCCCCACAAAACACATGCGGTTGTGACAGCAAAGACGTAATGCTTACTGTAAGCGAAAGCTGTATATTTAAGCGATATGCATCATAAGCGTTTGGGAGGTCTGGCAGCTGATGCCTCCAGGGAACAGTGCAGAAGCCTTAATGAAAAAAAGCAGCGAGGACTGACAAATAACAGGACATAGGTCTGCAGAGGGACTAATATAGACCAGCCTGGGGTTGGAAGGAACTGGAAAAGATTCATGTGGTTTTAGTGAGCACGGAACTGCTTTGTAGGAAAAAGAACCTGAGAGAAATCGATCAAAAGTCTGCTACTGAGGTCTGGGATGATGTATTGGCTCAATGGCTGTTTATATAAATGGCTTCATTTGTACACATAAGGTCTAGACAGGTGGAAAACACATCTACAATCCTGCAAACTTAACCAAAGCCAGTTTTCTGTTATATGATTAAAAAAATTTAAAATCTGCTTGCAGGCTCAGAACGAGCTATTTATTTTGTTTATTTCTGTAGGGCACATAGGGTAGCTGACATACCAAGTTCTGTACATGTCACTTTTCATAATGGAACACTTGAACTAAATCTTATAAAATCCTTACAACTAATTAGTGTGAGAAGAATATATAGAAAGTCTCTGTCCCCAATCTTGTGAAGGTTTTGCAACATTTCAGATAGTGCCAAGTAGTGCACAATTCAGTATTATAATAGAAATGCTTGGCAAGACTTCTTTTTTCTTCTCCTGACACTAATTTTTATGTTCTCCTTTCCTTCTTAACTTTTAAATATGGAAAACTTGTAACACCAGGAAAGTATCTGAAATCTCTTGGAAAAGATGTTTCGATTGTCATATCGTGTATTGAAAATTCTGCTTAAAACTCAAGTGCCTCCCCATGTAGTATGGATCTGGTACCCTCAGGCACTATTCTGCCATTCTGAGAGGCTTCTAGAGTAGCTGCTCTTTTCTAGAAAGGCACAGAATCTAATTTTGAAATACTCAGACTTAAAATCTAATTTCCACGTAAGACCAGACAAGTTTTATTACTGAGAGATTAATTCAGTACAGCATGGACATGTACACATAAAAATCTATCATAGAGTTTACTTTACCTTAAAAAATTAGTTTCTCTGAATATCTCACAATTTTAAAGGATTTCTTCTTATAGCATATCAGACAGGGAAATAATGGTAATCTCCTTTCATAGATGAGGAACTGAAGCAGAGCTAAGGCAAAGAACTGTCCCATTAAGCCTCTGACAGGAGCTTGAGAGGAGAGGAGGAAACACTCTTGGACACAAACTGTGCTTCGTCCTGATTCATCAGAACAAACTCTTATGCTGATACTTTGAAGTTCCTAAAGTTGATGGAACTGGTTTCACCTTGATCTTTGACCAAAACACACATAAAATGTGTTTTATGTGTTTATTGTAAACACATAAAAATACCCACTAAGGAAGGTTTCAGGACAATTTAAGTCTTGCAAAAGAGGAACCACATGAATGAAAGCACGTATACTATTATGTATTTCCATATTCAGATATTAGAGCCAACTTGATAAGGTGTATTTAACTGTTAGCTAATTCATAATTTGTCTTCTCTTTAAATATATACTTTTTAAAATAAAAACCCCATACTTTTTTAAATACTAGAGCTTTAAAAATCTGGGCCTGTGACTCTTGTATTACTCATTAGCTTTACAGATGTGTCCCCACATTATACTTTGGATCATATATTAATTTCTTAAAATAACTGCAAATTTCTCATACTCCTAAGCAAATAAATATATTTCTATTGTATTAGCATTACAAAATATACAGTACCAATTAGCATGCTGTGGGTTATTTCTATGAATAATTAAAACCAATGGAAATAAATATATAGGTATATATATGAAAATAAATCAATGAAAATATGCATATGAAAATGCTTTACTATTTGTTCATCTTTTAACTCATAAAATTCAATTACTTCAATTCTCTCCCAGTAAAATTCTGCTCTCACCTATGAAACACCAGGTAAGATCTTTGGAAGTTATTTTTAAAGAGCATCCAAATAGACCTGTTGTAAAAAATGGATCTTTCCCTATTTTAGTGTTATAGATATAGGAATTTGAGTTATTTTTCCACCATGTTCGCATACATTCATTGAAAAAAAAGCCCATCAAAAAATTTATGCTAGGGTATACAGAAATTTCCTTCCAAAACTTCAATTTATCCAGAATCTCACTGTATTTAATAAATATCATTAAATATTTTCCAATTTCAGTGAATTTACAGAAATGTGAACAACAGTTTCATGGAATATTTTCCATTTTTTCTTCTATCAGATATTTTTATGGTTGAAAAGCTGTTATTTGAAACTTATGTATCTCAGGGTTCCTTTAAACCACTTATTGTACAATACCTGATTCCCTAACTGATCTTAGTGCAGTACCTATAGTGCAACTTTTATTTTTGGAGACACACGTTTTCCTTGGATAACATAAGCATTATCCCAGATTCCTTAGGTTGCTTTGAATTCAGATTTTTGCTATTCAGAAAGATCTTTAGATCACACAGATATGCATGAAATTTTTTTTTCACAGAAAGAACAATAAGCAGTCTTTGGTCCCATTCTCATTTCCTATTCTAACCACTGGAATACAAATCCACACTGTTACTTGTGCTTTTCTCTGTGGAGGTACTCTAGGTACTCTACTTCAGGTAGCATTCCTCCTACACAGTAGTATTTCTCCAGAGGGCAGAGAGCTTCAAACTTGCCTCTAGTCTAACAGACTGTCGTAAGGGACTGTGACAGAGAAGAGCCAAGAATATGAGGAAATGCTTTATTTAAAAGACCATAACAGAAAATTTGATGACTCCTTAGCACCAGCTATCTGGCAGTACTTTTCAAAGACCATGGTGCACCAGCTACTCAAAGAGCTTATTTAGCTTGACAAAACCTGAAGAGAGTAGATGTCACAAACAAACTTATCTTTTCTGTATTTCTGAGTGGAAGCTGAAGGTATTGTACAACCTGTGCTGATAAACACGTTGTTCTCCCTTCCCTGTAAAAAGAATGCAGATTTGGGACACAATTTTTTTAATTCTCTTCCCAGTCTGAGCCCTGCTAACACTCAATTTTGTCACATTACATCTTCTTGTTTTCCTGGGTCTGACTTTTTCATACGCGATTGCACATGACAGCATATGCTACCGTGAATGTCGATATGAACTGCTTAAAAAGCATAGACTCAAAAAAATTAGGAAAAAGAACGTGACAATGAAAACAAGATAGGGCCCCATATAGAGCAGACAACCAAGGGAGGCATTCACCCCTGTGATCCAAACCAGCGAATCTTTTAACCGTCTTCTGTGCCCTTGTATGTAAAATTTTGAATATATCTAGGTTTTTGCAAGGCTCACAGATGTCGCAAATAGAAGAATAACGTGGATAATTACAAGAAATCCTCAGAAGTCCTCAAGTGGTAGCTTAAGCTGTTTAAGTCCAGAGCAACATCTCAGAGGTAGACTGAGAAATCTAATAGTGGACTTGAACACACATTCAGTGTCTGTTGCAAGCAACAAATTATAATTTGGAAATGCTTCTGTTACAATCAAAAGCCTGGAAAACTAAATCAAGGCCTCTTCAGGAAGATAGCTCAGTAGGTCAGGTGGAACCATACACAGGCTATATATTGTGAGTATTTCTTCATTATATATTTCTAACCAGACAGGATGGTTATATAATGAAGGGCTTTTTTCCGAATAATCCCATATTTTCATACTGTATAGTATTCATTACTACTCTGAAGAATTATAAAATATATTAAAAAATATAAAATGCATATCTTCACAGATAGTTGCACATGACTGAACTTTACAGTGATTGTGAATATGAACAGTTTAAAAAACATCTCAAATTAGGAACAAAAACAAGGAATGAAAATAATACAAGAGCCCATATACATAAATAGTACAATACACCTAAGGTATAAAAAATATAGTGAGCTATTAAAACCACATCTAGTTTCTCTTTTTTATGTTAATAAAGCAACAAAACCAAAAAGCATGGATTTTTCCAACCGGAATTGCAGATGGACTCTACATGCACTAGTTTGATTAAACTAAAATACCTTACATGCATTCACTGTGTTTGCAGCCAGATAGAAATGAGTTATGAATGTCACAGTGTGTTTACAGTTTACTTCCATTACTGTTGCATTAACTGTCTCATAGTTTCAAAATACCTTAATGATTATCACTTGACTCTGCTTACTATATCCTTCACAGGTACTTTTCCCTCTGTTCTATTGTTTAAAATGCCTTTCATTTGATAAAACATACAGTTTACTCTGGCATTAAGTTTTATTATGGTATATACTTGGTAGTTTTTTACCACATAAAAAACTGACACAAATTGGCAGCTAGGCAGAAGCTTTAAATTTAGGCAGGAAGTCTCCACAAGCATAGTTCTTACCAGGCATTTTTCATGTCCTGTTATCAGTGAGAAGGCCCATAGATCCATATGACACCTTAAATACTATCATTTTGCTGTAACTGATACCAGTAACAATGGTTTAGCTTTCATTTCAATATCTTCCATCTTTACAACAAATTCTGTACATACTTTGAAAAAGAAGTATGTGTTTCACCGTACTTTAATGTATCACAGTAATACTTTTAATGTTGCTTATTGATAACTGTGCTTCAGTTAATAAAATGAACTGCAAACACATTGGTTTTCACAAAGTCTGAAGTTTATGTTGCTTTTTCAACACTCGGTTGTGGAATCATGGAATTAAACCCAGACGCAGATGTCCTCACCTGTGTGTTACAAATTCATGCAGACTTGCATATGAGGAAGGCTTGGCTTAAAGCACATGAGAGTCAGAAGTTTATTATCTAAATGGGATATTATTAAAATTGGGATTAAATTGGCCTCACCAGATGTTTACTCTTGTGAAATGCTTAAGAGCAGCAGCAAGTTAGACTTGGTGTCAACTGCTTACTGTCATTTTGATTAAGAATTGATAAATCCTACTTTTTTTGACATTTTCAGAATTCAGAAGACATTTCTCATTTCACCTGATATTGTTGGCAAAAATTTTATCAACTTTCTGATACGTAATAGTATGATAGATGATTTTGAGAGTTACATTTACAGATAATGCACAAATAATGCTCAAGTTTTTTATCAGCCTATATTTTACTGACCCAAAATTCAAACACAATCATCTCAGTGACAAGGGAGCTGACAAAGAACCTCTAAGCAATGCCATCTGTGATGAGAATCCAACATGTTTAGCTGTAGAAAGGTCAATGCAGAAGGACAACCTTGCTTGCCGCATCCATCACAACGGAATTCAGCAGCTTGGATGAAGAAAATGCTTTCCTTTAGTCTGATCAATCACACAATATCAGGGCAATGTCTCAAAATACTATGAACAAGCACTAACATGTTTGCAAATATTGATTTTTTGATGCTCTCACCTTCAAATATGCATAATATTCCAGTTTGGGAGACTACTTCAAACCATTCAACATCACAGAAAGAATGAATTAGAAAAGTTGTCAGAAAAAATACTTCAGGAAATAGTGTTCTCTTTAAATCACAGCTTTTATAATGCCTCAAAGTACTTGTAAAAAATGCCTATTCTTAATTGAAAAATAGGTATAAGTTTAAATTCTAGTTAACTAGTTACAATATTGTTCAGTCCAACAACCTCCAGGCCATGAAACTATTTTAATTGTTTTATTCCTTCATGAGTTACTCGATCCTGTCTATGCAGACAATGCCCTTCATCAACTTTTCAGTGCTTCTGGTCTGCAGGAACAATTTGACCTTCTGTATGCCTCTTCAAAATGTGACAGCAAGGTAGAATTACTTACCCTGTGCTTTGCTCAGAGTTCAACTTTTTCCATGGACATGTCAGAAAAATAGCTACAGTAATCAGGCAACATTTGAGTATTGAAGGAAGCTTGGTGCTACTTTTTGGTGATGCCAACTTTGTAGCTACATAGGTAACTATGAAAAATGCAAGTAGAAACAGTACATGGAAGTATGTATGGATGCAATGAACCCTGTTCAGAATTAAGGCAAATAATGCAGAAAAAACAGTAGGAGTAACACTACAGAAAGCTACAGAGTGATAGTCTGCGGTGTGCTGCTGTTGAAACCAGTATCAAGCACTGCTTGATCTCTATGGTACAATGCTCCATGGTACACTAGCTCTAACTGATCAGTCAGAAGTCTACAAAAGACTATAAATGTGGCCCCAACTCTTTGGTTACTTTCCACTGTTGAGATAATATACAATAATAATTTACATATGATGATAATTATTTCTTTGACAGGATGGAACACTCAAGTAGCATTTAATTCAAGAATGTATTTATTTCTTTAAATTGTTCATGGTATCTTTCTACTACCAACACAACTTACCATAAACAGGTTATATCTTCCAGAAGTACTACTGGCTGTAATTCTTTCATCCATGTATCGTTGTTTCTCCTTTTCATTTTATTAGCATTAAAAGAACAATTCAGTAATAGTCATATTTAGCATCCTGACTACATAGTCCCCTGGAAATATCTAGTGTAGCAGCCTACAGGTAGAAGCACAAGCATAAAATGAAATTGGAGTGTGAAGATGATGCTCAGACCTATGATAGTCACTGCCATTAAAAATACATCTGCAGTGGTTAGGTGAGCCAAATATGAGGAGAATGATTTAAAGGTTATCACGTCTCTTAGCTGCTGTAGTGCCACCTAATGTGCATAATCAGCAAAAGTCACTTCAAATTCCACTATTTGTTTTAATTTCAATTTAAAGAATGCTTCAAAATGAGTGCTCTGAACAAGATGTGGAGTCTGATGTGGACACAACGTGCACAGTGTGATGCCACTCTTCGTGCATGTTGGTTTAGTATCTCCTAAGTCCCAGTGGAATGGTAGAGAGAAGGGAATCACCTAAGGCTGACTTCAGGTTAAACTGTGTGTTTTACTTCATCAGTTGTGCCATAGGCTTCTTTAACCAAAACCAAGCATGTGAAAGCAAGGCAACTATTGGTAAAACGCATGGAAATGCCTCATAGCTCTCTCTGGTTAGCCGCCCTTGATTGTGACATTTTCTAATATGTCATTTTTTCCACAGGGGTTCCCCTGTATAATGAGCAGCCACTCCTGCAGAGTCATTGTTGAGCCACATGCACACTTAGGAAGTCTCTTGTCCCACCACTTCCATATGGCGATGGTGGTAGCTGGCACATCTCTGTGCCAAACTCTGCACAGGTGCAGGAGGAGGCTTTTACTGGCCACCCAACAGCTGTTATTCATCTCCTCTGTGAATAAAGGAGCAAGATTTCATATTATTGTTTTACTACTAATATTTTGCATGCTGCTTTGAAATAGATGGTGTATGAATTGTGAAAAAAGGTATGCCACAGTTTGGTAATCCTTGTTGTGGACTAGAATAACAGGTAGCAAATTGTTCTGCTATATCCAAGATCAATTCAGACTTGACGGCAGCCCATTGCTGGAAGTGGTGAAGCTCCATACTAATTATGAAGAAGTTCAGCTAGGACATTTGCATTACAGTGCTGCCCCGCCCACCTATTGTGCAATGATAATTACTGCAAATGGTGCACATTCCTATTCCAGCTCAGTGCTTTCCAGTCAGGATGAAGAGTGACTCTCACACATTTTTAGAGCGTGAAATGTATTCATCCTTCCAATCCTGACAGCTCGCACCAAGCTCTCCCCAGCCCCAGCTAAAACACATATATCAGGCAGGAAAGCCAGGCAAGAGAAAGCGAATCCACTCCTGCCCTAAAAGTCCTTTGGGAACACAGGCAACCCATGCAAGTCAAAGCACACCACTTAGAGTCTTCACCTGTGCTCAGAGACTGGTTTTATGAGAAACCGACCTAGCCTGAAGTAATGTTTGCACCATCCACCACTTAAGATGTGCCAAGCACCACTTGGCCACAGCTGTGACTCTAAATCAAAATATCTCTTATTTGAAAAAAACGAAATACATCTTTCACTTACAAAAGATAAGAGCTTCCAGATGGTACAACTGTCAAGGCAGATCAGTTTCTGATCCAGTTCCAGCTACCTTGACAGTATCATCTTTAGTACAGATGCTGACAAAAAAAGTCCAGAAACACAACAGGACAGATGAGATTTGAATTTCAATTGTAAGGTTCTCTCTCTTTTAACCTTGTGATAGAAGTCACTTTAAAATAACGTAACATTCTGCTATTGCTTTTGAAACATAATATGCAGCTATATGTTGTAGATACAATTAAAAAGCCCACCTCTGAAAACAGCACAATGACACCAGACTAGTATTTTACCATACAGCCCAGCCAATACGTACTTCAGTATTGTTTCAAGCAAAAGCAAAGCAGAACTGATACAGCTGAAGTGTCTAGGAAAACTGACAACTGTAAGATATGAGAATATGTAAATCAGAGAAACTGCACATCCCACAGAAGGAAATATTGCTTGTGCAGGAATATTACAAAAAAAATCGAGTTAACCTCAGTTAAGAATGACATGCAATTCTAACCAATTAGAATGATATCTAATTTCGTAACAAATTTGACTCGAAGTTTCCTCTGTTGTTTCATACAGGTTACACTGTTACTTCATCCTTTCAAGAATCTTTCTCAGAACATTTGCTCACCTGACATTCACAGTTCACCCAGCTACTGCCATGCAAGCTCACAGATCTCTGGGATAAACTGGCCTGTGGCAGGTGACTTCCATGGTCAAAACATAACGTATGAAAGATTTAAGCAAAGGGAGCCATCGCACCTCACGTGGGAGATTGTTAATTCCCAGAACCCTCTGCTGTACATCATGAAATGCTGGATGTCTGGGAAAACTTTAAACATGGGTTCACAGGAAGGAAAGGAGAAAGAGAGAGAGAAGTGGGATATGAATATGATGGAAGACACAAAAGACAAGAATAGTAAAACTGTATGTATTTAAATTTATGTAAGATCTTCATAAACAAAGATATTTCTAAGCCAAAAATTTAAGTCGGCTTTAAATAGGTTCTAATATATGCCTATAAGAAACATTTTGCAGTATGACTATGATGTGTGCAAACTATTTTGACGCTCATTTCCTCACCTACACTGTGCAGGACACATAAGCCATATATGGTTAAAGGTGCTTACTGCCAGTTGACTTTTTATAAATTATTCGTATTTGTAAATAATTTCCAAATGATTTTGTCAAACATTTTTCTCCATTTGAGGGGGGAAAAAACCCCAAACTCCCAAACATAACCAAAACCCTTAAGGTTTTTTTTAGACACAAAGAAAAGAAACCATCATAATTTCAGAAAACACAAGCAGCTGGTGGATTGGCATCTGGAGGCTGATGACAGCTCTGTGGAGTTTACGGAACATATATGCACATGAATATTTCCACTCTAAGAACAAATAGAAAACTGAGCTACCTATTGCTTATCCTAAAGCAGCATGAAAGTCAGAACTATACTTTATAGTCAGATCTGTCTCAGACCAGAAAAGGACACCTGTGCTACTGTTGCTGGACACCTGTGCTACTGTACCATGTAACCTGGTACATTTACCCAAACATGTCCAAAGATCATCCACAGCACATCACAACCTCAAGTCCCCATCATCTTCCAATCATATAACAGGCTTTAGACTTCCACTATGAAAGACCAAGAGCCTCACAAATGACAACGTTGCAGTGTAACATCTTTTTTCAGGAGCGTTATGACGACTTATTTGGAAACATAGGGTTTGTATCTTGCAGAAGAGAAACACTGCTGTCAAGGGGAAAACTTGAGGGTATATTGTGATGAGAGTTTCTTCTACTTGGTTTCTCACACCTGCACCTGGTGGTGCCATTTATAGCTGTTTGTCATCATAAGCATAGTGACCTAAAATGAAAATAGGAACCATTACAGAATGACATGTGTAAGCTTTCTCAAACAAAAACATGCAGGCAGCCATCAGCAAAACTAAATTCATATGATCAACCTGAAGTATGCTCTAAAGCAGCTGTGTGGTGATTATACTGTAAAGGGAGAAACTGCAGCTGGAAAAATCTTCAACAACTTCATATCTTTGCCCTTTGATTATAAAGAAGTAGGAGTATAGAGAGAGTTGATATCAACTGCACCTCGCTTCACCACAGCTTCTTTGTGAATTAAATAAATTGCAATACATTTTGAGTTTAGAAGAATCAGACATTCCTTCATGAAACAGCTATTTAAACAGTCTTCCTTCTTAAAAAGCACATATTTTATATTCTTTTATGTGATTGTATAGTTTGCTTCCATTTATTTGCCCACTTGTCTCTGAAAACCTGATTGATACCCTTCCTAAGGCTTTCCCTGCTGTCATCCACCTGCCTTCTCTGCCTCCTTAGACTTACATTCAAAGCTCTGCCTCTGCCTTGTTCAACATTTTGCACATTGGATTATTCCTCCTTACACCCCATTTGACCTCTCTACAAACTCCAAGAAAATTTTACCTTTTCTTTTCTTTCACTACCTACCTTGGGATTTCAAAGTATGAAGTTTGAGCGCAATACTCGCCAACTCACTTCACTCAGGCTCTACCCCAGCCTCCTTCCCTGCCTTTTTCATGCCAACAGTTTCCATAGCAGATTATAGCCTTTCTGGCAATGGCCCACATGAGTGTACACAGTGCATTACAGGAGATGCTGAGTTCATTCTGCCCATCCTATGAGCTAGCCAAGATGTACCTGCTTTACACAGAGCTAAGCCTGAATTAAAAAAGCCCTCCTGAGATATAAAATACATCAGATCAAACTCAGCATTATGTCAATATAGGCACAGATCTTTTGGACTCAGCTCAATTCACATTGCACTTTCTCAGAGCCCACATGAGAGACCTACAGAATATCTTGGAGACATTTCCTCATTCTTCTAATTCTTCCTCCTCTCACAAACTCCACATGCATTCATACAAATGTGTGCAAACCATTCCTGGGTGATGGAAAAAAGGCAAGCCCATACTCCAGAGTACTCCTTCTTGTTTACCCTTGCTATTTCCTCTGTTGTTTTGTTTTTTGGGTTTTAAAAAAAAAAAAAAAATCCCCTTCCCACAAAACTTCTGCTGAAGGTGCAAAAACTCCTGAGCCAGCTCTGCTTAGGACCATGTGGCTACAGAGGATCACTAGCCCAGGCTGTTCCTCGCTCAGGTACAGTCGCCCTGCTTCTGATGCTGCCTCTTTTTTGGGGATTCCTATTTCCACGCCTTGAATATATTTCCTATCATGTCATGGATTACTGTGTCCAGTCCTGGACTCCTCAGTACAAAAGAGGCATAGACACATGGGAACAAGTCCAGCGAAGGGCCATAAAGATGATTAAGGGACTGGAGCACCTGACATATGAGAAGAGGCTGAGAGAGCTGGAACTGTTTAGCCTGGAGAAAAGAAGGTTCGAGGAGGATCTCATCAATGTGTATAAATAACTGGTGAGCAGGAGTAAGAAGAGGAAAGCAGACTCAGTGGTTCTCAGGGACAGGACAAGAGGCAATGGGTACAAATTGACATAAATTGACATAAAGGAAATTCCCTTTATACAGGAGAAAAATCTTCTCCCTGTGAGGGTGGTCAAGCCCTGGAACAGGTTGCCCAGAGAGTTCTTGGAGTCTCCATCCTTGGAGACATGAAAAAATCCAGCTGGACATGGCCTGGGCAACCTGCTTTAGCTGATCCTTCTTTGAGCAAGGGGGTTGGACTAGATAATCTCCAAAGATGCCTTCCAGCCTTCAACCATTCCGTGATATCTATCAACTTTGTGCCTTTGATACATTTTGTTGCTTTTGACACTGTTCACAACTGCCTCTTCTTTCTCCTTCCCCCATTCCTGGCACTTTGTGTCTCTCTTTCTTGGAAGGCTCATTAATGACACCCAACTGCAGAGTCAGCTCAAATCAGAAAGCAGCACAACCATCTCCACATGGCTTTTGGACTTCTGAGAGATGCCACACGCAAGAAAGCCAGAGCAGAGTTAATTGTGCTGACTGAACCCACAGCATGATCTACATACAGAGCAGGTAATTGATAATTGAAAGTTGATTTCACTTCTGTTCTTTTAATTCCTCCTCACCCTTGTCACCTTTGTCTAAAATGTCATTTTGGTTTTTTGGACCAGGTAAGAAGTCATACTAGCTCTGACTAAACCCAAACTACTTCTATGACTCTCTTTTATTTATTATAATAGGCACAATCTGGCCTTTAACCAGAAATATCAAAGTAAAGAAGGCCTTAAAATCCTGGGATTTTAAGGGAAGACTTACAAAATTTTAATTTCATCATTTTTTCAGTTACTTTACTCATTGTAAAATCAGCATATCCAGAATACAGGCTCCCTCTCCCCCCATCCCCACAGACCTTGGGTAAACAGCAGACCTGATCATCCTCTCATTAACCCTGATGGCTTTGGTGGAATTATTCCTTGCTTATGCAGGGTGCAATGGAGGGAAGAAGCTTGTTCTCCATGTTGCAAGACTTACATCAAAGTACTGGAGAAAGAATCACCAAGCTTCCTACTGCTCTTTTTTTAATATTGCATTTAATTACTGTTATAATAATGGTCCATAATAAGCTTCAAACATGGTTATATATTAACTGTATTTTTTTTTGTTGCCACACATGCAAGCTGACATAAAGGAAAAACTTCAAAGAGCCCTGTTTGCCCAATTGAGATGGGCTAGATTCAATTAAAGATAAGAAAAAGGCGAAGTAGTAAATTATTTAATCAACTGTATGTCTGCTTTACTAGAGGTTGCAATATAATAAAGCTTTCTCTAATAAGATTTTACTTTATCACAAATCCAAACAAATAAATTGAAACATCATCCTGTTTCATGAAAAAATATAAACTACCAATGCTATCAAAAAATATTTTTTCTGCATTCTGTTATATAAGCTGGTACTGCCAAAAGTTACATAGTGCTTAAAATACGTAATTACACTGAATAACAGAGACAAAGCCCTGAGGAGTTTTAAAGTCACAGATAAAAGGCAACACAGTAGATGCAGCTCTGTAGCAGGGAGACTGGCATTAGCGCTGCTTGACTTTTACTACTAGAAGTAGACTGACAAGTCAGCACTAGCTATCATAGATGCAGACACAGGTCAAAATGATTGAAGAGCTATCTGGAATAGAAAACAGGGAGGGCCTGCTGGATAAAGTGCTCCTATTTTAGCACAGTGCTTGCAGGGCCTATGAATGCCGTGACAGTGACCTTCCACACTTCCCCACCAACAGAAATATTTCAGTGATAGTTATGTTAGGACAGGGAAGCAAGCTCACATGGCTTTTCCGCTAGACAGTACTTCTTCTGGTGTTCCTCTCCTAGAAGCCAATTCCCTAGGGTTTTCTGCCCATGCTCTTCTGAGAAAAAGAAAGGAAATGAAGGCAGAATAATTTATTCTTGCTGAGGACTGAAGAAAAGGTAAATACTAGATTGTCACTTCCCATGTAAAAGGAGAAAATCTGCAAATAAGACCCGTGAAAACACATATAAAGCTAAGAAAGCACCTGTGCAAGTTTTTCTATAAAGTAAAACAAGTATAAGACCAATTTGGAAATTCCCACCATTTATCTACTGGACATCAGCCATGTAAAAAAAAAAAAAGGTTGAAATATCTGATCTCAAAGAGCAGCGAAATGCAAAATTAATCAATGAAGATAAATGAATAATGAAAACTATACTTGTCATTCATTGGAGCAGAAACAAAAACATTGCAATGGATGAAGAAATATGGTTGCTATTGTTGTTTAAATGGATAGAAGTTTTGCATGAGGTTGCTTTCATTATTCACAAAACAGCAAATACTTAAATGCTTTCAAAGAACTTTAGAGCTTTACTAAACTTTCATTGAAAAACAACATGACATGGTGGTCTACTATTTATTTTTCAGAATAAACAAACTGTTACAACCAAAGTATAATGTATTAAAGGGAAAATGTTATTGTTTTGCCAGAAATAATTTAAAAAACCCAACAAACCCAAACCAAACAACTCTTTTACATAATTGCTTGAACTGTGAAAAACAGAAGAATGCTGCTTAAAAACCAGAATATCCATAAATATCACCTATCAGTTGTGCAGGAGCAAAATAAACAAAAAGTTACATTACTGCTGCTCCTGAAGCAATGTCTTTCCCTACTCCAGCCAAGGATCTTTTTTTTTTTCCCCTTTACTGAAGCAACAAAGATGGGGATATCTATGGAAATCAATTTCATCATCAATGAAAATAAAACCTGTCCATCTATGCTTTCATATAAATCTCTCAGCTTTTAAATGAAAGGAGAAAATATTTTTGAAAATAAACCCTCCCTATTACGAAATGAGGCCCTGATTTCTTACTGAATCACACAGTTTGAAACAATCTGCTTACTGTTCTATTGCTTACACAGGCACAAATCAGGAATAACTCTATCAAAGCTTATATAATTACTCTGTTACAAAAGTCATGCAAGCAAATGGAATACCCAGCACAATTTGTTCTAAGATAGTGGTGAAATACCTGTTAGCCTGTCTGAACTACATCTTCCATGAGGCACTGCAGTCTCACCTAAATGAAACCGAAGTGATAGAGGAGATCTAATCTAGTAAGGGAGATGATAGAAAACAAATGTCAAAATACTGGAATTCCCTACAGGACAAAATTTGTGATTCAAGCTAACTCTAATGTGATGTGTTCAGATATGGTGGCCGCCATTTCCATCAAATAGCTCCAAAATAAACAAGATCGAAGCCTGGAGAGGTGATATTCTCAGTCCACAGCAGAAAGACTGCTGTGCTCCAGATGCACATCTGGAGCATCCACAAAACAGAAGAGTGTTCATGCAAAACTGTAGAGAGAGTATCTGTGGAGTAATAAATAGCAGCAGTCTGGCAAGTGACTCACCCTGAGATGATTCAGAAGTTCTGTTCCCTGTCTCTGTATGTGTAAACCTATTTGGAATAACTGATTAATGAGGAAGGCATCATATTTGAGGTAACCTGTCCAGTTCCCCAAATACAAAGACCAAATGAAAAAGCCACATTAAACTAAATAAAAGTTTAAAAAGAATAGAGATGAGGGCAAAATCAGAATTTTGACTTAGCATTTTGCAAAGAATCATAAAAAAAGAAGGCTGGCTGAGTGTACAGGAGTAATGAAGTCAGTTGCCTATCCCAAAAGCAGAGTTAAATCCATCTAGACTATTCAGGACAGACTTTTTTCTTAAAAATCCCCAGTGAAAGAGAATCCATGCTGTTTCCTCTTAGTCAGGATTCCTGCATTTCATTCACAAAGGTGAAGGTTTTACCCAATACCACATCTAAAGCACTAGGCTTTGATTGGTTGGTTGCTTCTGGTTTGGGGTTTTTTTTTGTTTTGTTTTAAACTAAGCTAATTATTACCTGTTTATCCACATGAATGTCTTGACTATAAAGGTCTTTTACATACTGAAAGTCTGTTATCATGATCTGTTATCATGAGTTCCACCATTTAGATGAAATCAATTATATATGTCTTTTCTGCTCAAAAGGGAATTTTCCATACCTCTTGTAATTTTGCTGCTTAAATTATTAAGTTACATACACTGCATATGGCATTCTGGTTAATACAACCAGAATAACATCTGATGTTTATATTTCAAAAACATCATTTTTTTAGCTGACAAAGTTTGTGGTCCACTATGGCATTCAGATACTGTTCTTCAGAATAAATACCTAGTTCTTTAATCTCATTTTGTATTTGTGCATTTCACTCTTCCCTCTAAGCATTTTATACTTATTAGTGAATATCAGCACAGTTATACAAAACATCTCACATTTTCCAATACAATGATCTTTCTTTCCTATTGTTCAAAATGCTTCCAAAGTCTCATATTTCATCCATAAATTATATGAGGCATATTTGTTAGTCCGTTACCAAGTCATTTATGAAAATGTTGAACAAAACCAGGCCCAGCACTGTCCACCCTCCTTGGCAGTCAGACATTGATAACACAGGTTTAAGGGTAATTTCCAACTAGTTATTTCCAACCTTATCTTAATTTCATCTAGATCATATTTTCCTGATTTATTTATGGACTCCTTTACAGGACAGTGTCAGAAACCTTGCCTGAAGTCAAAATTAATCCTATCTGTTGCCATATCTGATTAACCCAGAAATCCTATCAAAGAAAGTAATTAGAGTATGTTGATGTGATTGTTTTTGACAAAACCATATTAGCTGTTTTTATTACTTTATTATCTTCTCTGTACCTACACATTGAATGCCTAATAATTTGTTCCAGTAACTTTCCAGTTGTTGAAATTACATTGATTCATCTATAAGTCCACAATAGTCTATTTTTCCTTTTTTAAAGTTAGGTACTATGTTTGCTAATGGTTCATGGATTGAGCTGGCTAGGTTTTCTAAGTACTTAAGGGCAAATTTAATTGGATCCTGTCAACATGAATACATCATGTTACATTAATATTCTTTAAATTGTTCCTTCCCAATTCTGTTTTTACCTATTTGGTAATGTTGTTTTGTTAAATACATGCCTACGGAACAGAAGGGGATTTTTTTTCTCTGTTTCTTGCTATTCTTTCTTGCTAAGCAATGGATCAGCACTATCCTTTATCATTCTAACACCTTCAGAACTTTTTCCTCAAAGTTTTCACGTGTCTTATTTGTGTAGCCTGATGTAGCCGTATTTCTGAGTATAATTCTTGTCTTTCCTCCCCATTGTGATAGTTTGCGACTCTGCTTTTAACGTATTTTCTTTCAGTAACTGCTAGCTCTCATTCACTCATTTATCCATTAGATTATCTTCCCAGGAGACCATTTCTACTAGGTCCCCAAGTTCACTAAAGTATGCTTTTTTGAAGTCAGTTGTTCACGTTCTGCTACTATGGTTGCTTCTTCCTAAACCCACAAACGTTGCCATTTTACTGTCACTTTCACCCAAACTGGCTTCCAAGTGCAGATTCTCATGCAGTTTTAAAAATCTCTTAGTCATAGCCAAATCTAAGAAATGCTACTTGTAATAACTTTCCTTATCTTTTAAAATAAAGTTATTCATATGTCAGACCTTCTTTATCCTTACAAACCATTTTTGGAATTGAGTAATTGATGCTCTCTAATTCAACCACACCAAATCCTTCAGGTATTTCTAGTGACTCTCTTCTTCTGACCAGGCTGCCTACAATAGATTCCAAGAATGACAATGTCCCTTTTCTTTTCCCTTCATAAATTTATCCAGGCTGGTGAAGGTGTGCCTTCAAGAAGTCTACTTCTTACTTTCTTGCTTGAATATCAGAGAGCTATAAATACATTTTTCAGATTAAGTGTAACTACCAGTTTTCCTTGGCTTGTCTTTTCTAAACAAATCATACCCTTCTAACCCAATAGTCCAGCTTTGCTTTACTTCATGGCATCTCTGTCACCCATACCAAGTAATAGTTCTAGATGTGTGTTCAACTTCAAGATCTTCCAGTTTATCCTCCAGGCATTTCTGTAGAGAACTCTCAATGTTTGGAAGTTTTAGCCTTCTGCTCTTTCCTACTGTCCTTCTATTTTCAGATTTCTCCCTCAGTTTTCAGATCTCTGAAGACTTCAGCCTATCAGCGATACCTTTACTCACAAATAGGTTCTTGTCATTAACACATTTCAAACTTAATTTAAAAGGGCTGGGACACCTCCTCTATGAAGAAATGCTGAGAGAGTTGGGGTTGTTCAGCCTGGAGAAGGCTCTGTGGAGACTACTGCAGCCTTTCAATACTTAAAGGGGGCATATAGGAAAGACGGGGAGAGACTTTTTACCAAGGCCTGTAATGACAGGACAAGGAGCAACAGTTTTACACTGGAAGAGGGTAGATTTAGATTTGACATAAGGAAGAAATTTTTTACAATGAGGGTGGTGAGACACTGGAACAGGTTGTCCAGAGTAGTTGTGGATGCCCCATCATTGGAAGTGTTCAAGGTCAGGTTGGATGGGGCTTTGAGCAACCTGATCTAGAGAAAGATGGCCCTGCCTACGGTAGGTTGGACTAGATGATCTTTAAAAGATCCCTTCCAACCCAAACCATTCTATGATTCTATGAAATCTGACCCCCCTCTCCCTGTGGCTAAGCAAGCTGACAATGAAGTGTATTCCCTTCCTAAAATTCATCAAAAGAATTTTATTAATTGTGTGCCTATATATATACATATATGTTAATAGAAGTTAAATTTTAAAAAAAGGGAAAACAGAGGTGCTTACAAAATTTATAAACACCACAATAAATGCTATTAACCAAATTAATCAATATTAATACTTAAAACGACACAAAAACCATTCTGTTACAGATATCTTTTTCAGGATTTGAACATTTTTGTTATTGCTTTAGGCAGAAGTAATGCAATCCTAAGTGCCTTTATGCTTTCTTAAGTACTAAGTATGACATGAATACCTGTCAGTCATGTCCCTGGATCTCATTGTGACTGGAATTTTCACTAAATTATCTTAAGAGCTGTGAGGAAGTTCTAAATTACAAAGATTATAATGAAAAAAGTGTGACTTTACTAAAATAACTTAATTAGTTTACACTAAAATAAGCACTGAAAGTATGTATTCAGAACACTGGACAATACCTGGTGCAACTAGCTGCCGTTACGTTCAGTGAAGTCACTGCATGGAGATAATTGTGCAAAAAGGCCATATCTGCAATGGAAAGTTCCAGCATTGACATTACAACGTTCAGCTACAGTTTTGTGGTAACCTGCATAGCACCTTCATTATGCCACATAATTTATGGGATCATAGGTCTTCTTTTTTATATTAGCAGACTAGCGAAGGAAGATTACTTCCTTAGTGAGTAGGCTTTGGAGAGAACAAGGATGCATACATAAATTCATCTGTCCTCATAGTAAGAAATATCCAAAGGGCCACTTTAGCAGTGACTCCTACTATCACAAGCTTGTCTTTGAAAGGAGATGAGCATTTTGCAACATATACTTCACACCTCTTTTTCAAGATAAATATTTCTATTGAAAAACTGAACCTGTAAAAAATTTCTGTATAAAAAATGCAATAATCATATCTGTAATTTTATAAGCATATATAGTGACAAAAACATACATCCACACATGCAAATATTTCAAGTGATATATACTGGGAAATAAAGACATAACTCCTATTTTTGAAATGGATATAACAAAACTTATAAAGTCTCTACAAATTTTGCACTATATATGTATTAGAAAAATGCAATAAAAATTTAAAAGGATCCATTTAAATTCTAAAACCATTGCTCATATAAAGCTGATTTATTATCTCAGATTAATACTAACTTAAAGACTGGGCATCTGAGTCAGAAATGTAGCACTCCATTGTCTAAAAATCAAATTAAATGAAAACCAAATTCCAATAAATAGTAAATTCCAATAAGAGAGAATATTTTCATAATATTTTCCTCATGTTTCACATTACTACAAAACAAACTGAAACACTGACTCTGTAACTAGTACAGTGACATTATTTGATTTTTATTTATTGTTTAATTTACATTTAATTAAGCTATTGTTGCATTCACATGAGATTTTGTCAGTATGTAATTGTTTTATACACAATTCTGATAGGTTAAAACTTTTCCAGCCTTCTACAGTATAGCTTAATATTTAAGAGAGGGTTTCTTTTACACTGTTACTAGCAAATGCTTGGCAATTTAACAATCTCTCTACAGTATAAACACTTATGAAAATGTCAATCTTTGTGGCTTCCATGTGTTTAAAAATATTTAAAATTTCCCCAGAGGGTGGTAAGCTCAGTTCCTTGTCCTGTTCTTGATACAGTAATAGGCTGTTATTATTGAAAGTTCTCCCAGGGTTTTCTGTTTCTTTTAGCTGGACCTAAATACGGTGAGAAGGCGGCTTTCTCTAATGCCTTTTTAAAGGCTCCTCTAAAATGACCTTATCTCCAGCTCATTTGAATTTATTCTTGCATTCTCTTCAACAAGATGTAGGAGATGGCTTCTGTGGTCTTTAAGGTTATGTAAACCTAATCATTAAAGCCACTGTAGATGTAAAGTCTTTCCCACCACAAGATAGCTAGCATTATTAAAAAAAACTATCAGAGATAGTAAAAATGCATTTAATGTATTCCATGATTTCCAAAGGTGTTTTAGTCTGGTTCTATTTCAGAGATTGTGTAAACTGTCTTCCTCACGCTGTGCTGAATAGAGTGTAATAGAGAAATACTTTTTTTTCATAGTTTAGCTCATTTCAATAATGTAATGATGAATTAGATAATGGCAATTTATAATGAGTAGTGTGTTCTCGTGCGGAGAATAAACAGAAATTAAAGAAGAGGAAGAGAAGCTGCAAAGATCTAAACAGTGACAGATAACATCTCTTCACTGGAAGACAACTTAAATAAGCTATAGCACAATAACCTTTGGAACTGCACAAACAGGCTTGGTAAAGCCAAAAGGTCAAATGCAAACTTCATAACTCTCTAAAAGTAAGGAGAACATTAAAATCAACAAAAGACCCACTAGCTTCAACAAGATCCAGATTTCCTCAGGACATTGTAACACCATCAGTGATGTGTTACATCATCAAAGCTGAAATAAAATTGTAGTGGTGAAAATAATGAAAAGAAGTTTTGAAAAGGGTAATGTAGTCTATGAAAAAGTGACAGGAAAAGTATGTGTGATACAAGTTTCAAGGGAAATTCAGGAATTCAAGAATTTCAAGATTAAAAAAAAAAAGAGGGGTCAGATGTTAGGTTGAATCCATCTTAGACTTTGTTACAAAGAAATTTATTCATCCTTGATGTTAAAATAATAAGTTAGTTCTGATCTGTATCTGCAGTAGCCTACGCTGCCTGAGCCAACAAAGTAAGATGTTTTTACAGTTTCCACTAGAAAGGAACAAAGCTTTTTGTCTTATTAGCAGAAAATGTTATAGAAATTCAATAACATGTTCCCAAAGTTCACCCTACAAATTGAAGAAAATCTTTTTCACAGAATTACACTAGGATGCTAAAGAAACTTGAAAAGAGACATTAAAACAATGGTTGAATCTGTTCCAGTTTATATGAACCCTGTCAAAAACTGTAAGAGACATTTTAGCTGAGGAACAGGCCTGTGAGACAGAAAATCACTGAATCAAAAAGAGGTCAACAGGCTAGAGAGATCTGAAGAGGAATTCTTACTGTGATGAGTTGTAGGCACTCAGAAAAGTTATATTCTTTAAAATTTAATCATCTCATTTACTGGAATGAGATCCTTGCTACCAGATTCTCCATACAATACTAGATTTATCAGTAAACTAAATGTCATTGTGCTATGCATAAATTTTTACTAAAATCACATACTCTGCTATCCAGCAGTGGGTTCCAAGAATCACAGCTACAATAACAGGCAAAAGGTTTGAACTGTACTGAGAACTTCTGACCAAGGCAGAATTCTGAAAATTCCACTGAAATTTAGACTCCTATAAAATGAGGCAGAATTAATTATCCATTACAGGAATTTAAGAAAAAGGATTGTTTTGCAAATGAATACAGATCGTGTCACAATTCTTTTAACTAGAGTAGGGAATCCAAACTTTCTCGACCAACCGCTCTCAACAATATCTTTCATTACTTACACACATGCTTTTATTACTTAAAGATTTTAAGTAAAAAAAAAAAAAAATCTGCCTTTCAACATTATAATAAAGTCCTGAACTCTTTTGGAGTCAGTTCCAGGATACCTGCAAGAATCTGTAGGCTGTAGAATGCAAAGTGCACAGGAAGGAAAGCACATAATGTTCCTAGCAACCTGTAATTTATTCCCTGAAATGTTTTTTTTGTACTAGGAGACTTGATGTTCATACAGGAAGTAAGTGATCACAAATTCTGAAAGACTTCTTCCCCACTAGGTCCTTTCTGAAAAGTGCAGTTGAAATTGGACGTGTTAAATTTTATTTTATCATGTACTACCATGACAAAAAACCAGCAAGGTCATATTTAACACATCATGGGATTAACTAAAAATTAGATTTCCATGTTTTATTAATAGTTACATGTGTTTAAATTTTTATCTCATTAAGTTAAGAACCTGCAATAGTTCACAGGATGAAAACCCAAGAGATTTACATGCATATAGTAGGTGCATGGTAGAAGCTGGCTCACTGAACTTTATTTTTATTTCCTTGGATTGACTGGCTTGAGGCATGAGTTTCATGAAGGAGACATATGCAGCTACCAATCCCAGCTTTCAGTTATTTCTTTTCTTCTCCTAGAATCCTTAAGCTTTGTATTTGTTTCATTCTCAGACTAATTTACACCTTTCTATTTCTGACAAGGCAAAGATGTTATATATAGTAATTCTAAATAGCTTTTCTCATACTGTCAAATAAATGAGCAGAAAGGTGCCTTCAGACCATTAAGGAGAAAACATCTGCACCTACTCTAGAATTCACCACATTTCAACAGCAAATGTTACAAAAGAATGAAGAGGGTTTGTTTTTGTTTTTTTTTGTTTTTTTTTTTTATCCCCTGCTTTATTTGGTTTTGGAAAAGTTAGCCTAAAATAAGAAGTAATTATGTGTAAGGCTAAACACTAAACCTTTGATGCAAATAAAGGGGAGTCATCATCAAGCAATGTATCAATATCTCCAGCAAATATCTAGAAGTTAGTTATACTAATTTCACACAGTAATGGCTTTGGACTGCACCTAAAAGAGCCTACAGCCATTTTATGAAAGAAAAAAAATAATAGCTGCTGCAAGGGTGAATTTGAACAACAACATACATCTCCTGTATAGCTCTTGCTACTGTGAAGTTATATTTAAATTTTTACTCAGTAAGTTAGCTAGTGACACATTTCTGCCTTAGTTGTAGAGCCAGTTGTACAAATCTTTATCTGTCCTGGTTTTAGATCAAAGAGATGAGCTCTGGATCAGCTGAAGAGACAATCAATTCTCATTCCCTGAATGGAAAACGCCCATCGTGGACTCCTCCAACAAAGCCAGTTTAATTATAAATCCAGCCACAACTTATCAGAACCACGTTAAAAAAGACATATATCTAGATACTAACCTATATACTCACCTCAAAACTGACTTTTTTTGCTGACATATTAAGATATTAGCTTGTATCATTTGTTGTTATAACTGTGCTAATTCACTTTCAAACTGCAAAATACGCTATCATCCAAATCCTGCTACTCCACAGGGGTTCCATGCTGCTTTCATTGAAGTTAAGGGCCACTTTGCCTTTGACTTCAAGACTGCTGTGATATTGTAGCCTTTTAAAGCATACTGTACCCTTCCAATCCACTTTTCACTCACAATGTACAGACCTGCTAGCCGTCTTCTTTTTATCTGTGGTGAATTCTACAGGGTGCAACTAGTTAATTATGAATAAATGTTAGATTCTGTTCTGGGTATGCAATAGTCATTAAACAGACACTAAATTCACCCTATTCTTTTATAGCCAGGGTACAAACAAGGCCACTTCAGTGTTTACTTGACTGCTATGATAATTGTCAGGCCAGTTCTCAGACTTCCAGGTCATTTGTAGCTCCCTCTGGGTCACTTCCACAGCAACTCAGAGGCCGCATATGGAGACTTGACCAATGGACCAACAGAAGTGAATGAAGGGCAGTTGCTCATGCAAATGTTCGTACACCTCTGCCTCTGGACATCTGATGAAATATAATCTTACGATTCTTCTGGAACTGCTGAATTGGGAATTCTGATTTTCTGTTCAACCTGTAGATGTCCAGAGTGCTCTTATGAGAGAGGATGATTTCAAAATCATTATATGATACAGGGTTTTCAGTCCTCTTCAGTCTATTTTTTTAAAGACCAAGACCTGAGAATCTACCATAAACCCATAATTTTTTATTTAATAGTCTAAGAAAAATAACACTCTTTCTAGACAGCTGTAAATTCTGTAAACTATGTGTACATTCATAATTTTGCAATCAGTATTCTGAAAAGCTTAAAGTTAATTATTACAATGGACTCATAAGTGATAGCATAACAGATGTCTCCAACTGCTTTATAATGAAAAAAACCCAGAAATTTTATTTACAATCATTTTACATATGCAGGATGTCTTTCATTTTTCAATGATAGATTAGGGGCAAAGTCAAGTAAAGAATCCAGATCTTCTGACTCCAGTGCTCTGCTGTGCCTATTTGGCATTAAATTTCCTCTCTTTCCTTCAAAACAATTACTGAAATACAGTGCCTACCTAACTAACTATATTAAAAGTGTAACTTAAGCATGAGAATGTTTTATCTTTTTAATTGAAAAAATATGCTAGCACGTATCTGTTTTGCAGCTCTCGTGAATTAAGTCTACTACAGCGCCATCACGTTTTGAATTCTGACTCTGTTTAATTACAGCTGTGGGTAAATCTCCTTTGCCTGTGGTGAGCATAAAACATTGATACGTATGACCTACAAAAATTCAGTCTTAAAATAAACCTAATAAAATCTATTCTCACCTTATTTGAAAGTACTCCAGTATACTCTGCTCATTACCCTAAGTACTTGCAAGATTAGAAATTGTCATTTCCTGTTATGGAAGAAAAAATAACTTACCCATATTAACCTGCGCAACATTGATCTGTGCTTAGGAGATTGAGTTAGGAATAACGTTAGTTTCCAAAGACAGTGTTAAAAGCAGTTGCATGTACACTGCAGGCCCACAATTCCCACACTAATTTGTATTTCTACAATCACAGTTTCTTAGTGTTAACACTGTTTTTTCTCCTCTTTTGTAGTGTAAAACACCTACATTAAAAGTGAGAATTGATTTATTAGCACTCTTTTTAAGTAGATCTAATGCACAAAGATGCATCTGGAGCATCTCTCTCTACTCCTGTGAAAGAGCAAAGTAACTCTGCAGCCTATTCATCTTTTTCCAAACTTAAACAAACTCATTTGCATGAGCAGTGATGTTAGAGATACTGCTCTCATCTGGGACAGAGGCTACACCCAAGAAACAGCTACTGAATACAGACAACATCTTTTCTCCAAAGGAGACAGACCGCTCCAATTTGCTTCAAATATTACTGATGCATGGCAGAATGAGAAGCACTAGTTCACTCATGTAGCACAAACAGTTTTCTTACACATAACTGCGTAGGAACACTTGACAGTAGTAGGCATCTAATTGCAGGCACTGAAAAAGGATCTTTTTACGTGACAGGGGAAAGGTAAAAGTAGGGCACAAAAACAAATGAGAAAATGACATGCTGGCTGAAGTCCACACCCATGTTTCTCCCATTAGTACAATGTTTCTATTACAGATTTTACTATTGCAAATCAGTGAAGGACATAATTCCACCAGAGACAAAACATGACAAATATTTTTTTCTCATTTGTTTGTTCTGAGAGGTCTAAACTTCACTTCCAAACTCTACTTGACTCATACTTAATTGAACCATGTTATATGCAAACTATATGCAAAATATTGCTGCAGTAGCCAGCACTACATATCCTGCTAAGAAGAAACAGATCCTTTCATCCATGCATCTGGTTTTCCATTGTGAAAATTCTAAATTCTTCTTTAATCTCTACTCAGGCATTAAAGAAATATGACAATCTATTGCTGCATAATGCATCCCTACAAATAATATCAGTATCCAAATACTATTAATTTTTCTTTTTTAAGTGCAGTCAAAAAGTTTAGATTTCCTGTGAATTCAATGGACTGGCTGAATACTATCTAATGTATTATCTCTTTCACTTTATATTTAGAACCACTTCTCTCAATCTGTTGTCTTCTGTTTCCTCAGCTATGCAAACAGTAAAATGAAAAGCCTATAATCTGTTCCCTCTTTAACTTACTGAAAATCCACAATATAGTTTTTCTCTTCCAGTATTTATCCAATAAGCACACATCTTAAATGGGTTCATTCTTGATAAAAATGTCAAAACGAAGCCCTGTATCACAGCTTGGTTCAGCTCTGCTGTTCTCAGTGAAAGTTAATCTGTTGTGATAGAATTATATACCTTACTTGCTGTAAAGCTCCCTCTGTTTAAGCAATGGGTGATACCATGGTTAGTGTGACTCTCTCAAGTGCAAATTCTAATCTGACACTATTCCAGGTGAGCAGGATCCTCAGATTCAGCTGCCTCAACTCTGGAACTAGCCCTTCAAGCCTTTTAAGTGACACAGTTAATCGAATAAATTTTCCTAGACAACACATGGCTATAACAGAGATGCAGGCTTATAATTACTTTCTTAAAGGAGAACAAGGAGAACAAAGGAGAATTTCTAAAAGATACAGAAGTGCTGTTCTCCTGAAAAAGAAAATAAGGAAAAAATAATAATTAAAAAAAGGGAGGGGGAATTAAGTTCCTCAGGGAAACAACAACCTCCTGAATGTGATTTTACTTCTCAAACTTCTAATGAACGTTATGCTCATCCAGAAGACACGTTCACTCTCCCCCTTCATATTCCATTTCTGGGCAAAAATAACTGCCTTTGTCTATAGAGCATTCTCCTTTTAAATCTTTCCTACTTCTGCTGTTTCAGTGGAAGTTCTCTTTGCTCTAATGCTCCTGTCATTTGCTACTGGATTTCTGGCCAGAGAGCTGTTCAGAGTAAATGGCCCTGCCTAGAGAACATCCACGCTGTTCCCAAAGGGAATCAATGCCAACAGCGCTGCTTTTCTCTCTCACATCTTCCCACACTGGGCAATAGTTTTCTTGTAGAAAAATTAACTCTTACAGCCTTAGCAACAGTCATATTCAAAATAAGACTGAAACGCAATTTGACAGCCATGCACACACACACAGAAAAAACCCATCCAAAATACCAAGGACTTCAAACCCTGGTGAATCCTTAGCTGTCATCTGGGCATAGTATGTAGCAGAATAAAATATGCTTGAACCAGTGACTACAGTCAATTTTAAAGGGTGATTCAACTCCAGAGAGTGTTCCTGTGAAAACGGCACCTCATAGCTCAATGTTTACTGTTTTTCAATGGCTTTTGTCAGTTTACAAGTAACAAGATTATAAAGAAGCTCCCCACCCACCCCCACCCTTTCCGGCTCTCAGCATGAGATCCAGAAAGCTGGTTTCTGTCTCACATTCTCCCTAGTAATCTTGATCCAACCCGTACATAGCAAATGGGCAGCTGTGGCAAGGCTCACTTCTCTGTACTACTGCCTTCATCAATAAATGTGGACATTAATAATTACCTTTATAAAAATGATTATTTACTTGATAATATTTATAAATCCTATATACGTATTAAAATACATCTGGAATCTAACCGAAATTCTCCAAATTCTGGGCAGAATGCAAACTCCAGGTGCACAACTTCATTGAAAAAAAAGTCTTTACACACTTTTTGAAGGTTAGCAACAGCAGACAGACTGCACAAGCAGTTGTGCTCCAAGGCTGCCGCAGGAGGTGACTGGGAGTATCTGAGAATGCTCTTCTCTTTAATCACTGTGAAGAAATAAGTTCTGGAGAGACTAGCCATTTTCAATTCCTAGAAGCTCACTGTGGATAAAGGGTAGTTGTTTTTCAGTTGAGGACGATGTAGCTCGAGCAACATTAAAAAGCAGATGCATATTTCTGCACATAAAATTCAATAACAATTTGTCACCCGCTCTTGCTACAGATAGAGCATCGTAAGTAAGGGATGAGATCACATCGCCTATGACCAGTAGTAGAGCATCCAGAGCAGTGCTACCAGGATGGATGCTGCCACACCCTGCAAGAGGCTGGCAGATGGGAGACAGGCAGAAAGCATGGAGAGGCAGTACAGTCAAACGGCTGCACCACACTTAGAATGTGTGCCCTGGCTAAAGAGGAAGGCTACAACCACCTTCACCTGCTGGGTAAATCCAGGCTATATGAGGGTATAAATGATTCCACCCCAATTACTTTCTTTAATGTCTGCTTGTATTAGTGGTTTAATTACTTTGCCATATTTTTAAAAATTATACAAGTACAATAGAAAACCTTACCTCTTCAAAATAAATCAATGTCTCATTTGAAATATTTAAGGGTAAAGTATTTGTGTTGACAAAGAATTTAGTTTCGGCAGCTAATCATTCTGACTGCACAAAAAGCACCTCTACCTTTTGTAGTATTTCAGGTTGTCAGAGGTTAAATTCTTGATTACCTAATCAAACACCTGCATTTTGCAGCACTTGGCTGTGTAATTAAAGGTGCAGCACTGAGCCGTTGTGTCCAAGGTCAACAACTAAAAAATCAATCACTTAAGTAATAAGCCCTGGCTGACTTTCCTAAAACCATTCTTCAGCTACAAAGTGTTTTTAAACAGATCAGGAAGATGGCTAGGTTATGAAATAGTTGTATTTCTCACTGTCAGACCTTTTCAGAAGTTTTAATTAGAATATACGCTTCAGACACCACAGCATAGTATGCCTATTAAGAGTCATATAGGTATAATCAGGAATGGTGCTCAATTATAAGCATGCTATAAAATGATTTTGCCTTGGTATTCCTCCCAAACTAAACACTTACTCTACACCTTCATACTCTAAATATTATTTTCGTTAACTGTATCTTAATAATGCCCAGCATTGTGTACTGTAGATATAGTTTATCATAGAATCATAGAATTGTTTAGGCTGGAAAAGACCTTTAAAATTATCAAGTCCAACCATTAACCTAGCACTGCCAAGTCCACCACTAAACCATGTCCCTAAGTGCCACATCTACACGTCTTTCAAATACCTCCAGGGATGGTGACTCCACCACTTCCCTGGGCAGCCTGTTCCAATACTTGACAACCCTTTCGGTGAAGAAATTTTTCCTAATATCCAGTCTAAACCTCCCCTGGAACAACTTGAGGCCATTTCCTCTTGTCCTATCGCTTGTTACTTGGGAGAAGAGACCGATACCCACCTTGCTACAACCTCCTTTCAGGTAGTTGTAGAGAGCCAGAAGGTCTCCACTCAGCCTCCTGTTCTCCAGGCTAAACAACCCCAGCTCCCTCAGCCGCTCCTCATAAGTTTTATTTTCTCCAGACCCTTCATCAGCTTCATTGCCTTCTTTGGACACACTCCAGCACCTCAATGTCTTTCTTGTAGGGAGGTGCCCAAAACTGAACACAGGATTCGAGGTGCGGCCTCACCAGTCCTGAGTACAGGGGGACGATCACTTCCCTAGTCCTGCTGGCCACACTATTCCTGATACAAGCCAGGATGCTATTGGTCTTCTTGGCCACCTGGGCACACTGCTGGCTCATATTCAGCTGGCTGTCAACCAACACCCCCAGGTCCTTTTCTGCCAGGCAACCTTCCAGCCACTTTTCCCCAAGCCTGTAGCGTTGCCTGGGGTTGTTGTGACCCAAGTGCAGGACCCGGCACTTAGCCTTGTTGAACATCATCAAGTTGGCCTTGGCCCATCGATCCAGCCTGTCCAGATCCCTCTGTAGACCCTTCCTAGACTCAAGCAGATCAACATTCCCGCCCGACTTGGTGTTGTCTGCAAACTTGCTGATTGTGCACTTGATCCCCTTGTCCAGATCATTGATAAAGATATTAAACAGAACCAGCCCCAACACAGAGCCCTGGGGAACACCACTTGTGACCGGCCGCCAACTGGAGTAAACTCCATTCACCACCACTCTTTGGGGACAGCCATCTAGCCAGTTTTTGACCCAGCAAAGAGTACAACTGTCCATGTCATAAGCAGCCAGTTTCTCCAGGAGAATGCTGTGAGAAATGGTGTCAAAGGCTTTACTAAAGTCTAGGTAGACAACATCCACAGCCTTTCCCTCATCCACTAAGCAGGTCACCTTGTCATAGAAGGAGATCAGGTTGGTCAAGCAGGACCTGCCTTTCCTAAACCCATGCTGACTGGGCCTGATCCCCTGGTTGTTCTGTACGTGCCACGTGATGGCACTCAAGATGATCTGCTCCATAACCTTCCCTGGCACCGAGGTCAGACTGACAGGCCCGTAGTTCCCTGGATCCTCCTTCTGGCCCTTCTTGTAGATGGGCATCACATTTGCTAACCTCCAGTCAACTGGGACCTCCCCAGTTAGCCAGGACTGCTGGTAAATGATGGAAAGTGGCTTGGTGAGCACTTCCGCCAGCTCCCTCAGTACCCTTGGGTGGATCCCATCAGGCCCCATAGACTTGTGTGTGTCTAAGTGGTGTAGCAGGTTGCTAACCATTTCCCCTTGGATTATGAGGGCTTCATTCTGCTCCCCTTCCCTGTCTTCCAGCTCAGGGGGCTGGGTACCTGGAGAACAACTGGTCTATCATGTTTCATTAGACTGTAATTCCACCAGATATTTAAATACTAAGAATGTAATTGATGTTATCTAAGTCAATGGGTCTATTTAAAAGGCATAAAGCTGATTATTTCTTGTGGAAATTTTGAAGGTTAGTACTAGTACCTAGACTGCAGAAACAGTTGTACTCCAAGGCTGGTGCAGGTCACTGGGAAGATTTAAGATTTGCTTGTGGAAGGACCTTGCGGTACCTGGGGGGAGGAAAGCGGTTTCACAACTGTATCTCACAGAGGGGTGGATATAACCAGTCTTTCTTAAGCAAGGCTCCAGTCCCATTCATGTAGTGGACATTTTACCTGAGTAATTGAGCTAGAATGAAGCATTTGGTCCAAACTGCCTTCCTGAGTTTTGCAATTCAGCACAATACAGAAAAGCAACCCAAAAGTTCCCTGAATGTCTGATTACCCCCTTTCTCCATTCAAATATCCAATATGATATCAGAGGAGTTAAACATGTCTCATTTTAACTGTTTAAAAACAGAGAATCATATCAACCATGTGCACTTATAGAATTATTGAAAATATAAATAACTTCCCTTTTTCATAACTCTCAAGCACTCAGGTACATAAAAAGTTGGAAGGAGCAGCCATATATTGTGGTACAGTGTAAAAATGTTCACAATATTTTTACAAGGCCTTGCCACAAAGGAATAATTACTCATTTATGTTTTCAGGGCATTTTGTGACCTTTTAATTAATTTCAGTCACTTTTAAGGAACTTAAAATTCTCTTCCAGATTCCAGTGTTCCAGAAAGCAAACACCTCTGTCCTTTTTATTCCATTTCTAAAAGGTTCTCTTTTTATTTGCCTATCTAAAATGTTAAAAATGATAGAGCATAATAAAAGCAAGAATGACTGAAAAGCGGTTTCAATGCTTCACGAAGTGCAGAGTGGAAAGCAAATGGTAGAAAGAAGGAAAGAAGAGTGGATAAAGTGTTCCAAACAGGGAGAAATTAATTCTTTGTAGTACATGTGAATCTGTTCTGCAGTTACAGTTGCTCTGAAGAGGAAAAAAATCATATTTCTTTCTTAAGGGTTAAGAAGAAATCTTATCTATTTAGCATAAATACCAGCCCCTCCAAGAGAAAAAAAAAATATATATATATCTTTCCAATACAGTGGCTATCTCACATGCTATCATATGCATAGCTTACATAGCTTACATATGCATAATATCTTTAAAGGGAAATCCACTGTCTCTGCACTCTCCTCCCACTAAAGCTTCCTGATGGAACTCTGTGGATGTTTCTGTAAAAAAACGTGTCACATGTTTTGTAAAGTATCTTTATACCAACTGCAAAACTAAAGGATTAAGCTTAAGAAAGAATCACAACTTGTGATTATGTGAACTAACTCCCTGTCACATTAACATTTGATTATCATTCTGTAGAGGCCATATATATCTGCCTATAGATCTGTTTAATGACTCCCATACAAAAAATACAAAGCCCTTTTATTTCACATTAATGGGGAGAAGGTGGTATTTGCGTTAAACCAAAGGCTAAGAACAGTCTTTATTTCTCATATAGCAGTATGTATGTCAACTACGTTGCAAGTGATATTTACCCTCCTGACTTTGCAAATCATATCAGATCTGAAGGCACTGTATCACTCTTCTAATCTGCAGCTTTTCTTTTAGGGTCTCATTCCTCTTCTGCAAATGGTGTTTCAAACAACAACTCATAGTATAGTTAAACTTCTCAGAAAATGATACCTACTCTATTATATTAGCGCGATTCTAGTATCTGGGCACGCGTCATACAGAGCCCTTTCAAAGACTAGACTAGAGGTCATTCAGACCAAACCCATTACCCATCAAAAATGGCTTGCTTCCCTTTATTGTCTAATTTCAGTCAAGTGCTGGTTCTTAACCATGCAAATTATTCTCATTTATATGCTTACGTAAAGTTATAGCTGTTCATTGTTACATAAACTGGGCATTTCAATGTATAAAGTGTATAAACCATATTCGTTTCGAACTCCACATTCTCAGAAACCTATACACTAAGAAATCGAGGAAAGAATTTCAAATATCAGCAAAGAATTTGAAGGAAAAAAATATTTTCTCTTTAGTAGTACTTTTCTATTCTTTTTAGGTAAGAAAATGATCAATACATGTTCGTATTTTCCAGTGCACTGCCTGCAACAACCCATTAGAAACTATAACATACAGCCAGAGAATATAGAGATACACTTTTACACACTTACACTGATTTATATTTCCACCATTTGGAAAATATTGATTTTTCTTTTTGTGTCCTGAAGAGAAGTGAAATTTGCATGTCTGCATTTGTTTAACAACAAGAGCAACTTCAGCTCGCATGGTGTCTTGACATCCCCATATATCTTTGTCTGCATACTACCATCATTTGACTGACACTTGCATAGCTCTAGGATTAGTGATTGCTTTTTAACTGTATCAGCATAACAAGGGAAGAACCAAAAATAACTTCTGTGTACTCCACAGAAATGGTGATTTTAAAAATCTTTACATCATAATACAATAAAAGAAGAGTAACCCAGCCTAGATAAGGGGGATCTGAAGACTATAACCCAGCAGAAGATAACACTCAACAACTGAGCCTGATTTGATGTCTGACATTACTATTACATAATAAATACATCATGCCAGATTAATAACTGCAATGCAAGTAGTCTGATCACAGTACCTTTAACGACCTGAATAAAAAGCTGGGGTTTGTTTCTTGTACTCCTAATGTACTACCAAACACTGCTCTGCTCATGCCCTGAAGAGTCTGATTTCTAGTAAGACAGAGAGGAAAAAATATAAAGAATAACTAGTCAATAAAAATTATTTATGTCTCAAAGAAAAAATTAACCAGCCAAATAATACTGTATCCATAATATGTTGTAAATGGATGATACGTTGAGCCAATTACAAGTTTCCCTACAAATACATAGTTCTAGGCACTTGCAGATATAGATCTTCAAAGGCATTTGGAAAAGGAAGACTGAATGACCTTGAGGACAGTCCCTGAGTTCTGCTATTATTGCACTGATAAAAATAAGTGTCTTTACAGAGGTGTTATTTCCCAACAAAAATTCTTGTGTGCATGCCCCTGTGTGGAAATATTTATTTTTTAAAAAGACTTTGGCTAAAGAGCCTAGCATATTAAAAACTGTAATAAAATATTCCATGTAATTTATTTGTTTCAGTAGAAAACTGGAGCTGGTCCAGGGCATTTCACTTTGTAGCAGGGAAGCAGTTAGTCGCATTTATGGAACTGCAGTCCATCTTTGAATTACATGTATTTGACTCAGCAGTCACTTACAGATAGAAAAGTATAGTTTTTCAAAAAGTAAATCTTAGAGTAATAGCTTTAGCTAGCTGGTACTGTGGGATTAAACTTCTTCAGTAGCTCATCAGACACAGTTTAGCCCAGTCAAGTTAAATTAAGGTCAGAGGTTCAGGTACAGTTGCCTTTAGCTGATGAGCTCTGGGATAAGCAGTGCAGGTTGTCTGTTGCTGTAATAGGCCAAGAAAAGGTGCAGAACAGCATGTTTCTCTTCAGTTTATATGGGTGAGCTTAACACAATGGCTTTCTCTCCATCCCTTCCCCATAAACTAATCTCTTAGCAGAAGTTTGCCTATTCTAAATTTTTAAGCATATATCGGTATTCTAATTTATTATTGAAATAGATTTTGCCAGACCTACCTGTGGAGGGCTTACTTTTCTTAACCATTTCTCTGCTATGCTTTGATATCTGCTTCACCTGCTGTGCCTGCAGTCAAGCAGGGCATGTTCTGCAGATGCTTCATCCCATATTCTCATTTGAGATGTTACCAAAACTTCACCAGCCGGGACATGCTTTTGCAAATGGAGAACAGAATAAGGTAGCTAGTGGGACAGTGTCCAGGGAGGGACAGAGACAATGAGAAATGGGAATACAATGGAAAGAATAATAAATATTGAGAGGTAAAATTGAGGAAGGAAAGGGAAAGAGAAGGCAGAAAGTTTGGGGACACAGGACAGTTATGAAAGCATTCTGGGAGTAGAATTTTTGGTAAAGTTCTGTGGAAAAGGTATTAACATAAACAGATAATGGTAGAAAGTGAAGAACAGAAAAAGGGAAGAAGGAAAAGAAAAAAAAACAGGAAGCCATAGTGAGCTTTTTTAATATTTCAGAACATGTTCACCTTAGTTAGTAATTTCTAGGTATAACAGTAAAAAAATAGCTATGCCTATTAAAAAAAATAAAGGTTTTGTAAATCTCTGGATGAGAAAGCAAAATCACCTTTTCTTTGAACTTTTAACTCTGCCTTCACCTCCTTACAGGAAAGTACGTTAGTTGACTTCAATTGATGCAGTCTGTTTCATGAAAGGAAGGTAGGGCCATGGGGATTCTCCCCCCAAAATATCTTCTCTTCTTAGATGCAAAAATTTGCTCCATTCATAAGAAATACCATCCAAGACACTTCTCAAAACTCATCAGCCACATAGAACTATGTGATACTAACTGGAAATTCAAACAACAGATAAAACCAAAACTAGTCCATGAAAACTGTAATGGAATTTGAGAATTGCTTGCAACACTTTTTTCCTTCTTTGAAATTTCAGCATGTTTCTATTGAAAACAATAAAATCAAGCAAACCATCAAAAACTCATTTGTAATGGCATGTTTCATTAGGTAGACATTTATTCTCTTTTCAACCATAGCCATGGGAAGCAGATATTAAGTTATTTAACACTGTGTAAAGTATTAGAACCCAACAACTGAATAGCAGACAACTCCTTGCAATATCTTCCTGGTAAGGTACTCAAGCTGGTAAAAAAAAAAAAAAAGAAAAGAAAAGGCAAATATAGCAAACCCAAGAATACAGCAAAGCTGCCTATTTTTGGCTCCCTACTTATAAAAAACCTGACTAGTAATCATATTCTGAACAATCTAAAATAAACATGGATAGATAATTCTGGAAGACTCAAACAGTCAGAGAAGTGCTATCCAACAGGATTAAATAAAATTCTGCAGCTGCAGTCACTTATATTGAGCTAGTACAAGCATTTCAAGATACAGACATAGAAAAGAAGTGTGCAATAACACTTTGAACATAAAAGCTCAATACACAAACAGAGTGTGGAATGAAAACATACCATTTGTAAAAAGACAATGCTATTTTCTCCTAATAGGATTCATGCACATTTTAAATTTCAGTGGACATAGAAGAAAAGAAAAATAACTGAACATCTTAGTGAGAGAGCTTACCAAAATCAACACTCAATCCAGCCATTCAGAAGATAAATTTTAAATAAATGATTACTCAGGTTTTATAAATCAGCATTTACATTCACTTACAGAAAAATGAAAAATATAGTGGGCATCAGCATCAACTAAGAGTTTAGCTTACCACAGGCCATATGGGAGGATGTCCCCATAGACTGTGTATCTTGTACTAGCACAGCATCTGCAGTACATAGCAACACTTTATCTGATGTAATAATGCCTTCTGCTGTTAGCCTTTCTAAGTTATAAAATAAATGATTAAGTGATTTCACCATAAGCAGCCTCATGGAACACTTACAAGGTGGGGTGAATATAGGGAGTTATAATTCTGCACGCCAGGCACCTTGTATGTCAATATGTTAAGAGTTGCAGCGTAAGTTTATCCTTTTTTTAGAAAATTATATTGTTTTTAAAAAAACCCTAAAAATGTTAACTTGCAAATTGAGTGGAGGCTCCTGGAGCTCTTTGGCTCCTTACACTGCTTATGGCGGTGTATCAATACATTCAATGAAAATATAATAAAATCAATGTAAACCTCAGTTATCAGCAAATGGTTATCATGCTTTGAAATTATTCTGTTATCTAGAATGCAGTAATGTAACCAGCACAATCCATAACACCCAGGCTATAAATTCAGAATGTGTTCACAGCCATGCATCTTCAACAAGTATTAAGAGAGCACAGACAGACTTTAACAACCTATGCTATGAGGTGTGTTCACAGCAGTGCACCTTCAACAAATACTAGGAGAGCACAAATGGACTTTAGCAACCTGTGCTATGAGCTGCAGTCTTTAGAGCAGAGGACCTTTCAGTGGAATAGGTGCTCCCTATAGGCACCATCCCTCATTGTATCATTGGAATAGTTAATAGAAATGCTGCTGATACACACTGGAAGGAAAGGTGGAAAAACATCAAGAGAAAGATGCTTTCCAACAAAGTCTCTGTCTCAGTCATGCACCATAGAAGGATGGCATCATTAATATTTATTGCAGTAAACCAAATAGCAGCATTCCTTTTTCCATAGATGTTTTGCCATCAAATATGGTTTCTATTATTCTCTACTATTAGAATACATATCTAAATACAGAAAGAAAGAGAGAAGATGAATGCCATAAAATTAAGGAAGAATGACATCCATTTATCTCTTTAACCTCCCTCAGAAAAGGGAGAAGGAAACTACCTATCACCAGTCTGGATTTACCCAAAGGAACAGAGACACAAAAAATAAACTCATCCACTATTTCATGGGAGTCTTCATCACACAAGAAAATAAGTGGAGAACGAAAACATACTCATGAAACGTTTCTGTTGTAGCAAGGTAGCATTTTCCAACACACGCTCTTCCCTAAAAAAATGTCTATTTAGCTTTTACCTTGTCCTGTCCTATGCTAAAAGCACTGAGCAGGAAATGCTCTCACTGAAGTCATAAACCCAACAATATAATAAAAATGTCTTCAGAGTGCTCTGTCTTCCAAGAGCTCTCTTATACTGTCTGCATCCAAAATGATAGTTCTACTGACAGCTACTGACAGAGCTAGCCCAAGACAGGACCACATTAGAGATTAGTTTTAGAGATTTCTGTAGTGATGTCATGTTCTCACACAACAGGAATTAATCAATTACATTAGTCTCTTGTTTTATTACAACCTCAATTTTAGTATGCTATGTCTGCTTTTAACATTCTTCACTGAGGTGTGAAGACCACTTGACCAAGCTGTGTTCCATCAAATACTTGAAAGGAAATTATTTTTCAGAATTATAAGAGATGGATTATCCAGAAAACCAGAAAGTCAAATTTCATACTGCTTTTCCTTAAATATTTTTATCCTTAAAGGCCTTGACTCTCTAACCATATCTCTTAACACATAAAATGCATCTCCAGGTACAGTAATCTAATTCTGTTTAAGCAGGGGAAATTCTTTCAGAGTTTTCTCAACATCTGTAAAATGCGTGTCATCTTTTGGCCTCAGATAAAGATAGCCTTAGAACATACTATATTTTTTCAACCCCAGGATTGCCTTTGATTAACATTCTGTAAATCAGAATTATTTTCTCTGCAATAAGTATCTACCTAACAGGCTATTTCTTATTGTTTGTTTTAGAGCAAAACCAGCACAACTGCACTGGTTATAAAAGACATCCTCTAATTTTATACAGTTGAGTTTGCTCAAACCTGCCTATTAAATTTCACTGCTGAGGAGATTACAGAGTTTAAGGATTCCTCGTTTGTGAAGCTCCAATAACCTCAACTGGGTTATAGGTCCTGAGCATTCTGCACAAAAATGATATAATCTCCAAACAACTGTAGGTAAGTGGTCAGCCCTCAGCAGGGCTTTTGAAGAATGCTCTTTCGATTCAAGTGCTAACATTCCACCTGAATTTCCATTCAAATACTAGAATGCTTTTTGGATATTTTCTTAAAAGGGATTACATAGAAGGAAGATGTTTTCATGTTTGAAAGCACTGTACGTTACATACGTACTGCAGATTGTCTAATATCACTAAAACTTGGTGGGTCAGTAGTTACTTCCTGCGTGAAAACTGCCACTCATGTCCCAATCCTCTTCATGCACTACAGTCATCCCATAACTCATCATCAGTAATGAAAAAGTAACATGTCTTCCTTCAGCAGAACAACTGTTAACTCAGCTGATATCTAAAGGGATCAAATAAAATCTTTTAATAATATGTCTTAGTTTAATTTTCTAACAAGCCATGCCAAATGAAACACACCCAGGCAACAAATGTGATTATCGTGAAATAGGAGGGCCACTCTTTTCCCATTCCAGCCACTGAGATAGATCTCATCCTCATTTTCAGTGTGAACATAGGTCTTTATGCTTTTTTATCTAAACTCAGAAGTAATTACATTAAGAGAAGTCAATTTCAGACTCTTAATTTTTGGCATTGCCTTTGATTTTGAACAGAATTCTCTAGGTCTTTTTTTCTACTTGGAATTTCTTGATAAACCCTACTCCCTATAATTCCTAATTCCATGCATTACTGATTCCTTCCAGTTTTACTCTCCAAGGAGGATAAAAAGATTCAGAGATGGCGGCTGAGAGGCAGAATACTAAGCTTTGCAGAGATGTATTAATCTTTTTACCATTAACACTGTCACTGTTGTATGTGAATGAGATCACGCAGTAAGAACCAACAACACTGGTCTCTAGCTGGAGGTAGAACAGAAACTCTTGGCTAAAGAGTAGGAAGAACAGATAAAGAAAGAAAGAATAACAAAGGTGGAGAAGAAAGAACTGAGCCAACCTGTGCCAGAAGAAATTAATTATTCAGATTTTTCCAACAACCAGGGATGGATAATCAAGCTTCTACTAATCTTTCCCGACAGGTGGCATTTGTTTGCAAGGTCCAGTGAAGGAAGAGACAGTCAGGAGTCTTTTTTCCTATGTAAACTGGTAGCCCAAGGAGAGGTGAATTTTACAGGTTCTGGGCAAGAATTTTGTTATCAAGGTAATTCACGATGATCCCAGGAGATATTATGTTTCTCCTCACAAGTACTCATTTAGAACAGCTGTGTTCAGGGGGGATTTTCTATGCACTTGGGGGGGATTTTCTATGCACAGAGACAGGCATTGACTACACAACCTCCAAATAACTCTCCATGATAATTCAAGACTAAAGGAAAATGAGACACAGCAACACGACAGAATCAGTGGAAGAGTTGCCATGCTTGCTTTGATACTGTTGCAGGCTGGGATTAACCAATCCATTCCATTTCACTCAGTAATAATCAAGGGCTCAGCTGTCCTGCTATGAAATGATGGGGAGCTACAGCATAATGGAAACAGGAAAGCATGTCAGCAGAAAGCAGGGAGACACATCAACATAGGAAATGGTTTTAATGAAAATAAACCCCTACTCTGCTGCTTGTATTTTTACCTGTCACCTGAATTTCCATGCAGACTGGCTCTGAGCTGTAATGGGCTTGTTCTGCATAGGCTGTAAGCTGAATTTCAAGGTATGTCAGCACAATATAATGCTGCATGTGGAGCTGCACAAAGTAGCTCAAATACTAGAGGCAGTATAGTTGCATTATAGAAGTGTTCTGCCACAGCTGATTAGACCAACCACTGCATCATGTTGTGGGAACATACCCTAGGAGAGTTCCTGAGACCTGACACTGGATTTCTCTTAGATTTTAATTTCCAAGGTGGTGTATCTTTTGTTGAACCTAGACTGCTTCATGCCCTTTGAAATACTTTGGATGCTGGGCTTTCCCGTCTGAACTGACTCAGAACCCCCAGACCAATCCACTCATTTGGTGGAGCCCTGGCTACTATCACAGCCTCTTGGTTTCTTACTGGCTAAGTTTCAGGCTATTTTGTGAAGCCCTTTTCATAGTGATCAGCAAACACGATTGTCAGCTTCTGTTCCAGGCAGATGCCCAAATCACAACATGCTCCAATAGTGAACCCTGAATGACGAGGAACTTTTGGAACTGTCTCAATCTTAAAAAAAACTTGTCTTTGTAATGCAAGCTTATTTCACTTGCAGTGATTTCCCACATCTTCGTACTCTATGTTTTACCAAGAAATCCCTTCACTGTTTGAAATCCCCAGCAGTGCAATAGTTTTATAAACAGTTATAGAAAAAGAGTACTTGCTTTTCCTGAACCAGAACAGCCAGTTGTTGTTCCTTCACCTGGAGGCTTCCTCTACATCCTGCTCCGAATATTTCACCTTCAAAAGCTATGCTTTCACACTTTGATTTAAAAGTGGCACTCTGGTACTCCGAAGAGCACTTTACATCGCAGGGTGGATTAATTTAGCAGTTCATATTGCACTAATGTCTACCCTGACATTAGGAACTTCTTTGGTAAGTTCTCAGTAGATCTGAAAACAGATTTGAGTCTTAACTCTACTGAATTATGGAAAGAGATAAGCCTCTCTTAGCATGCATACTTTCCTCCTGTACATTCAATTTTTATTCTTCATCTAGATACTGTCCTAAAATATCAAATGTCTGGTTAGGGCATCAGCATTATCATGTTTATGCCCATGCCTGTGTTACCTTTATAATCAATCATAACATTTCAGGGTTTTTTTCTGACTGCTTAGCTAGCTGCCCCTCAAGATTCCTGAACCATAAAATCTATTGCAGGGATACACAATCTCTCTTGAACAGAAATGATGAAAAATAAGATGAAAATGTTCTAGAATGTAATCACAATGACAAGGTTGTGTAATTATTTCTCTCAGTAATATCTGGACTTCTCCTATCATGACATACCACCTTCTTAAGACAATGGTATGCTTACGTACTGTTCTTAGACTGTAAGGACTACCATGTATGTTCAAATTTAAAGCATTTTGGCATGCAAGCAGCCTAAAACTAGAGAAATGACAAGAGCTGTCAATGCCTGAGAAGGAAAAATCACATTGCATTAACTATTGTAAGCCTGCCTTTCTCACTTAACCTGTGCAGTGTCTGTGCAACACTAGTTTGGCAAAATTACTGAGCAAAACAAGAAGAGGCTCCTGCAAAACTTTCCATATCCTAAAAGGAATGGAAAACCATCCATTTCCATATAACCTTGGTTATTTCAGAAGAAATGCTGATCTCACTGCCTTAGTGTCTGCTTTTTAAATAATTCTCTTCTCTTTGGATTTAGTTTCTGATTGACAGCCTTCAGTTTATCACAGACTGCTTGCCAGACACTTCTTCAAAGATTTCAGTATGCATAAGGGTATATTAGCAGGATAACAAACAGACCTGGAAAGCCTGTGTCGATCAAGTTATGCTGAAACTTCTACACCTCTCTTTGTTTTTATGTTCTCTTCACTTTTCCATACACAGCCACCATCTCCTCCAATAACACCCGAGTCGATGCCCAGTATGGTGCTCTGCCAAAGCTTTTTCACACACAGCCTTTCAGTTTCTGAGCAGCTTTGCACTGTCTTTGCTTCAGACAGATAGCAATGTTTATGTCACATGTAACCATCAGAAATGAAAAACAGTTATTAAACTTACTATTTCCTTACTTTGAAGTGTGAACATGAACAGTAATTTTAATGAATGAATGTTCAGCTTCAAACTGCCATACAGCTGCTGATGTAATAATTATTTTCAAAAATCAGAGAAACAATGCATATACAAATATTTCCAGAAATTGAAAAACGTTAGATAGCAATAAAGCAGTAAGTAGCTTGCAACTTCAGCACGCAGATTTACATTGCTGTTAAATCTCTTTCGGTAGTATCAAATAGGGCCATGATTCAAAGTTTTTAAATGCATGCTGTACTTACTTATTTCTATGGAAACTGGAAGTTTGCTTTCCTTTGGAGTTGCACACCAAGCAAGCCTTACAAAATCCATATAACCTATTTCAGAAGGAAGAGTGCTCAATTCTGAAACAGTAACTTATCACATCACACCAGTAGTGCTTTCATATGTGCAAACTACACACCTCACCAGCTAAACTCCGCAGTGAAGGAAAAGAAATAACTTGCAGCATTTTCTCGGACACTAAATAGCCTGTCCCCAATGGGATGAATGACTCTGGATTCATAAGACTGACCCCTGAAAACTATCATCCTTGTACACAATCACCACGCCTGTGAGCTGTATGCACACACATATGCACAACCACAGACAAACCAGCAAAATCAAGAACACGCCAATGACTGAATGACATGTTCTCAGGTACCACGATCATTACCCTTAAGAATCTCTCTTCTGAGAAAAAAATTAATTGATCATCATATTAATAGAACTTATACAACACTCCCATTTTGCATTATTCTGCAATACAATACTTCTGCCTGAGTGTGCTTTGAAGGAATATTTAGAAGTTACCTCCCCCAATGAAATGCCTTTCCCTCTTCCTTGAGATGCAGTAGAATCATTTTCAGATGAAATCACAAAACTGTCTGCATGTGCAAGGGAATGAAAACAATTTTAAAAGCATGCACAGGCAGAAATAGAAAAATAAATTACTTCACACACAGGCTCGAGTATTTTTCTGAAATTATCTCGTGCACATTCTTCATTGCAATTGCCAGTTTGTGCATATATACCTAATGCTATTCTATACACAGATTATAGCATAATAAAAATTTTGGGCTTTGGGTTCTTTTAGCGTAGTAATTATATCCGTACAACTTCAGCTTCTGATTTAGATATGTCTATACCTTCTCTACATTTGATTCTTCACACTGTTATATCTTTTTAACTTCCTGCTTCCACATCTAGAAATAGATAAACCAGTATAGAGCACCTTTACACTCATGTCAATTCTACCAAGCCATGCTGGAGTAGAGTTTGCTTCTTTACCTGTCTCATTTACCGCTAAGAAATAAATTTGTAAAGTGAACAAGCTGTGATGGGCAGTTCTTGCTTTTCATTCTTGATGGCAGTTATGAACACTTGTTGGGATGGAATCTGTTGAAAAGGGGATATTGCTCCTTCCTTGGGGAAGACACTGAGCCTCCTCAAAGAGAAAAAGGTCAAGCAAAAGGAACCTGCATGGCAGTACGGAGCTGAGAGCCTGCAACTATTTGAAAAGGTGAAGAAACAATTGCAAGGAGCAGATAACCAGGCCGCAGAGCTGATGGGGTCTTTTTTTTTCCCCTGTGGGCCCCACAGTATGGTGCTGAGTCAGGAGTTCAGTGGGTTTTCTGGAAGAAAGGATCAACTCCTGGAAGGCATTTGTTTATAAATCCTTCTTATTTCTATTGCCTTTCCTAAATTCTTTGAATTTTCTTAGGAAGTTAACTAATGTAGTTTTATGCTAATAAAACCTAAAGGTAATTTACTTATTTACTTGTTTATTTAAAAGACTTTTGGTTTTCTTTGAAGAGTTCCTTGTAAGGGAAAAGTCTACACACATCTGCCTCACAGCTGTGGCGGACTTGGGGTCCCATGACACTAAAAAGTAAGTTCTCAAATCAGGAAAGCTTCAGATGTTTCTGGCAAAAGCAAACAAACAAAACCACCACCAAGAAAAACAATCAATAACAGAATCCAGCTGTACTTAGTATGTTGGTCTTGCAACTTCATGGATTTGGCAATCAATTCAAGAATTCAACCCCCCTAACTTTTACCTCTGACTGCTGCCAGATAATCACCTACCAGAAGGAATAAGAAGTGCCTCATGATTAACAAAGTCACATTAAACCCAGCTATTTAAAACAAGGAAAGCCAAAATCACAGCACCAATCACCTCTCTGCAGCCCCATTGGTCTCTACACTGTCAATGTGGTCTCAAATTGTGACATTGCTGTATAATACTCCTCAAGTATGTTTTATTCTTACTATTCCTTAACTTACAACAAACTTTTATAAATGTATTTTTGAAGCATATGCTTTTCAAGTCGGCCTGAAGTTGTTCCTTTCTAATCATAACAACAGCACACTGAATGATGTAGACTAATTTCAAGGTAATGTTCATGCCTATTGTAATGCTAAAAGTATAGCCACACCAGCAGAAATTTCTGGAGCAACACGAACAAGAAGGTGGGCAGCTGCAGAGGGCCAGGGCGTGAGGGGAACTGTCCAGCAGTGCAGGCAACGTGCTAAGTTTTGCTTCCCTTCTTACAATTTGTTTTGTAGCTGTGTCAATCACCAAACCCATGCCAGGCAATGTCTTTTGCCCTGAGAGCTCATCCCCCTCTGCAGTCTCTACAGAAGCTTAGATGTGTCATGAGAATCATCCCATGCTTCTTTTTCTCAGTTTTATTCATGCAAATGTTCAACTTAATCTGATGGAAAATACCAGAAAAGGATTAAGGTAATCACTTGCTAAAGGAGATTCAGTCCACTGCACTAACAAACAAGAGTTAAAGTGACATTTTTTGAGTAATAATTTACAATAGAAACTTCTCCTTCCATACCCCAACTGTGCCGCCTTTTTGAAAGGCAGGCCTAACTAATATGAAATGTATTTCTTAAATAATGTTGGGTTTAATTGCATAAAGTAAAGAAAGTGCATTTCACACTCTTAAATTATGGATTACAGTCTTCTACTTCAGCAGAGCTATGAGATCATACAGTGCATTAAATGTTAATTAGGATATTTTCTTTCAGTTCCTCCTTAAATTTAGGGACATGGGAATGAATTCTGCAGAACAACTTGGGGCAAAACTCTCTTCCCTTTTATCTAGGATGTAAATGACAGGTGTAGTAGTGGTGCACTTGAACAGCATTTTTCTCTGAGTAAAAACTGTATAAAATTGAAACTGACTTACAAAAAAAGTTATCTGTTTCAGAAAACATGTCAGGAAAAAATCTGAAATAATACACTAAACTGGATAATGGGCTTTTAACTATTTTTTTTAAATTTGCTTGCCATTATTATTCAAAAAAGAAATATTTTTTTTTCAAGAAGCACAAAATGTATTTCCTATGGCATAGGGAAAGTCACATTATCTTAAAGGAACTCTTCATTAAACACAACTGCAAACTGAAGATGTGCAAACCTCATGTTTCTTTAAAATACCATTCATTGCTCCAGACACTTACATTTTAAGTAACAAAAGAAAACATAAGAAAAAACATGGAGAATATTGCAATTTAAGACCACATCATACAGCTAGACCATTGACAAATCAGTTTTAACTAATGGTATGGTAAATTTTTAAGCCTTCTGATTAGAGGTTCTACACCTGACTTCTAAACATAGCTGAGCCATTCAGCAATAAACTCAACACAGTGAGGGAAGTATTTTGACCATGACTTTCAAGTGTTTAAAAAAGCAGCAAAGATATGAAGACGGAAATCCTTTCTTCGCTAGGTTCAGTGGCAAATGGAACTATTTCAACAGGGTAAAATGGCACATGGAGATGCTATTAAAATAGTCAGTTTTACTAAAGTAATGCTGAAACATCACAGCCAAAACCACACACTACATTGCTGGTAGAATTTATTTTTACATGTCCACCAGGTAACACCAAGTTATTTTGAAAGGCAGAGCTGGAAAAATCAGGACATATCTCATAAATCACTGTAACTTAATTAGTGATCAAAGCTCATGAAGGGTCCTGAACCACTTTAGGCCATGGCACTAGCAAGACAGCCATCACCTTGGATGATTAATGCAAATGACTAGAATTGATAAAATGATACTATAAAAACATCTAAAAATATGCATATTGGAAAATAAAATACATTACTTACGTGCTATTACTTTAAAAGCAAAAAGAGTCCATTCCCATCTTTTAGTACCTTCTTTGGAATTACAAATTCACTAACTAATGTTAATGAGATCAGTCTAATGAGATCTGATAATGAATTTTATCTGCACTGTTGCAATGGTATTTCAAGGAATTTATTTAATACACAGACAATTGTTTTCAGTGGATTCTACAAAGATGCTTTAAATTTTGAAGTCATGTTTTTTGTAACATTGTAAAGGAGAAGCTAAGTATAAGCTTACATCTTTGATTGTTTGGAAGTAAATATAATCCATGGAATAACAATACCCAGATGTTCCACCTGTCAAAATAATACAATCTAAAAGAAAAGAGTACGTAAACTCCAGGTTTCAGCTATAAGTTACCACCTAATAGCCTTATGTAGAGCACCACTCCCAGATTCAGAATCGGTTCCCCCAAGAATAAGAAACATTCCTATAAATGAAGAAAAATAAAGCTGATAAACTAAGCATTAATGAAAAGAGAGAATAGTACTTATTGACTATTCACAGAAAATGTGGACTTTAGCATTTTCTATAGTCAGAAATCTGTGTTTCCTTTCTGTTGAAGCCATCAATGCTTCTTCATTGCAGTGTTCTATTACTGTGGTATGTTTGCCTGATCAAAAATGACGACTTTTTTTTTTTTTATCATTAGCTGTCTGCCTTTAAATTATACTGTATATCTTTACAGTGACTTTGTAAGGTCTTCAAATTCTTCTATTCTCTAGATTATAACTGAGCTCTGTATTTACTAATTCATCTTTATTTGCAGCTGGCAGATGCAAAGATGTTAGCTACACTCAGGAGACTTCGACATGTGACTTCTTGCAAGGTAGAGAAGTTACAATTTTCCCTTTAGCAAACTGTTCCATGTTTTATTTTCAAGAAACGTGAGTCCCAAGGCAAAATGAGATTATTAGACTGACTTACTCTCTTTCAAATTAAGGATTTAATGACTAACATGCAGCTTTTTACTTCTAATAACGTCAGCTAGCAAAGGCTTTGGTTTAGCTAATGTTACTTCTGGTTAAAACAAAAGCAGAGTGTAAGGGGACAGATTAATCTCAGCCACTTCATTCTGAGTCCTGCCTTGGACTTACAAGCTGACAGAGCTGTGCAGAGGATCCTTCTGGTTGAGGCTGAAGCTGCAAAGATGAATGGAGTGAAGGTTAGGCACACCACTGCTTTGCGAGCCACTGATGATGAGAGGTAGCACTGGTAATGTTTCACCAGCTTAGTTCAAGACTCACATGGACTAATTATACAGTATGCCAAGTGGGGAACGTTCCTTCTGCAGGTTCAGATTTCATGCAGAAGGTCAATGCCATGTTGCCATGTCAAAACTGAAAGGAGGTGAGTCAAGCAACAAAATATACCTGAACTTCAACCCCCTGACACAGACGTGGTCCCCACTGAATCCGTCAAATGGCTCATTTGTAATCCTTACTTAGTGCTGTTGTACAAAGAGGAGTCATAAGATGAGTTATTGTACGGCTCAAAAATACCCCAAAATACACCACGGCCAGGAAAAAAACTATTGGAAACTTTTCACTTTTTCGACATGAACAGAGATTTGGTCAGTGGTAGTATGAAATAATCTTCTCCCCTTAGAAAGAAAATTATGAGTTCTTCTGAAATAGAGGGCTTTTGAGTCTTATATGTGCATGTAATGGTACTCTGCCCTGAATTACATGCACATAAATAATTCTTTATAGACTGAACTTTTAAAAAGGAGGCTCACTGGTAAAATTTGTCTCCAAAGTCTGAGGTGCCAAACCAAACAGTGTACACTTGATACATTACCTCTTCCCCCAGTATTCCAAATTTTCTTCGTACTTGCAGTAGATAATACTGTTAGAAATAACAATAACTTCTGTCTGTTCTACTTAAATTCCCTACCTGTAAGGATGCCTCAAAACCCAAAACTGCATATATGTATTTTGGATTGGATATGCGTAATCCAAGCACAATAACAGTGCAGAAACAAAATATAGGTCAGTTAACTTTGTCAGAAACAATTGACAACTACGAAATGCTCTTTAACAAACTGATACGATCAACTAAATACACAGAAACACATAGCAATTTGGGGCATAGTTATTTCTGGGCTTAACGCGGTGTATGATATTGTCAAACTCTTGTCGTAATTTCTCTCTAGGAAAATATATTGTTAAAAACGGAAGAACAAAATTGTTTGAACATGAATAAAAGGTCACCAAAGGAAAAAAGACTATCAACTGACAGAATTATTATTCTGTTATTTTCTGTTCATAACCATTGACAAAATGCAGGTATCCAACACGGACAGTGATTAATCGCAGAGCCCTAAGAAAAGCAGGAGCAAACTGATCCTGCTGCTAGCTGGTGAGAACCCTCAAGCACACCAGTATAAGCCGACTGATGTCACCTCACTGCTCTCCTCAGTTACTCACTAGGAGCCTGTTGCTGTATTTCTTTTCTTCAGCAGAGCTAAATAATTCATCAGGGCCTGGGGTTTTGTGAGCAGGCCAGACTGCAGGCATCAGGCCAAGACCAAGGTCGCCATGGAGACCTGCGTGCAGCTTCATCCCCGCTCCCTCCCTTGCCGAGAGAGCCTGTGAAAAACGGCATCAGCTGAGCAGCCCTGCTCATTTCAGCAGTGAACAATAGGTATAATAAAAACAAAAAAGCAGCAGCAAAATAAGGATACAAAAGCATCTGCTGTAACTGCATTGAAAGACTGAAATGACAAATGACTCATTAAGCAGTTCCTATTTGCACTGGTACAACTATTACTTTACGTGAGAGAAGTACTAACCCCCCGGTATTAGGAAGAGCTATTGCTGCCCTTCAAACAGATTATCCTATACATTGCAGATGGCAAATTATTAAAGACACACGCTCTTTAAAACTCATTTTTGTTACTAAAATACAGTTGCAGGGGTAAAATGAAATACTAACACAGAAACAAGATTTATTGCTTAGATTGCCTTTACCCTCTTAGATCATATATAGTTGCTGTAGAATACTGATGTTCAGAGTTCTCTCACCATTCTTTAAAAAGACAGGCATATTTATTATCTAAACCAAAAAAATACTAGTCAGAAATGCAAAAAATTACATCAAAGAGGAAAAATGCATTTGAATTGTGTTTATTGAACTGTTGTTTTATTTCTCAATTAATGTTTTTCATTAACATGAAAACAGCATTTTTGTACACTTTACCAACGAAAAAATGAAAATTTATTCTGAATTATTTATAGTAGTACAGCTTAACTTTCTAACCTGCATTCTCTCCTTTTTTTCCCTGCTACGTATTGCTGTTCTTTGACTATGTTGCTCTCCAGGCACCTGTTACTAAACATCACCATATTTTATTACCCAAAACCACCTGTAAAGAGAGGGTCTGGTCATGTTTTTGTTACATATATAAAGTACAAACCTTAAAACAAACTACATTCTGCAACTTCCTAGAATTAAGTTCTTGATTTTTTTCTCACTTCTAAGCCTGTTTATTCCAGAAACCGTACAAAACCACTCCCTCTAGCACATTCCTACATCCTCAAGCTTACGTGTTTATTGGAAAAAGTGATTCTGTGGAATGCTGACATCACACTAATACAACATAGTACTATATATATAACCTTTGCAAGCCACAGTATGCTCTCTGTAGGTGATAATGGGAAAATTTACAGTATGAGACCACAAGCGCATAAGTCAGAGGACCACATGACTTCTGTGTGGTAACCCTGAAACCAGAAAAGGAGCATCTCTGACTGCTTGCCCTGGAAGGTCCTATAGAGCCTCCCCTTGCCTCCAGTACACACTCCTGTTAGGGCTGCAGAACCCTGAATCTAGTATGGACCAACCCCTTTAAGTTTTTTCTCTATGATTGCCAATCACCCTCTGCTAAGGCTCAATGCTCTCTAGCAATATTCTTGGCTATCATTTCTCCTTCCAGATTTTTGGTTTACTAAAAACTGTAGTCAAAGTATAGCAGGGCTGAATGGACATAATAGACCTCTTCGGATTTCTGATACTCCCACAGAGATTCTCCATGTTCAAATAGAAGTTCATAAACAAAAGCCTCAAAACATTTTGCAGCAGTGTCCCCACTGGCAATTGCATGTATGTAAGCCATACAGAACTTGAGACCAAATTCTCCTGAGGTAAAGCTGATAGATAGGAACTGGAGATCCGTGCATTTCTTGAAAAAATCTGAGGAGATGAAAGTCAGGCAATCCCTGATCTCAGAACCACCAGGCCTAATTTAAATCCCAGTCCACCCACCAAAACCCATGATATCGATTTATTTCTTTTGTCTTTGCTGTATAATTACGAAGGAGGTAAAAGAGTTCAAAAACATATCTTTTTAGGTTTTAGAGAGGATTTTTTTTTTTCCAGAAAATTTTTTGGCATGAAACAATCCAGAAATTCAAGTACTAACATGTGACTGACTCTACCATCACATATTTTCTGGACAGAAGGCATATGGGACATCTTTTCACTATTTCATCACGCAGAGAACAAAGGTTCCTTTGCCTAGAAAGAGACTACTAAACCACCAAAAAAAATCTCTGCTGATGCTCTAAAGTACTCTAGACAGAAAATTAGAACAAGTAGGGTCCCTGCGCTCAATTATGAAATGGTAAAAAATTGAAGGTTAAAGCCTTGCAGCTCAGGTAGGGATAGCACGATATGTTGCTTGAGACCCAAACTCCACTACAGGAGGCAGGCAGACCTCTGGGTGGAGTTTTCATTCTTGATGATCTAACTGCAGCCTTCTAAGCCAGCTGGCCATTACATTTATTTTCCATTGGATTTGACAGGTCTGGTCTGCCTCCAAGGCTGCACACAGAACAGCTTGAGTATCATGGATCTGAAGACCTCATTATGAATGTGTAAAAAATCCAGATACAGTAACACAAACACCAGCAAGTGTTGGACAGCTGAGGAAATGTGCTGAATGATTCTGATGCCCACACTGATTTTATATGGACTAGAAGAGAGTTACTTCCAATTCAGCCTTCATGTAATGCCAGAGCCAGGCCTTTTATCCTCTCCTGAACATACATAGCTTGGGAAAAGTTGTTATTCAACTGCCTTAAATTGATCTATTGTTTCATGAATATTGCACTTACACTCCTGTAAATCCTTGCAGCTATTGATGTTAATAAATCTCTTTGATTTTTACAAACTGTTACTTGTAAAAAGAAAAAAAAAAAAAGAAAAAATATATCACTTCATTTGCTTTATTTCTAAAATGTGCAAAGAAAAGGCATAAATGAGCTCTTGTTGATGCATTTTTCCTTTAGAACACAGCATAAGTGGACATGGGGAAAAGTATAAAAAGAACAATTACCATGAAAACTTGCTAGAAACATTGTTACAGATGGATTCAGTGGCTGCTAGAGGAGATAGAGGATATCAGAAACGGGTTCTTTTGGACTTGGTTTTCAGGTACTGGCTTGCTTTTTCAATCTTCTATGTACAGGAGTCCTACAGTGGACATAAATGTCATTTACAGGACTTTGGATCCTTTTAACACAGAAGAAGGTAGGGAAATAGTTTTTCACATGAGTTGCATTAAATTTCATGTTGTCCCAAAGCAATTTCCTCTTTCTTCTGTATGCTCTTAAGGGAAGGAAAAAATGCGATAGAACGTACAAGCCTCTGCCACAGGAAGCCACACCTTTAAACAGAGGGAGGCCATTTTCTCTTTTCTTTACGGTTGCTTGGGTCTCTTTCCATCTCCTTTAGCATCCCTTACGCACTCTGCTGTTAGTTATTCGATCCACATTTCTTCTTATCCTATGTAACCCTTGTAGAGAGTGTGGCTTACATGCTGGTGTACAAAGGATTTTTAAGCTCATTATTAGGAGAACGTGTGACATAGTGGTCTGACATCGTTTTTCCAAAGACATTAATCATGATGTCTGATTCTGGTTCTTGCAGTGATGTTTGGGCAGATTAACTGACATCGGTTTCCTCATCTGTACTTGTATGATAGGCTAACAAAAGCATCCTAGAAAAATCCTGTTTGACAAAGTAAGAATGCATGCTTTTGTCAAAGGTCTGCTGAAGTTTCACAAGGCTAGAATGGTACAAACATACTAGTATCAACAAGCATGAAGTATTGTGGCTCGCCTTTAATCACACAGATGAAATTATCAAACTTCCCACTTACACCTGAACTGGTATATAGGAGGAAGCCTTCTGGAGCAAGAACTTTTGGATCCATACCATGATGCCTTAATGACTTTACCACCAAACCACAGATAACTCCCATGGCATGTGACAGATCCATAGGAATCACCAGGGATGGTGGGCTTTTATTGAACAGGATGTTTAAACAAAGACTGAGCATGTCTAGAACATGAAAGCAGTACAGACTGGAGACTCAAAAAGACTGATAGGACTGTGGCAGAGTGATTGAAAAGTCTGTCTGCAGTCGTGACTAATATTTCCCAGCATATATATGCAAGGTTTCAATAAATGTCCTATAAAGTGCTACAGAAAATGCAGAGATAATGTTTTTACACAGCATTATTATCGTTGTGAGAATTTATTTGCCGATGTTTGTCAAGCATTTTGAACAAGGGCACATTTATATGCAGTAATAATAAAATACAGTCATATTTAGCTGCTAGGCAACTACGAAAGAATGTAAGGCTCTTCCTCCAGACTACCATCACAACTTCACTTCATCTTGACACCCCATATTTCTTCCTATGCACTTGGGAATCATGGACACCTCTGTTTTGGTTCCACTATTTTAATTGCTGTACTGGTTTTGGCTGGGATAGTGTTAATTTTCTGCATAGGAGCTTGTATCATGCTATGGTTTGAATTTGTGATGAAAACAGTGTTGATTAACATAGGGAAGTTTCAGTTAATGCTGAGCAGTGCTTACAGAGCATCAAGGTCTTTTCTGCTTTTCATGCTGCCCTGCCAGCAAGCGGGCTGGTGCACAAAAAGTTGGGAAGGGACACAGCTGGGACAGCTGACCCCAACTGACCAAAGGGAAAATCCATACCATATGTGATCATGCACAGCAATAAAAGCTGAGGGAAGAAGGAGAAGGGGTGACATTTGGGGTGATGGCGTTTGTCTTCCCAAGTCACCGTTAGGCGTGATGGAGCCCTGCTTTCCTGGAGATGGCTGAACACCTGCCTGCCCATGGGAAGCAGTGAATGAATTCCTTGTTTTGATTTACTTGTGCGCACGACTTTTGCTTTACCTATCAAACTGTCTTTATCTCGACCCATGACTTTTCTCACTTTTAGCCTTCCAATTCTCTCCCCCATCCCACTGGGGGGAAAGTGAGCCAGCGGCTGTGTGGGGCTCAGCTGCCTACTCAGGTTAAGCCATGACAATTACGTAACAAAATGCTAGGCTGACTAGCAAAATGAAATATAATAAATGGAATTCTCAGTTAGTAAGGGACCTCCCCTAGGTCTCTAACCAAAAGGAGTAAAGTGATGTAGGTCTGCAACTACTCATATACATACTAATTTTCTGTCTTTGGATATGGAGATTTTGGGTCAGGCATAGCACTGTATGACTTCTATTGGGAGCCCAATCAAGTATCTGTACCTAGCAAGCAGAGCAGGTAGAATCAATGGCAGTTTCAGGTTATCTGTGTTTCACTCTGTACTGTAGGACAGATACGCCTTGAATATCACAAACAGTATCACAGATCTATATGTCACTGTAGTGACACATGAGCATCTCATATATTTTAAAAGAAACACTTCACTTGGTCCTTGGCGAAATAAAGGAGGAGTAACACTGCTAATGCCAATGGAGTGGCAGTGGTGCGATATATCCCACGCTCTCCTCCTCCATATGGAAGGGAAGTGCAAATGATTTGTCCCAGGATGTAGTTCAAGCAAAGAGGCTAGGTCAAAGTAGCAGCATTTACACCTTGTTCTGCTGGTGATCATGCAGACTAATTTTGAGAGAAAATATTTTCAAGTTGATGCAGAAATTATGTCCTCATTTTACATCATGACAAAACATAAAAAAATATTTCTAGTGATCTGGTATATATCTACCTGGTACATACAGGTAAGTTAAACATATTGATAATCATCTGCCACTTTTTTCTGTAAGTGGCTTAAACTGAGGCGCTACCTGTCAGACACTTTATTCAAAGGATCTCTAGCTAAGTCTCCCTCAGTTCAAATATCTGCATTGCCTCATCTGGTATTTTGTTGTATTTTAAAATTTTCTAAATAAAATAAAATAAATAAGTCTTAATGACTTGAAGCTACTTTGCGAAGCACACAAGAAACATTTCTGGAAAATTATCAGCCACATTATCATCCTGCAAGCAATACGCCCCTGAATTACAGTTATCCCACAGTCTACAGTGTTCAACCAATAGCACTGATGTTAGCAAGAGCTAATCCCGTGAGTGAAGAGTACAGAGCAAAAGCAACATGAAACATTCTAGCTGGTGACAGGGGATTCCACGGCTTCAGTCATAGTCCCCTCGCACTTGAACTGAAAGCTTTGTAAGAGAAGTGTTCCAGGTGAAACCACAGCCACACACAAGTCAGAGTAAAACACCCATTAATTTCAGTCAGGACACATATTTCACCGCAGGAATTTCATTGTTGCTAGTCTTGCTGTATTTTCAATATCCTTTCTTCTACTTAGAATAAAGAAGTGAAGTTAAAAAGGGGAGAGGAAGCACCATATGTTATATGTTAATAACTACACTTACATAAAGAACAAGGAAGGATCTAAAGAATTGCAATCCAATAACTCTGACTTCACTTTTAGGACAGAAATTGGAAATGCTTGCTATGGCCTCATTTACAAACCTTTAAAACTGTATGCTGCATAGACCAGCCAGAGTAACCCAAACTCATAAAAAAACTACACATGGCAAATTTACTGTATGTATTGCTGATATGACAGACGATACATGTGACACAATTAACATTTTATTTATCTCAATTTCAAATCAGTTAATGCTGCATCACACAGCAGTTTCACCTACAAGGTCAGACATTAGAAAAGTTGCTCATACAGATTAAGAACTGGTTTACAAAATGAGAATGGAGGGTGTCAGATCAAGAGAAAGCATTTGACTTGCGTAGGAGTAATAAGCACAATAGGTATCAATAGCTTGATTTTTACACAGTTTATACTGAAGACAGTATTTCACAGGGAGTCAGAGGAAGATAATAATATCAATGACAAAAAGCCACTCTGGGCTTTCTCCTTTTCGAGACACTGAATGGTCTAGCTTCCCTAAACACAGTTCTCAATAGCATGCTTTCCCAGATCAAGGCTAAAGTCCTCTGCTAGGTACCAGGCTGAGCTTTATAGAGAGAAATGCAAAGGAAAAAAGCAGAGGAAGGCTCGTTTTTCCCCATCTAAGTACTACTCTGAATGTGGTCTTAAAGGCTAATAATGCTAGATCATTGTTACTACAGGAGTTCAGAGGGCTGCTAGTACATAACACAAGTTGATCATCCCAGCTCAGTTCCCAAAAATACAGTTCAAATCAATTCTCAGTGGCATTCTTCCTTGACAGTCCCAGAAAGTACCAAACAGTGAAGGAGCCTTGGAAAGCTCTCTTGACTTACCTCACCTTCAGCACAGGAGACTCCAAGCACTGGTTGCTTCTTTTGCCTGAATCATATCCCAGATAAGCACCAGCATACAACTGTCCACATCCTACAAAGGGGCCTTTCATTTTCTCACCGAAGGGGACAGGTTTTCCAGCAAAATTCCATCCACTGTGAGATTTTACTCAGAGATACAGACCTGACTGTGAGGCAACACCATAACATTTGCACCATCCACAATCTGCAACCTTAATGGAAGTTTGTAATGCAGAATTGCAAACGTATAAACTTCAGGAAAGCATTTCACAAGAGCCAACTGCGTAGGTCATGATCAGAGGTAACAATTAATGTTTCTGCTTCAGCTGACTCTATTCTCTCACCTGGAGACTTGGGTGCTGCTTTTTCCAGCTCAGGTTTGATCAACTTTGGTACAGCATTGGGTAGCTTGCCCTGCCACTAACCATTCTAGAGACAGTGACAAGAAAAAGCATGTCTGTCTCCTCAATAGTCAGTCAAAGTAAGTCAAACTTACAACCAAGAAAAACACGATCATAAGAAAGCAGAGATCCAAAAGAAATACAATGCAGGGCAGACAAACAAAGTGTTGACTCTCAATCTAATGTATGCAACAAATGGCAATAACATTATTTCAGGCTTTTGAAGGCATATCTTCTAGATCATACGTAAAACCTGACTGATCCCTGGCCCAATACACCAGTATGACCCTACTGCAGACTGATATTAAATAAAGCCCTGATCCTCAAGTCTTTAAACTTGGTTAAATACTCCTTCTACCATAGAAGTCTCTGTGGCTAACCTTTGTGTGTGGTGCCTGGATGATGCAGGTCCAAAGAAAATATTGATATGCAAAACCAAAGAAACAACCAAACAATCAGTTTTCCAACACAGTGTCTGTCATCAAAATTTTTTGAGAGAAACTGCAACAAATGGTAACAAGGACATAAATGTTCTGGACATCTCACCTGAACAGAGTGAATCACCAAGAGGGACAAATCAGGATCAGTTCATTTAAGAACATTCACAAAAAGACTGCTCATGTCTACATTACATGTGCCTGAGACCATTCTCCAGCATGAAAAAATTACTGGCACAACAGCTCACCTCCATACTATTAAACACACAGAGTGCCTGAATTCAAAGCCTTCAGGAGGTTGTCCCTGGTCAGTAAGAGTGCTAGCTGGTCCATACTGAAACCATGCCTGAAACAATTTAACCACATAGACAGATGAGTTCAGTGCCTGAAGACTTCCCTGGCATTGCTTAGCTTACCAATATAGACAGTTATTCTGATACTGAATTTTATACTTTTTGAAACATGTTGTGTTATCTTGAAACTTAACTCCTGCAAGTTAACTTGTCATTAGCTTGGTATCTTGCATCAAGCAAATCAACAGGTGAAAGAGACAGAAGTTCCACATGATATGAAAGTTTATCCAAACCTTTTCAGTTTACCATCTGTGCTGGAAATTTCTCAACATAATTAAAGATACTGAAGACTTATACCAGTTTCAGTTAGGTCTGTAATGCAGCAATTTAAACTGTATTGGCACTTTTACATAGAGCTCTCCAGAAAACCTGCAAAACCAGTTTTATTATTTTAATATATTATACATAAACACAGTCAGATCTCTTTCAAAAATCTTCCAATACTGTGTTCATTCAGCATAAACCCATGTGGCGTAACTTGAAACTCACAGTGAACTCAAGGGATACCTTCTTGTACAGACTCTGCTTCATCTTATGTAAGACAAGGGTTTTACGGTCATCTGGGACTGTATTGCAAATGCTTTTTTGTCTCCAACATTAATGTGATTAGGGCTTTATATCCAGGCTGGACACAATGAGTTAAATTCATTCCACTATCTTTAGAGAGACCCTTTGTGGGACTACACCTCAAAAGCTGAATCTAACCCTATTAAAACAAGCAAAGAGCAATGCCTGAAGGGATTACCTCCTCTGTTCTTTCAAAACCGAGCCACACCATCCACTGCACTTAGCTGACATATAACTGTGTTTCTGTTTAGCTCTTACTTTGAAATTCATGACGCTGTCTCCTTTCTACCCAAGCAATGTTTTCTAAATCATAGGAAAGAAATATGGTGGCTGATTTAAAATACTCCCCATAATAGACATATATGGTTAAAATAATGAACTCCCTATTTGCATTCTTGAACAAGCAGAATCCCTATTGCCAGGTCTTCCAAAGGCCATCCCTGATTTTCAACTCCTGACTCGTGCATGAAGTGAATCACTACAGGAATTCTGAAGTTTAAATTTATATTGTTAGGCAGCCAACTGTCTATCGTGTCGTGTCGTCCCCTTTCCAATCAATATCCATTGAATATATATCAATCTGGCATTTTTCTCATGAAAATATTATCTAAGCAGTCAGCTACTAAGCAGTCCTGTCTTCTTAAATTTCATGTATCTCAATCAAAGTGAAAAAATAAAACAACAAAATAAAATAATATAAAAAGAAAGAGGAAAAGCATCTGATTACATAGGAGGAGGGAGGATTTATATTATCTAAATACTCATATAAAAATTAATTTGTATTATTTAAATACTGTTATCTGAATGAAACTCCTTAGTTCACAAATTATTGCTAGTTTATGACTAAAAGTACATGTCACTACTGATATTGGTATTTTAGTATACTGCTTTTGGAGGTCTAATCTTGAACCTCTAGGACACTGGTCCTACCTCACTACAACTCTTTGTCTCTCACAGATGCTACAAAATACCAAGTTAAGAGTACAAAATCACAAACTTAGTTTAAAAGCAGTAAAATCTATGCATTTCTTCTCCTACTAGAGAAATCGCAGTACCTGTAAAAATAAAAGCTAAATTTCTGGAGAACTGCCTGGTCCCTGCTGCTGCAAACAATCAGTAGCTAAGTCGTAGAATCAGACTTAGGCTTCTCCCATGGTCAAGCACAAGGCCAGCCAGTTAGCCGCTGTCAAACAGTTTATGGTGTTATGCAAATTGTATACTGTTAGTAGTCATCATATACTGAAAAACAGTGTTTGTCAGCAGTTAGAAGTACTTTGACCTTTTGAAGTGGCAAGTTTTAACAGCAGCAAAAATAGCAGCAAATACAATTTTGAAGACAATAAAAACTTTAAAAAGGTATGAAGTGAGCACTGTGGCTAGTGCTAGATAGGTTTCATCTTAAATATTTGGTATGTTTCCTGAAGACTCAGATTACCGGATATAATGAAAAAATTCAGTTTCTTCTTTAGCTGTGACTTTCTCATCCTTGTTTCAAGGGAAAAAAAAAAATGAAGATGTGCACTCAAAAGCCTGAAAAGCTGAAGACAACCAAAAATATTCCAAAAGCCTTTTTATGATTTTCAAACCAGTCTGCTTGATTCCACAGGCCTTATTCATGATTGACAGCATTGAATTAAATGTTATTGGAAAAAGAGATTTTCACACATGGTGTCTGAATAGTGTAAGTGACAAAAAGCAATGAAGCGGAGAAGTCAATTGATGCAATGTAGTCCATATTTTTGGTCTAATGCAATAGCTATAGAGTTCTTAAGGTAGACAGACTAATGCAGAAGAATAAACATTACAGTCAATGGCTGTCAGTAGAGCCATCAGCCTCACTGAATGAGGAAAATTACTGTTAGATTGAGGGTGTAGGACAAGGAATCCAGTCCATTACTGCTGGCGAGAGGAGTTATACTATGTAAGTCCTTTCATTAAATAGTTAGACCCCATCTCAAAACAAGTTAATTTTTTCTCCCCTATAACACCCTCCTACTATCCTTCTGGGAAAGTGGTTCAAGAATACCACTCCTCTAGTGATTTTAAACTTTGTTCTAACTACAAGATTCAGTTTACACATAGATAGTTTATCTCCACTTCTTTTTGTACCAACTTTATCCTTTATGTACAAGTTAAGGCTACGGATTTCCACACCAATATTTACCTTAGGTATTTAATATATATGTACTCTTAATTTACTCAGTAAAAATGTTTGGCAATTCAGTGCTTTTCAAACAGCTTGGAGTAAAATCTTGGATCCAATGAAATTAGTGGCACAATCTGACCAATTCCATGAAGTTAGAAACCCATCAAAGTTTTCCAGTACAGACCACTAGACACAGATATCTTATTAGGATAATAGGTAAATAAGTAAACATATAACAGTTATATAAAAGAAAATAGATCAAATATGGGTGGATTCCCTTCTTCTTCCTGTCTCTAAACAGTTTCTTCTTATCACTGAAACACGGGTAGTGTATGAGCTCTAAAAAAAGAAACCATGGAACAAAAGCATATTTATACTCTCTATATAAATCTGAAGGCTGTTGAATTCTTTCAACAACTCTGTGAATTCTTTGTTCCAAAGGAAAAAAAAAAAATTTCTTATTAGACACTTTACCAAACACCGTTAAATAATTTTCAACTATACATGTGGCTATTTTATTTCTAAAAACAAGTTAACACCTACAAAGCCCTTGCATTGTAGGACATTTAAAGTTAAAAGTCCCACTCTGTCCTTTTCTAGCTATCATGCTAAAGCTAATGGGCATGCTGAATTTCTCCATTGTACTAGAGGTGGAACATGAGAAAAGCTATAGTTGCTTTAGGCTCTCCTGTCCTTAGTCACTCATAACATTTACAAACCATCACAGAATGTATTGTTCTAACATTTTTAAAGCTTAGTTTCACCTTAAGAATCATTTCCTTTGCTGCTGAAAATTTAGAGAAGGAAGGGAATATTCATAAAGACATTAAAAAAAAACTTAATGAAACGGAATCTTTATCTTGAGCAAAGCTAAAGAAAGAATGAGTTTCTACAGAATCCAAATCTTTTGGTCCAAATTAAATTGACATCATCTCCTTAGAAAGATCTTGCATGTACAGAAAAATTCTCTAATATCTCAGTGGAAAAGGCATCTAAGCAATTAATCTATGAAGAACAATGACTCTATCTTTATCTGACTGCTGGGACAAAACGTGAATTCTCTCGGCAGCCAGGAAAAATGATGGGATTATTCACAAAGGAACTAAAATACTGGTTTTTCTCTAAATGAGCCTGTCAGTGCAAAACAATAGAGTAGAGCTAAATATTACAAAGGAAGCTCTTCTGGAATAAAAGATTGCAGATATATTACTCTTCCTTCCCAAATGCAGACCTAAAAATCAACAGCAGATCTAGTCTCTATAATTACATGATGGCAAAAAACTCATTCAAATAGTACATCAGGTAGCATACTCGGGTATTTCAAATTTTGAACTTATAAATAAGTAAATAAGCAAACATATAAACATGAGCTGGCCAATAACACTCTTATTCTGACTCAGTTAATTTCACAGTTTGAAGACCTAAAGCAAGTAGTGTAAACAAGTAAGTTAAATTAGATACCTGCCTATGATGAGATCTAAATTCTGGTATTAACACAGAAATGTAAATTTGTGTTGAATTAATCCACATTTTCCTTTACATAACAAAAGTACTTGAAAACATAGCTAATTATTCTTGAGGGCCTAGGGCTCTTACCCAAAGAAATTATTAAAATGTCATTTTCATTTTTATCTTCTTGGGGATTGTCTATCAGACAACAGACATTTAGTGAGCTTATTCTTCTAAAATGTATTTTCTAATTACTTACTTTCAAAAAAATGCTTAACATTCTGTTCTCTCTCCTCAAGGGCAACAAATAGCTGTTTAGAGGTTTTTATGTTTAGGAAGGAAAGACAGCCTTTAAAATCATTTACAGTAAGGCATCAAATAACAGTCAGAAGCACTAAGTTTATAAAACATGCCAGAAGTATTCTCTGTAAGTTAGGTAATATGTTTTACACAGATTTAAACAAGCCCAGGCCTGGTCTCATTAAGGTTGAAGGCAAAACTGCCTTGTTGCCAGTGGAGAAATGTTGTGTTATTTATATCCCTAACTAAGCATTTAAAATACATGAGATCTAAAGATGTAAGAAAGTGTTAGCCTCTTGCACCAAGGGATAAATGTATTTAATACTGTGCAGGGCACCAGAGTGACAGGATAAAAATTGACCTACCATAAAAATGGAGCTCTGCTCTTGGTTTTGTCAGAAGTACAGGTGTCTGGTGTGATCTGAAATGATCTACATTATCCAGGGGATGCCAGATATATCATCGGACCTTTAGGAGGCACATGCTTTTCTGGAACAGTATCTAGAGGCTGAGCAAGATAGACCACAGGGCCTAAACAGCACCAGGTACCTAGACAAGTGTAATGAATCCCACCATTGCAGAGGGAAGGGATTCAACCCCAAATTACGACATCTGAATGCCACTGTCTGCCTGGGGGGAGCCCGACAGATATAGGTATCTTGACACCCTCCACCATCACTTAAAATTGGGAACAGGATTCAGTTACTTAAACAGAAGTATCTAGTGTCATCTGAGATGACTTAGGACACAGCCTGGCTTTCTGTTGCTAGCCTAAAAAGATGAAGCTTTCGTAGGTCCTGTGTTATTTCTGCCAGCCTTGTGCACGTCTCGGCCAAGGGCACCTTAAATGCTGGTTGCCTACACATAAGTAACTGGATCACACTACTAGTTATTCAGTTACTGAATCCAGTTACCAAGAGTAGAGTCCAGAAAAAAGATTCAAGTCACTCTGATACAGACATTAACTGGTTGGTCAGCTGAATTAGTCTCTTTCCTTCATTGACTTCAGGGAGCAGACTGTTATTAATATATAGGAAACTTGTACAGCATGTTTGAACACCTAAATTTAAGTACTGTTCTCTCAAACTGAATCCCTTTCCCAATCTAACCCTGTAGCTTGTACACTTGCTGGAAAATATACTTCATGCAAATCATCCTCCACAAATCTCATCATCAGGATGTATATCAGCAAACAAACTCAACCTTCCCACATAAAATATCTTGAGATCCTTGTTTTGCAAGTGTTACATAATTTTCAAAGCATCAGAGCTCATGTGTGCCAGTGTCATGAACATCTTTAAGTCCATGTTTGTGACCACACTAATGATGTAATGTGTGAAATTCCAAAATAAGATTTTTAAACAGAGCATAATATCTAGATGTCCATAACACTCCTACTAATATCCTATTTTATTCACTAGGTAGTAATACTTAAATACAACAAGGCACAGTGCTTCGAGAAAATCATCATAAACTAGTCAAACTCTCCTGAGGCAGTGTCAGCAATCCATACACATCTACATATCTTTTAAAATCAGGCAGTGTTAGTCCATTTCAACTGCACTAAGGATTTCAAATGGAGTGAAAATTTAAATCAATCCTTCATTTCCCTCTGCCTCTCCTGTATTTTTCATTCTGTAAAGTCAAAGAAATACACCGAATTACCAATCAGTGCATGCCATCTATGCTCATAAACAGCTGCTATCGTCTTGGATTACAGAACAGACATCACTTTCTACCAGAAATTGCCTAACCTGAGCCAACTTCAAACTGTTGCCAGAAGCCAAAGGAAAAGTCTATTGAAAAGAATTCTTCCACTGTAGTTTTCCCTACTGTACTTTTACTAGCTTTTTTTCAGTTCCAATTTTGGAAGTCCCATCACTGGATTTTAAAACTTGACTTGACTAAACTCCAGCAAATATACAATAGTTAGCAGTCCTGCACTGGCAGAGAAATAGGCTTTTGATAAGTCTTTCCCATCTCTAATATCTCTGATTCTATGGTTCAATAATGACTAATGATTTTCCTTGGCTGCAGGCAATGGTCTGTAGGAAGACAAGCTGAGGGGAAAGAAAAGAAAAAAAACAAGAAAAAAGAAAAAGATTAAAACAAGAGATAAGAAAGAAAGAAGCAAGGAAAAGATAAGGAGGAAAGTGGAAGGAAGGAAAGTGGAAGGAAGGAAGGAAGGAAGGAAGGAAGGAAGGAAGGAAGGAAGGAAGGAAGGAAGGAAGGAAGGAAGGAAAGGTGGGTCATAAGGTGAACTCAAGGTACAGGAACCCTGAAGAACAAGATTCAGTTTCCACTTCTATCATACTTAACATGTTAGCACAGCAAGTCTCTTATTTCCCCTGTGCCTCATCCTCCCACCATTAAGTTTTTAACATCCAGGGGTATGTGAGCAGCATGTCTGCCTATTAGTGGTGTCTAATAAAAAACATTAATACCTGGAGCAGTGAAAGGCCAATCTTTTATTGTATTTCATAAAAATCCACAATTATTCAAACAAAAAAGGAGAAACTTAGGTACTGCGATGACAAGGCAACATGAATGTTTGTGGAACAATTTACTTATTTAATAGTACATTCATTCAAAAATAGAACAGTTTTTAATTTTGCATTGTGTAACATTTACAATCTGATCCAAAATCCATTTTATTTGTTAAGATTTTTACATTTATTTAAATACATTTTGAAGCAAACTATTTGTTTTTGTATTTGGGTAATAAAAATTATCTTATTCCAACTTTCATTCTGAAAGCGAACGCGCTACTCTGTATCTTCACTCATCTAATGACATCCTTCATGTAATCCTACTGACAACGTTCTCTGCCAAGTTTTGGTATTTACATTTAAAAAACAAAACACAACAAAACAAAAAAAACCACCAGGGTTTTAAGTGTTATAGACATGCTTTTCACCTTTTCTGCTCTGGTACTTGCCTCTTGAACATATTCACTACTTGAATTATTACACAGATGACCAATTTGAAATGCTGTATTTGTATTTTATGATATCCCTCTACCACTTTTCATGAAAAAAAGTGAAACTGTCCCAAGACAAATGAATGATTAAGATATATTCCTGGCTCTTTTACATCACTTCTCTTCTATTGTTCTTAACGTGTATTGGACAAGGCAGCAAATACTCTTCAATTAGTCCAATTCACATTTGTGGAAGCTAGGTTACAAAGACGGATAAGCTATGTGATCGATATGAAGACTCATGATGGAACTGGACACACAACCCAGACCTCCAGCCCCCCAGCACAATGCCTCAGTCACTTACTCACATCGCCTCCTTTTTCCTACATATTCAATAATACATGCAACAGAGAAGAGATAACAAAGACCTTTCCAAAGCCGACATGTACAAGTAATGAAGGACAGAAATATCAGAATCCAGCACTTCATAATCAATAAGGAAAATCGAAAAATGGAACACAGTCCCGGGTTGTTGGGGTTTTTTTATTTAAATACATAGAAGTAATGAGAGAAAAAAAAAAGCCTTACTTGCCAAGACCAAAATCATGCTGTACAGTTAGCAATATAATACTATTACTTCTAGCAATAATAATAGATTTTATTGTGTGGAAGACAGATCATTTATTTTACTTGCAATTAAATCCATTATTACTATTCTGTACAGCATGTAAACCACGACATGTAGACAAACACAATCTGTCAATTTCTCAGTGGGTCAAAGCCATTTCCTAGAAGAGCATCACACGACCAATGTCTGAGGTAAGAAAGAAAAAATGACAGGATCATCACCTTCAGATCTGGATGCAGTACAAAAGGAAGCAATTTCCTCTTTGGTACACTTTATAAATATCCACTGATACATTTAAAGGAAGTATGTTCCTTCCCATTGAAAGGGATGTTTGTTTTTCTGTTTTGCTATCTACATTTTAAAGAAATTGATAATTTTCCATCTGCCTTCAGCTTGTAATTTTCTGAAAAGGTGTCTTCCCCCTCTCCAACCTGTATTTCACACTTGTAAGTGGAGATGTGATTACATGTCAGCAAAAATGAACAGGACCAATGAAATAAAACAACTGTTTCTCTACAAGATCATGAGGAAAAAAATATTAAAGACCACATTTTCTGATGATAGCATTTCTTTTCACATTATCTATACATCTCTGAAACCAGTTCAATTGTTTCATAAAAGGTAAAAACGCATAACAGCATCCCCATGTATTACAGACATGTCATGTGAGTGGCAAAAGCTGATGAAAATGGATATAGATTTGTCTTACAGCAGTTGCTTTTCCCCCCATAACCATGGCCTGGTATGAAGAGTGCTGGTGAGTTAACAAAATCAGAAGCTCAAAGCGGAGGGCATCAGTCCTAGAGGGACATTCTTTCCCCGAGCTCTGAGCCATCCGATATAGAGGCAAAGCCACTGCTACCAAGAGGTAGCAGCAGAGAGACAAATCTACCTCCACCCTGGCCCTACAGTGACAGATGTTCTTTTAAGATGCAGCCATAAGGAATTTGTTCCAATATTCCTCCCAATGTACAGAGACATCTTCTACAAACACTCCATAGCACAAACATCCCATTCCACACTGCTATTCCACACAAGGGTCAATCATGATATGGTCCATGAAGAATTAATACAAAAGGCAAAATATTTCTCATCCACAGCCACAAAACAATTGTCAAATAATATGCTTTATGAATATTTTCTCATAGTGTAATAAAAACTGCTATTGTTCTACAGAGAAAAAGCATCAAGTGACTTTAATGTTCTAGAGAGCTATTGTGGCTCATTGCTTCAGCTGCACATCCCCTGTCGCAGCAGTTTTAGTCCCAGAATTGTAAACCCCTTTCCCAATATTGGGTTCAAGTCTCAGCACTTGAGACTGGATTGCCTAATGCTAAGCACTGAAATCAACAGGGGATAAGTTTCCTCATACTCTGAAGCCTTGATATTGAAATTAACAGGAGATTTTAAGCATGACAAAAACACCTGAACAAGCCCCTAAGTCAATTATGTGCTGTAATACCTCAAAAGCTATGCTAGGAACATTATGATCACAGCTGAAGTGCAGATAACTCCTCAGCTGGTAAAACCCAGCTGTTAATAAGTAGAGAAACACTGTACCAACAGTTTCAGTTAATAAGTAAAACTACGGAAATATTTTTTTTCTATTTCTGTAATTTATGTCAATTTTAATTTATCACAGAAATAAGTTGTTACCACTTAATTGCTCTTACTGTACAGCAAAGATGCCTATAATGAATGATGATAAGCAGGAACATGAATGAACAGTTGCCAGGCAACCAATAAATAAAGGTTCCAAATAGCATGACCCCTCTTTAAAGGATAAAGCTCCAATCATAATTATTTTTCAAATCCATTTCAGTGCCAACTAAAATCATGTTTGCAGCACTAATCCTGGTCTTCCTCATACAAAATGAAACCAAATCTGTCATTTGACATATCACAGATAACAAATTAAACAGACTCAACCTGCTCCTTCAGATTACGGTCAATAGTGTAGTTTCAGGATAGCGAACAGGTTAGATAATAAACTGGAATCCAAAACAGAGAGGTGAGAAGAATTAAGCAATTTAAATGGGTTAATTTAAAAAAAAAAAAAAAAAAAAACACCCAACCAACCCACACCTTACATTGTTACTTTAAGGATCTTCAAAAAGCATCAACAAAGTCCTCCAGTGTTTAACTCCACAAAATGATCATTCAGTAAAGTAGAAGGATGAGACAGACTTTAAAATACTGAAAACAGATGCAGTTTGAAATGTTTTAAAATCTATATAATACCACATTCTATCTTTATAAACTCTTACAACTCAGTCTTGCTGAGTGCATAAGCAGAGCTGAGGTGCCTAGAGCAAGCACTGACCTTTTAAATGGATTCAAATAAAACTGACAAAGAGCAGCATAAATCTTAAACCAGTTAAAGAACACAGTATATCCACTCTGAAGAAACAATGAATGCTTATGCAGGAGTTTTACATTATGCCTTCTGAATAACGGAGGGGGCGAGAGCTTGGGCTTGTTCAAAGGGTTTTGGTGGGCTAATAAATTATGTATTTATTTTAGTAAGATCTCATGTCAGAGAATATTAGGAATACATGTTTTGGTAGGTTTATGTTGCACTACATAAGGTGATTACATAAATCTCTTTTACTTAACCATTTTATTTCTTTCCTTTAGTAGAATTGAGGACCACTAATAGCTGTGATGCTTAAACACTAAACAGTCAAAAAATTGCAATAGGAAAACAACATGAACTACAATTATAAACAAATCCATCTTGCATCAAAGGTCTAACATACTATGTCAGTTGTGAACTGGGACCATCTTTTCAATCTGTCTTTGAAAAAAATACGGCAACAGAATCCATAAATGTCTCTGCAACATTAGTAACACAAAATAATCTTGTACTTCACAACGGAAAATTTATCTACTGCAATTTTTGTAAACAGGAATTATTGTTTACATTACAGCAGAAAATGCACTCTGGCAGCTAGTAGTCTCCACATGTATTTCTTCATATCAGATGAGATTATATAGTAGGTATTTGCCTTCTATGACAGAAAAGTGCTCTGTTGCCTATCAGACACATAACTTTCCAATTATTTTCCTTATCTAGATATATCTGCTCATCAGAAGCCTTTACAGGAGGTTTTCTATGTATCTGTATTTCCTCAATAATCAAATAGGAAATACACACCACATTATATCTATATTTTTATTGACTATTATTTCACCCAGTAACCACCTCTACCACCTGATTCAATAACTCCTCTCTATCCTTCTAATAATTTCAGTTTGAATTTCTTGTTCTAACGAAAATCCAATTCATTTAGTTGATACCTGATGCAAGAGTGAGATTCAGAATTTAAATAACTGAGAATCATGCACACTGACTGCAACTAAAAACAATGCAGAAGACCCTGTAAAGTCCTTTTAGGACACATGGCACTATTTATAGCAAAACCACCTTAATTGCTTCTCCATAGTTTTGAGCTTGCATTTTAACAAATTATAAAGATACTGTGTTGTGTTTGCAAACCTGACAACCAAGCCCACTAGTTGAAAAGCATGTAAAGGTGATATCGGAGGATTTTTTCCCCTCCCAAACATTTATTCCTTTTCAATGACCAACTGAAGAATTAAACTGGTCAGTTTTTACGCTTAAAAGACGCCAAGTCTATGGAAGAAAAGGTCATGCATTACCATTCAGCAGAAGCTGGAGGCTAATTGTAAAGTTTATTAACAATGAAAACAACAGGGTTCTCAGCCACTTATTACCATGGAAGAAACTGATGGTAATTTTCTGAAGTTTGGATTCCACTGTATTTTGTTCCACAATATGCAATTTAACTGTCCCACCTCTGAAAATGGGAGGATAGAAAAGACTGTATTGTTTTAAAGAGCTGCTTACACTAAAATAAGAGTCATTTTAAGATCTCCCCTAGGGATTCAAGTCTATATATTTAGCATTAGAAGAAGGAAAATAGAGCGTAACTGCCAGCTTGAGGAGAGACATGATGAAGCATGCTTTGTCTCTAGCGTTTCCCACATCACAAATACAGTCAATGAAACTAGGTGTGATTCTAAAAACGTTTCTTTGCTCAACAGGCTTTACGCAGATACCCAGCTGAGTAAGAGTAGGCAGTATTAGGATCTGGAGATTAATCTTATTCCAGATTCATGCTGACCCTGTCTTCTGACCAAGGTATTCTTGTTTCAAAAACCATTTTTCCCTTAACAAAATGGTGACATTGTTTTTAGGTTTTTTTAATATTGAATATTTAATAGTAAATTAAATATACACATACTTATTATTTAAATATATAAATAAACTAAGGGATAACATTAGAAGATAAATTCACAGGATAATACCAGCTCAAACAGTACAATATTATTGGTTTTAGGAAAACATATAAAAATATATATATATATATATAGTCTATATGGATGATACTTGTGAAAGACCACCTATAGACACTCCCAATAGCACACAAAGGAGTTATCTTTGAGCAACACAAGATACTATTGGGGGGGGGGGGGGGGGGGGGGGGGGGAGTTGGTTGCTCCATCATTTTTTAGTAACAAATTATCTTGTGTCTGCTTTTTTCAATTTTACATTTAAAATGTTCTTTTAATAACTATTATTCCATTCACTATCTCACTGACGGACATTTTCTTTTGCTAGTGTACAGAAATAGCTGAAAATAGTAGAAAAACTCTACATTGATGGTATATTCTTCCATTAGTGCACTTACTCATTGATGTTATAGTTTTGGACCAAGAGTTCAACACTGAGAAGAAGGAGCTAACAGTATAGTCTTTAGTTTTTCTCATGATATCAGAAACAATGTCTCACAAAAATGCCACTGGTAATCAGTGAACTTTGAAAATTAATGCTAAAATCTTCCTACACATAAGAGTATGTGAATCTTAAAACTTCATCATTACTTAAACTATCAGTTTACAATCATCTCTCATGCGGCTTTACCACAAAGCTTTCACTGATTCAGAGTGCAAGTGTGCCCCTCCAGAGTCCCGTACTCCATGATCTGAATTCTACCCAGCTATGTCTATTACATGAAATACAACATGCATTAATACATTTCAGGATTGACAACTCAGCTATCATCGGAAGCTTGAGGATTTCATCCATGTAGATATTTGTTCAAAAGACATTTTACAGCGGGACAACAAAATTATAAAGAAGAACGGTAATGTTCATACAAGCTTGTAAACTTCAGCTTTGTGTTTTTCTTTTAAAAGATAACATTTTTATTTAATATCTTTGAGCTACAGTAATATCTCCTAAGAATTGCCCTGGCTCACAGCCTAACAAACCTGCATTGAAGCAAACAAACAAAAAAATAAAACACTGCTATGCAGATTTTGCTTATTAATCAGGAATGTGGATTAAAGGAGACAGAATAACAAGAGAAAATAAATGATCTCCTCATTTTATAATGTTCAACAGGTATTATCTGTACTTTATTTGGAGACAAGAAAGAATGAAAAAAATCTGCTTTCCAACCATCCTAAGCATTTGTTCAGCGACTCTGAACATTTAGTTCATTCAACTAAATGTACACCACTTCTTTCCTGAGCCCTACTTTGCATATTTATTCTTACTGTAATAAGAAACGTTTGTCATATTTTCACAATTTACTATCCAGTACAACTGTTTTATGCACTTGTGCTGACACAGATTGTACAGCACAATACATACAGGCTGTTGCCAAGTCCTTTGCCTCAAATTTCCCATGCTTTTAGCCTTTGCTGTTCCCAACAAAAAGAAAGTTGAATTTTCAGCGCTACCTGAACAATGTGAATGTGGCAATGGCTGTTTTGGGGCAAATCTGAGGTCCATTTAGCCCAGGACCATGTCACTGACAGTGCTCAAAGGCAGTGGCCTAGGGAAAAGTCCTGTAGTAGGACAACTCTCAAATACTAGAGTAATTCCCTAGAACACTCTTCTGGCTCCCAGCAATCTGTGGCTCAAAGACTTAAATATGAAAAGAGACTGGGAGCGCTGGCATATGACAACACACTTCGTTTCAGAAGGGCTGGGAGGAAGAACAGGAGATGGCATATTTCAAAAGGGAGAAATATGTGCCCTCATCACACACACACGTTACTTCATTCCACCCAACAGTGTTTCTTGCTCCCGATATTGCCTTTGCCCTCAAAATGTGCTGTTTTCCATATGGAAGAGGTGGCAAAAATGAAAGTGTTTCCCTTCTTTCCTCATAAAACCTCCTTCTGACTGGAGTTGGCCTCCTGTTCATATTCCACTTGACTAAACCAATCTTTTTCTCCTCCCACACTAGCTCCATCTGCCGCCCGTCTCTCCAGCAGAGCCAGATGCCAGCAAAGCAGACTACTGTGGGAGGAGAAAGTTCTGTTGCTGGAATTTCTTCCCCATACCCTGCAGGGGGCCAGCCTGTGAAGCCTGGAGAGGAGACAGAGAGCAACTTCCTCTCTTCCACGCTGCCTTCCCCTGCTCATCAGTAAAGAAGGCAGCTGAGGACATGAGCAAAAGAAGGATAACTTCCATGTGCGGTCTGAAATTTGCGACTTTAATATTTATATACCAAAAGTCTTGCAATCGTACTCCAGACTCGAGCATGGTACACACCGCATAAACACGTAAGAAGACATGAGTCCTGCCCCAAAGAGCTTACAATCAAACAGAAGCAGAGATGCACATTTGTGATAAGGAACGAACAAGAGTGACTAGCGCGTAGAATACAGAGAAAAAAAGACTAGGATTTATAATCAGGAGAGATCTTAATGATGGAGCAAAAAGACAATCCTTTCTGGAGAGACACAAGTCAGAGAGAGAAGCTATAGATGTGTGTTGTTAAGCTGAGAGAAGGATTGCATGTGGCAAGGGAAACTGCCAGTAGAGAGGGAAAGACTAGAATGAAAGCAGACATGAGGAAAGAAAAAGTGACTTTTTTATATGTTTGAGGCAATTTTGCATGAGGCAGAGGCAGAAGTACAGGTAAGAACTTCAGACAAAAAGGGAGCCAGTCTAGGGATGGAGGAGCAACTGCGGCAGCAGTCTTGCCAGAGATGGTAGCAAGAATGAGTGTCACTGAGTGAGAACAAGAGCTCAAATAAAACAAGCAAGTGTGCACATGTGTGAGACAGAGGAAAAGACACAGACTTCATTTCTCTGAGAGAAAGAATTGTGGGAACATAGGAGATGAAAGAGACCAGAAAAAAGAATGAGTGAGGGTGGTGTATGGTTGCAGCAGAAAGTTTGGAGTGGGCAGGACAGAAGAAAGTGAAGAAACACAGGGATCTAACAGAAAACCAGAATTATGTATTAGAATTTGAAAGAGCACATATAAATTAAAGAGACACATAACAAGAAAGATGAAGAAGTTGAATAGACAGGGAAAGGAAGAGGGAAATACATCACATTGAAACAGATTATGAAAAAGGGCTCACAGCAGAACGAATGGAGTGACAGGAGAGGGAAAAAGGAGGAAAGAATCTATGCAAAGATGATAAAGTCGGTAAAGGAACATTAATTAATAAAAAGCACTATGTAAAAATCCCAAACGGGAAAACTGGTAGTGTATAGAAAAGTGATGGGAAATGGATGCCCACTGAATTCTCACTGTCACTTAAACTCTTAGGGTTTGCCCCATCTAGGTATCCCCACATTTTAATCTTCTTCTTCACTTGGAAAAATTCTGTTTCCTGGTCCTTCACACCCTCTAACTTTTGTGCTGTACTTGCATCTTTATGCCGTTTGTTTCACTATTTCTAGCGGCAACTCTTTTTGTGACGTTTAAATGGGAAAAAGATCTTATTTTGTCAAATACTCTACCACAAAGAAACGTGCCAAAATCTCAAGTTTCCTTCCTCCTGTCCCCATAACGCTCTTTCATTCATTCTTCTTTAAAAAAAAAAAAAAAAAAGGCTGGGGAAACTCAGCAATACGGCGGTATCTAAAGTCCAAGATATCCTCAGAGCCTTCCCTGAGCTGCGTGTACACACTACGCCCCAGGCTTCCTCCGTGCCCGGGCTGAGGGTTTCCCGTCTTCCGTGGGCGAGGGCAGCGGGGAGGCACGGGCTGCGCTCCAGCGCTCAGCATCGCGCTTTGTGCTGCCGCGGATAACGGGATCTCCGGCTGAAACGCATCCATCAGGCGGGGGAACTCGGGGAGGGGAGCTAGCTACCGGCTGCTGGAAAGAAAGCCGACACAGGCGTATGCCCTGGCTGCTGGAAGACATGGCTGGCTATTTGATTTTATTTTATTTAGGGAATATAAAAAAAGGGAAGGGGGGAAAGGGAGAGGGGGAAGCACACACGCTCGCACACGCATACGGCTGATCTTACCTCCACATTGAAATACTGCTCCGCTTTGCACACTGTAGCACATAAAATCCAAAGGAAGGTTTGCAAGAAAAACACCCTGGACTGAGACACGAAATCCAACCGGCTTCCAGTGCTGAATGCGAGTACGATCATAGTGAACTGTGCTTCAGTGGATGGAAGATCTCTCTCCTTCTCTCTCTTTCTCTCTCTTTGCCTTAAACAAATACACAAACAAACCAGCCACCCCCCCCGTGTCGGTGAAGAGCCCGTAGCGCAGGTTCACCCACAGCAGGGGAGGAGGAGGAGCAGACACTTCACAGCACAGGCGGCGGCGGCAGGGTCAGCTCTCGCTCATCCTCACCACCAGTCCCGTAAGGAGGGAATGTGGCGTCCGAGTGCAGCCGCAGCTCCTGCACGACTCCTCTCTGCCCAGCAGCAGCAACCGCCTCCCCGTGTCCTCCTCCTCCCTTCTCCTCCTCCTCCTCCTCCTCCTCCTCTCCTCTCCTCTCCTCCCCTGCCTCCTCCCCCTCGGCCTCCGCCTCCTCCCGGGGAAGGCCGGCCTGGCCGCCCGGCGGCTCGGCTCGGCTCGGCTCGGCTCGGCTCGGCTCGGCTCGGCTCGGCTCGGCTCGGCTCGGCGCCTTCCCTCGCCTCGCCTCGCCTCGCCCCCCGCCGCTCCCCTCCACTCCAGAATGTTCAGCCGAAATCTACATAGCCCCGCCCCGTAGGCGTCTTAAAGGCGACGGGCCCAGCGGGCCGCCCTGCCGCACTGCCGCCGTACGGCCGCGCTCGCCAGGCAGCCAGCCCGCTGCCGCCGAGAGCGGCAGTCGGAGGGCGGCCGGCCGGCCGCTCGGAGGAGGGCTCGGCCCTTCCTCACACGCAAGTACCGAAGCAGCCGCACAAGTGCCAAGTCCGCCGGGAGAACGGGCCTCTCCTCCTCACGGAGAAGAGCCCGGCGCGACGTGAACGCCCTGAGTCTTTCCCCGCTCCCGCGGGGCGCGAATGCGGTCGGGGCAGTGCGTGCGCCCGGGGGTTACCGCAGGCACGCACCGCCCGGGCCGGGCTTCCCTGCCCCGCCTTGCGCGCCGGGGAGGGGGGCGCAAGCCCGGCGGGGTGGGGGCGTGCACGCCGCTCCCGTGAAGCGGCCGCGAAACGGCTGCCCAGCGCCGTCTGCGGCAGCGGCCGCCGTGCCCGGCGGGGCGGGTCGGGTCGGCGCCCGGCGGGGCGGGTGTCCCTCAGCCTCGGCGTCCCCCTGCCGCCACCGCGGGGCCGGGGACGCGCAGCTCGTCCCAGCCCCGCTGCGGTCCGGTTTAGCGGAGCTAGCCCAACCGCCTGGCCGTGCTGCCGGGAAAGCTCTCTTGGCAGCAGCGAGACGGACCGTGGCGAGGGAGGAGCGTGTAGTGTAAGCGGCACATTAAAGTGGTTGGACGGTGACTAAGGCGGAGAGATGGAGTTGCCCGAAATGCGGCCCTTGACGGGGAAGCATCATCGCATAGTCATTAGGCTGTCCCGGAGCGATTTGTTCTTTCCGCGGCTCGAAGAGAATCCGAAGTCACTGCTGACAAAGTTCACAGAAAGTGAGATCATGATAGTGTCGTTAACGGTGATATAAACGAGCCGGACAAAATCTGGGTATTGGGTTGACTGAAAATCTATTTTAATGCGTCCAAATATATGGTCATATATTTAAGGGAAAACAATGTGTGAAATACCTATAGCCTAGACAAACTTTATGCTGGATATCGTGATGTTCAAAATGCCTTGTGATTATGTCAGGTAAACTACTCTTGCAGTGATTTTATGGTTAATGGGACATTTTATGCAGCCCTTTGATATGTTAACAGGGTTATCCAGTCAAAGGAAGGTGGAATGATCCACAACATTAGTGAGACAAGGCAGTGCAATAATGCATCTTGGGGGGGAAAAAAGAGAGAAGGGAAAAAAAGCAAGCTTGCTGAAAAAAGAAGCAATTTAAAAATTCCAAGATTTGAAAAATTATCTTATTTTTACTTGTTTGGTTATCCAAAAAGATGCAAAGATACTTGATCAATGATACAGAACAGCCTGGAAGTAAAAGACATACTTGACAGATGAAATCTCCTTACTTAGATGGTTGAGGTTGATGGCCAGAATTAAAACACATGCACATTAGATGTATAAAATTTTGACAACACCTAGTAGCAGGATGTAGGAATGTGGTAGGTTCTCCATCATTTGATATCTTAAGAGTAAGACATTTATCTCTGAAGAAGTCTGCCTAACCCAAAATGACAGTATTTAAGCAGAATTCCTTATGTGATATACTTTTTTCACATTAACTTCTTGATCTTAAAGGCATTTTCTGTTCTTCAGATTGTTAGTGAAGTGAATGATGAAATCATGAAATATAGAGCTGGCAGCAAGCTAGAAGGACCTGTTGGCACTTTGGTGGCCAGTATCGGAAGTCAAAATGATCTTAACAAATTAAAGAAACGTCTTGGAACCATCAGGAAGAAACTTAATACTGACAAATGCAAATTACATTTGGGAAGTAAAAAAACCAAAAAGTAAAATCAAAAGGATACTGGTAAAACAGCAGCACTTCAGAAAAGAATCTGGGGGCTGTAATGGACTATAAAGTAAATATGAGTCAGCAGCATGCTACCATTAAAGAAAAAGACAAGACAGCCTCATTGCGGAGTGTATTAATAGGTACGCAGTACATCTGACAGGACAAATTATTTTTCTGCTAGGGATTGATGAAGTCAGCTGTGTTTGGACTCAAACTAAGGACAGTCCAGAAGAAAATAGCAAAATATTAAAACATTTAGAAAGTTAGATGTATGTGTAAAAGTTGAAAGAACACTATTTATTATTAGTCTGAGAAGACTGAGGGTAAATGGTCTCTTTATATGGAAAGCGTTGCTGTGAAAAGGACAGAGATATTTCATTCTTTCTGGGTTTGGGATGAAGGAAAAAATGAATCAACTAAATTGTTCGGAAAGTTCAGATTCAATGTTAGACAAAACTTTCTAAAATATGATTGTAGTAGCATTTGGAACAACATACCTACTGGGAACGTGGAATCTCTTCCATACAGAGGTTCGATAGGCAAGAATATTATACCTATCCTCTCTCCATTCCTAGGGCAGTGGGTTGTATTATGAGATCTAGTAAACTTTTTTGCTTCTAGTATAGCAGTAATTTCTTTCCTTTTATTACTCTATGAATTAATCACTGTAACTGGTGTAAAAGAAACAGTAACTCACTACCTTTATGCTGTCCCTTTTGGTTTTCCTCTTTGCCTAAGGGACCTCCTCCTTGTTTGCACTCTCAGCAAGCACTAGCTCTATTTTTGCTGGTGTGTTTTGTAGAGTCTGCCAGTAGTGTAATACCTAGAAATGGAGATGGAAATAGGTATGTTCCTGTAGCTGGAATTTCATTCATCTGCGCTGTCAGGACTGCTGTGGCTGTTTACTGTGAAAAGCACAAGGCCATGAATACAGCTACCTCCTTCCTTTACACTGTATCCATTAGAAGAAAAAAGAAGAGAAGCAATGGTATGAATAGAATGGTGGAGAACAAAAGCACCTGAGTATTTGTAAGTGTGTTTGTGAAAGAGAGAGGGAGACCACACAGGTAAAGAAACACATTGGTAAGGAAAGAGAGTAGCAATGTGTGAATATGAGTGCCAAGGGAAGAAACAAGGCATATGAAGGACAGAGAAGATCTTTGAAGTGAAAAATATAATTCAGGAATGCTTGTGTGAGGGAAGAAATGCCAGCAATGATGGGAAAGGGCTTTGAATATTTATGAGTAAGCTGTGGGCAGGAACATACAAGAGTAGGGTCAGAGCCTCATGGCACATGGAAGAAGGTAAAGAGAAATAGAAAAGAATTTCAGACTCCATACATAGGGCTGTTTGTAGATATGTGTGTATGGGATTATGAGAGAGATTAAAGGAAAGACAGAAAAAAATAACAAAGGTGAAAGGATAAGTAAACAAGTAAAGAAGGTAAGTAAACAAGTAAAGAAGGAAGGAAGCAACAAAATGCATTTGGAAAGAAATGGGAGCTGTCTGTTGAAGTACTGGAATGATTCAAGTCGTATACTTCATAAATGTCTTGCAGATTTTTATCTTTATCAAATACCAATATGATTTTTCTGTTCTTGCCTATGGCAGTTACCAGCAGTAATTAATAAGCAGTGAGCAGGTTTGTAGGGAAGCAAAATTGAAAAACTGAGATTTCCATTTAGTTCTAAAACTTTTAGCCTTTTTGAAAGGCTGGAAGAGGTCTGTCTCCTGTGCTCCCAACCAGCCCGTTTTACCAGCTGAGTTTCTTAGACTCTGTAGAATATATCCTTTACGGATGACTATAGTCACAGGTTTACAATGGATTATTACTAGAAGCAGACATAGACATTGTTAAACATTCCCATGTCCAGCTTTGAACATAGGGCAAAAATCTTCACTTTACTGTATATCAATTCTGAATAGAAATTTGTATGATAACTAAAAAAATCAAAATATTACACGTTGTCCTTTCTGCATTTTGCGTTGCTTAGCTGCTGATGGTATCAGCTGGAACTTTTAAAGAGAAGAGAGCTTCACTACAAGATATAATAAGCTGCAAAGATTGAGGGTAGATAACACATATCTCACACATCTGTATTTCTCTCACACTGCTATATTTAGTTCTGCTTTGGAAAAGATGTTCTAAACACCTGTCCTTTTTCTCATAGAATGACACTTGCATAGATGTGTCCATATGAATTCTGTTTAACTGTTTGAAAGGCAACAAACGAGTTTAACAGTGTAGGAGGGAATATTGCATTGAATATGTATTCCTGTCAGGATCACACTCATATTGCCTGTGTTCAGATATCTAGGGTTCTTCATTTACACAAGGTTCACTGTAGGCATAAGGCTATCTGGTCGGGAAGTAGAACTGACTTGTACTGCCAGTGCACTTTACTGTGTTGTCTTACAGCTCCACCAATGGATTTATAAAGAACCTAAGTAAAGATAAATATAAATGACAGTGTAAAACCTCACACGTAATTGTTGTAGGATCACAAGGAAAATTTCTAAATTCATAAAAGTCAGTAATATTTCATAATACTTTGGTTCATGTTTGGTTGCAATTTTTCACAGAGCCAGTGAAATGAGAGAGGAAGAAAGTCTGAAAGTGTAAAATTTTTTTAAAAATATGAAGATATAAATTGAATTTCTAATTCATAGAGTCATAATATCATAGAATAATTTAGGTTCAATGAGACCTCTGTAAGTCCTCAGGTCCAACTGTCTGCACCAAGCAGAGGCAACTCAGGTTATGTTACTCTGGTGCTTGTTCAGGGAATTATGAATCAAGTTAATCTAATTCAATCTAACCAATCATTTCCTAGTCTGAAATATGATTTCTCTGTCTCAGGGAGCTATTTTGAGGGTAAAATATCTTCTGTGAGGCATTTGTCGGGCCTTCACTTATTTTAGTCTTTGTGGTGACAATGCCCATTTCAGCAAGTAGAGCAGGTATCCCTAATCTCTTGAAGGCAGGAGAAGTAGCCAAGAGAAATAGGTATAGAGAATGTAATTCTGTAGCTGAAGACTGACAGAAAAATGTTTTAAAGAGAAAGAAGATACAGTGTGAAAGAGAAATGGCTCCTGGAAGAAAAACATCAAGAAGTACACAATAATAATAATTTAAAAAATCTCTTTTTTGATAATAACATTTTCACAAGAATATTTCTAGGAACATGTGTTAATATTGGGTTAATGAAGAATAGATCCAAAAAATGCACTGAAGCAGCCAAGTCCTTACTTCTTTACTCTGTGTAACTGTTTACGTCAAAGTCTATTTTCTCTACTTTATGACAATTTTCATGCTGCTGTTTTCTCTCCCACTCCTGATGCATTCTCTCCATGCTTTCTGATTTTTGGCTCAGTCTGCAGAGCAAGAAAGGCCCATTCGAGCATCAAGTCCATCAGCAATTTCCCAACATATATATCTCAAACTAAAGGGTTCTTTACAGCCAAAGGCTTACGAGTGATCCAGCTGTCCTTTGAATTGTGCTGGTGATTATTCACTGAGTTTACAGTAGTGTCAGAATGGCAGTCTGGCGATTGTTGTAAGACCTTAACAATTTGTGTTGAATATTATCTCCTTCATTTTCACAAGGTGCCCTGTGTATAAGATTGATATTATTAACAGCAAAGAGAAGAGCACAATACACGAAACAGAAATAAATAATGCAGAGCAGTGACAGGTGAGTTGGACAGATTTGAGGAGGAAGGCACGAGTTGTTCTGAGAGAATGCTCTGGCATAGCCGAATGGCTTGAAAAGTAACAAAGCCCTCTTAGAAATATTGAAGGGTTTGGGCAAGAAAGAAACAAACAGGTGTCTGTCATAAATACTATGTTTCACAAGTGTGCAAAGGTCTAGTTACTAGGTGGCTTCTATAACATAAACAGAAAGGCCTCCATAATTCTGTATCAAGTTGGATCTTAAATGGCAGGTAATTATCCCTGGTTTTGTGTTGCTCTAACCTGGCTGGAAATTCAACATCAACATGGTTAAAATAGATGTTTTTAAAATTACTCTATTAATTGACCTCCTCAAATTAACTATCATTTATTTTATTGTCCACAGGACAACCTGTGTCATTTATTTTATTGTCCACAGGAATTAATTTTATATTGCCTATTTTCAGGTTTCCACACACTGTTTAAGTACTTTTTTTTCCATGTTTACAGCACAAATGAATGTTGGAAGTGTTACGTGGGGAAAGATGAGTCTTGGCAATTGGAGTCTGGGAGAAACAGTGTTGCATTTGGCACTTGAAGAGTAAACCTAAGATTGTGGAATTTCGTATGGATTGGATGCATCTGGCAAAATGAATGTTAACATCTAAATATCATCGGTGAGTTTCAGAGTTAATTACCAGTGTCATTAATGAAATCACTGCATCTCTTAGAGCTATTGTTCTGCAGACTCAAGAAAAAAATATTATGCTTGGTATATACATTCAAGGATATCTTTATCATCACAGCATAATTTCTTTACTTATTTGCTTTTGTATAAATTAAAGTTTAGGTTCTAAAAAGCAGTTCTGCTGCTTTGGTAGCCGAAGAGCTGGAGTTACTCCCCTCAGAAGCATCAGACGCATAGGACTGCTTAAGATCACTTTAGTTTATACCATTCATATATGTGATTTTGGATCAAGAAGAGCTGTTTAGAGAAGAAAACTGCACGCTGCTTGTAAAGAGAGCAGTGTTAACAATGGAAAATGTGTTTTAAAAGGGCACACTTGAAAATGTATCTGAAGAGGCCAGCCTGCAAGAAACAGGAGAGTTCACTCAAGATTAAGCTTATATGTTACTCCATTCTGCAATACAGATACACTCGCAGTGACAGATACCTATCCTATAGAAACAGGTATTCAAATTCACACGCAGAGGATTCAGTTTCTCTGCGTCTGTACTCCTCCAACTACAACTTGTTTGTTTTCCCATTTTATTGGCAACCTCTACTTCCATGTTAGAGTTAAGATAACTCTAGCATCCTTTTGCTATAATATAGCATCCTTTTGCTATAATTGGTTAATATTTTATCATTTGGGAAATAGTGGTCAGGTCAAAGAGGTCTATAAAATAATGCACATTCTCATGAGACTAATATTAAGGTTCCATTTGCAATTTCAACTTTTTAACTTGAATGCTGATGTCTAATAAGCAACGTTTAACAGCTTAGAAATGCAGCTTTTCAAGTGCGGGAATATTGAACTGCGGGTGTGTTTTTATAAACCCACTTATCCCAAAGTGAAAAAAGTTGGGAAGGTGAAGGGAAGGAAAGACTCAGAAAATGAATTCTTCAGAATAGTAGGGCAGACATGTTTACCAGGCCTACACTATCTGAAAATGCATTGTACACTTACAGGATCTAGTTGCACCGTATAGATGATTTTACCTATCTTTGGGGAATATAAGTTTGGACCTAACTCAGTTTTCCTCTACCCAAGCTCCTCTAACTAAACAATGTTCAGTTCCCTTGTTTTTAATACAGTTTACTTCTCAATTAGAGCAATGTGAATGCGCTCTTCTTACTCTTACTGGGGGGCGGTTAATTAATATTTGTTCTGGAAGGAGAGGATAGGGAATGATTTTAAAGTAATTAAGCTTAAACTGAATTTTACTTTGTTAACATTTTTCATCAGTCAAATTTCATGGCCATCCTGGCTGTTCTTTGCTCTTTCAGTGGTAGTCATGACAAGCAATTTAAAAAATTTGCATAAAATATGTGAAAAAGGGTGAAGATGCTGGTGTAGATGTGATTGTTAGGAAGAGGAGGAAATGTCTTAGGATCTGATGGTCTGCCACAATATTACTGTAGCATTTCTGGAGAGGAGAACCTCATATAAAGAAGTACACTTCGAACCTATCTGTATATATGATTGTACTGTAGGTGTGTGTAGAGCTACCAAAATAGATTTACATTCATCATATTTCTAGTGCTAGTGCACACAGGTAAAGGAAAAAGATGGGAAGATAAAGTGATGAGGCACAACCGAAGGTTATTAGCCTTGAAAAGTCTGTCTGTACATGGCTACTGGTAACAGTGATGTTGGCAAGACAGTGAGATAAGCAGTCCAGTTTTATATCTGTAATCTGGGAGGAACACATAGAAAGTAGTTAGATTATGGTGTGGACTTTTATAAAGTCTTACTGATTCAGTGTGATGTGACCTGTATAACACAGGCACAGAAAAGTTACACAAAAACTACTGAAGATTTTTGCAGCACACCCCCCCGCCAATTCTACTCTGTACAGTGTGTAAGCACAAACACAGTCCTGGTCCTTGTAATGTTTTGTATTATCTTTCTTCAAGAAAGCTACTATTTATATATTTTTAATGTATATATTTTTTAATCTTCCTTACATAAGACATAGAGGTTTTTATATCTTTTCTCTGTCTTTCTTCTGGGATTTTTCTGGTCTTCTCCATTTTGTTTTCTTCTAACTTCTGTATTGCCAGGCACTTCATAAAAGCACAAGAACTGGCTATACAGTATTTCCATATCATTAAGGAGGCTCCCAGTAGAGATCCTAAGCATATGTTCTCACTCATGCATAACTGAAGAAGAGGCAGAATTACGCTTAGGCCTTTAGCTTGAGAGAGGCTTCCAAATAGTTCTCATACTTTCAGGTTGAAATTTCAAAGCAACCTAACAGATTTGAGCACCTAGTTCTCATTAATTGTTATGGGAACTGGACAAATCTATCCCACAGGCATATTTCAAAACACTAGGCTTACACTTCATCCATTTCATTGTCTTATGGTGGAAAGGATGAAAAAAAGTAAAAAAAGTAAAAAAAAGGAGAATTAGAAAGAGAGTTGCTAATATAGATAATTATTTTTAAAAGTGCATTTACTGCTGTTTATTTAGTTGTTTTGTCATCACCTGAGATTTACACAGCATTTACATTAATTGATTGACATTGCAGTTGTCCAACTTATTAACTGCTCTGAAAGCCTTTCTTACTGTTCATGTTATTCAGTAGTATTACCATTGTAACTGTGTCCAGTCCTTCATAATGAAAAATCACCTTCTTCACATAATGAGTGGGCTTTATGAGGTGAGGGGCCTTTAGCAGACTTTCAGACCTTCAGCTCTCACTGACCCAAAGGCAGATGAAAACATTTGTACCTTTTAGAAAGTTTCTCACACTTTGTTAGAACATTCCCATGTTTGTTAGGATTAGTAAAATTTCTGGAGGACAGAGGATGACAACAGCATCATTAGAAATATGTGGGTTTTTTCATTGTAACACACATACTAATGTTGCTATTCTGTGAGAGTGTGTATATGTGTGCATGCATACACGCACGTGTGTGTGAGAGAGAGGGAGGGAGAGCACACAAGGCAGAGTTCCAGGTTATCTTAATAAAGAGAATATAATGTCTAGTTTTTCATTACAACTATCCAGAGAGCTGCCAGAAAGTAGAGTGAGAGATGGAGTTCTGAGACAAAGGCTTCTTGCTTTTCCCAAGCCCATACAGGTACTTATCTTCAAATACATGATGTTCACCCATGTTTAGTATTGAACAAAATGAATGTGAAACATATGCATGATATGCTTATGAGAACATACACATACATATGGACTAACAGCGATAACAGAAATTAGATCAAGTAAAAGAAATTTTCGCATTAATTATTTGAGCAAGTTCCATTTTACCAGCTCTAATTTTTCAGTCTGGAACATCAAATCTGTAAATTTACCATTTTTTATTAACCACATAAGTGAGCTTGTCTATTCTTTAATTATCATTACAACTTTGAGACTGGAGTTCATTAAAGAATTTAGTTGGAAATGTATTTATTTTTATGCTGGTTTCACTTCATTTTTTACTTAAGTGATGTTAAGATATGTATAGATATAGTATTTAAGCATCTAACTCTAAGCTTTGTAGGTTTTTTTCTTCCTTAGACAATGTAGTTCTGAGCAAAAGTTATCATAGGAACATTCAAAAACTAAAATTTAAGGGTTAAAAATCTAAATATACACAGAGAGAAAATTTATATTCGAACCACGTAAGTGATCAATAGTCAAAAGAAAATAGCTAATTTTACATTTAAATGAGGAATTCAAATACAGCTGTAAGTATATGATCATACAGAAAATATTCAGGGACGATAAATAATAATCAGATGACTTATGAAGCTATGCAGGCTGATACAAAACTTGGAAATTTCCAGTAAGTGCTCTGCAAATAACCTGTGAATTAAAAATAATTTGCTTAAAAATTCAGCTCTAAAAAATTGTAAAGCAGATAGATGCATTTCCAGCATTCACGTGAGGATTCAGGTCAATATGCTGTGGACTGATACTTTCATTGTTTTCAATGGGACCAACTTTTACTACCAAAGGACCTGTCTCAGGAAATCTATATTTGACCTAAATAATTTCCTGTAGCACAGTACAACCAAATACTTTGCTAATGCATAAGAGAACAGATTAATGTATATGTGACAAGAGAAGAACTAATAACTTTGAAAACTAAATATTGTTTAATTTTTATAATATGAATTTCAGGTAAATGCAAAGTCTATGGAACTTAGGTCTTCAGTCTAACAAGATTACTTCAGTATTCAAAAGTGGTTCTGGTATGTATTAAGGGCGCTTTTTCATTATGGCATTTTACAAATACTTCATAAAATTTAAGCCTTTTTCCTAATCATGCTGTACAGTTCCTTGGATTCTTATTAACTTTTTCCCTTTTAAATCATAACAATATAGGTAACATGGTTTGCCAACACATGCCACATATTTTTAACTTTTTTGTTTAAAGCAGTATCACCAGATACATACTTTTCCAACCCTCAGGAATTTCAGGTTACTTGACAGTACTTCACACAATGACATTTGGCGTCATGGTATTGAACTGGCACCTGGGAATCTCCATTTTCCTACCTTCCCATAGGATCAAAACAGTTCAAATTTTGCTTTTTCAAGATTTGATGGTTCAGGTCCCAAATTTATGTAACTGTTTGCTCTGTATGTTTTAGCTGAATGCTCTGTTCCCCACCAAAGCACTTTGTTGCCATGACAAAAAAATATTTCCATCTTACTTGGTACATCCACCAATCAGTTTAGTATATTTTTTTCATGGAGGGCAGCAGGGATTTGAGTCTGAAAATGTGAGACAATGCATGACTAGGTGATGAAAAAGTTCCTTTCTTAATGTGCAGCTTTTAGAAATCCAGCTCCTTAACAGTTTACTATCATGTTAATTTTACACAGTGTAGATGAAATTACCAGAAGAGGTTGAAAAAATATTGTCAAAGTTCAGTTTTCAATAGTTTTGTGTCAAACTGGAAAGGTGGTGCATTTCTGTCCCAGTTGACCCATTCAGGGAAACAACTTCTCTGAAGGTCTGTTCCATATTTTCATTAATGATTTAAACAATGAAATGAAGGGCATAGCTATGCAATTTGCAAATGGCACAATATTTGTGGTGTTTGCAAGTATTGTGGAGATCAGTGTATGTGTGTCAGAGAAAAGGTCCCAAATTGATTAAATACAAGTACCATGCTTGGGAAAGATATTATATGGGCAAATACAAAATGAGGAAGAGTAATGCAAGAAAGACTACAGAAAAATATAGATGTGCCATAATCTGAATTAAGGTTTATAAGATGTTGCCAAAAAAGGTAAATGTCATTCTGGGAATGGTTCATGGAAAATTAACAACTCTGAGTGATAATTTTTCTTCCTTCCTTGGTCTTGGTAAGGTTTCAGCAAGAAGTTTAGGTTTGAGCACCATTCTTTAAGAGAAAACAAACAGAAAGGAGCAACAAAGTGATCAGAGATTTAAAAGCGTATGAGAAAAGGTTTTGTTTTGGAGTGGAAATTGGATTTGTGTAGCCTAGAAAGGAAGACAGTACAGAGGACATGGTAATGATATATCTGAAACTGTACAGGTATCATGAAAAGCATATATTTATCCCCCATCACTGTGGGATAAATTTGACTTAATTTAAAACCAAGACATTTAGTTTAGACATATTTTTTTTCCTTGCTATGGTAACATGAAAACATTGGAAGAGCTACTGAGGAAGGCCATGAAAGTTTTAAAAATGTTTCCAGTTAGTCCTGCCTCAAAGCAGAGTGGATTGACTAAATGATCGACCCATCAAATTATCTTTTTAATTAATTATAGGTAGACAATGCAATCAACATTGAAAAGATAGCAAATTTATATTTGATCCGGATTTAAGTATGCATAGAACTATTTTTTTTTCCATAGAAAGAATTTTTTACTTGTTCCACTCCTTGAAAATGAATATAGGACAGAGAAATATTTGCATTTCTCCAGTTCATACATTACATTTATTTGTTAAAGATAAGTTTCTCCATTATTCTTGTTTTATTTTTTTGTCAGGAAAGATCCTCACATGATGGGAAGTTTTGTGGGCTTTTGTGGAACACATTAGTGTGCTGACTAACGGGACTACTCTTTGAAACACTAGTATTCTCTCCCTTCGTTTTTGCTGAGAGATGATATATTTTTCCTTAGCTTTTGGAACTAAAAGCTTTTCATTTAATGATTAAAAATGTACTTGCTTGGAATGGTATGACCTTGCCATTCTGAGAACATGATGACAATAATATGATTGTGATGTAATTACATCATGTACAGCTTTGGGAAGTGATCTTATTTTCAGAAACCCATAGCTCCTCATAATAGTTACCAGTATGGTCTCTAAATTTGCCTTTACAGATATGAAAAGGGTAGTTTGTCTGGACCCTATGCAGTTGCCAATAATCAGACTGTAGCCATCTTTGAAGGCATCTTGTTGCCCTTCTCAAAATATGAACTTGAGGATCTTGAATTGTTAAAGATACTGACCACAATAGCTTATTTTCTAGATTGTTTTCTCTATATTGGTAGATAAATAAGATAAGTACGTAAGATAAAGTTTTTCTGGTACATGAACATGGGTAGCCTCTTCTAGCGTTTTTGGGGTTTTTGGTTTGGTTTTGATTTGTTTTGTTTTTCCAAGAATAGATGTAACTTGCCATTTGGAGAGGGAAAAATGCAAGAACAGGATAACTTTTGAACCTCGGTCCAAATTATTGAAGACCAACCTGTTATTAATGCAGCCATAAAGGGATCGTTTCAAGATGAGCAGTGATACTGCTCACCGTATCATTCTTTTGCTTGCTGTTTGCTGTCATAAGCTGTGTGTCTTGTTCAGCCTAAAGGTCTACAGCCAGGAAGACCACTGACTTGGTTTCAGTAATGAAGACAGGGAAGAAGAAGAAACAGTACCTCTGAGCATGTAGTGCCTTATAAAAAACTCATGGCTCATACGGCCAGAAATCTTTCGCATGAGTAGAGTAATAGATGGTATGGCATAGAAGAGCAAAATATGACACCAGGACTGTTTAGAACAACATACAAAGTGAGGCATTGTTGTGCTTTAACTCCATCTGGCAACTCAGCACCACACAGTCGCTCGCTCACTCGCCCCTGGTGGGGTGGGGGAGAGAATTGGAAAGGTAAAAGTGAGAAAACTTGTGGGTTGAGATAAAGACAGCTTAATAGGTAAAGCAAAAGCTGTGCACGGAAGCAAAGCAAAACAAGGAATTCATTAACTACTTCCCATCAGCAGGCAGGTATTCAGCCATCTCCAGGAAAGCAGGGCTCCATCACACATGACGGTTACTTGGGAAGACAAATGCCATCACTCCTAGTGTCCCCTCCTTCCTTCTTCTTCCCCAGCTTTATATGCTGAGCATGACGCCATATGGTCTGGAATAGCCCTTTGGTCAGTTGGGGTCAGCTGTCCCAGCTGTGTCCCCTCCCAGCTTCTTGTGCACCCCCAGCCTGCTCGCTGGTGGGGTGGGGTGAGGAGCAGAAAAGGCCTTGACTCTGTGTAAGCACTGCTCAGCAGGAACTGAAACATCCCTGTGTTATCAACACTGTTTTCAGCACAAACCCAAATCATAGCTCCATACTACCTACTATAAAGAAAATTAATTCTATCCCAGCCAAAACCAGCACAGGCATGCAAGGGCATGACCTTGTGTTGAGAACCTACTCTTTATGCAAGTAATTTTCATTAAGGTAATCTAGTGAATACAGGGAATGATTTCTGTAAATATTCATTTAATTTCTTTAATGAATTCACTTCAGCATTGTATTTCTTGGTTCTGTTTGTCTATAAATATTCTAGTGAACTAGAATTAGAGTGCAGGATTGTACTTATTTGGTTAGTTAGCTATTTTTAAGAAGTAGTTCATTCAAAGGAAATGCTGGAGAATGTTTAAGGAAGATGAGTCTTGTACCTGTAAACAAAACTAGTTATGGCAATTCAAATACATTGCTATTGGAAACCTCATCAGCTGCAGGTAAATGGAAAACAAACAAAAAAGTGTCCTAGGAACCAGATCTCCCCTTCTAAAATATGTAAGGATACTAATGCCATTCCTTAGTACCATTCTTTAGTTCCTCCTTTGAGCTATTATCTGAAATTAAGTTGAAGCAGCTCCAGAGATTTTATTTCTGTGGCCCCCAGTCAAAGTCTTTTACTTATAATATCCTTGGAGGGAGAGGGAAGATAATATTTTTTTTCCCATGTTTCTGTTCTCTTACCATATTCATTCATTTTACTCAAAGAATTTGCAATTGTTCCCACTTCATACTGCTCCAAGTGGGGAACAACCCTCTGACAAGCGCACGTGAAGGGCAAGAATCTTTGGGTCTCCTTTCCATTTACACAGTCTCCTCAGAAGTCCCATCCTAAAATCATGTATACCACTTCACCAAGTTGGTGAAAATTAATTTGCTCTGTGATTTTTGCAACATAAAGATTAAAGAAATGAAACTAACTCTGGTCATCCTGCATCTCTCATATCTGGGCCACCAACAGTTAAGATGAAGATAAATGAACAATTCTTTAAAAATGCAGTCATTACACAAAATATTTTGTTTTTTTGTTTATTTTTTTATTTTTCAGCTGTGTTGCCATCCTTTTTCACTGCTGCTTCCATATGGACTCCAATGAATTATATAATTAGTAGTGCACTAGACCAGTTTGAAACTTTGGCTTCCTCTACTTTCAGGTACTTCTGATAATTTTACTTTATATCTAATTGCATGTGGGAGTCCTGCATACTGTAATGGAATGCTCCAGGAAGAGTTTTGCTAATAGGAGGTTGTAAATTTTAAAGTTTTTCCATCTATACAATGTCTGCATTGCTTTTCGGGAAGTAGGTCATGGGTAAAACTAAGTCTACCCGTCATGCTACTCCTCCTTTTGCTTGTAGAAGATATGATCAGTTACCTACAGAGCTCAAATTATCTATAAGATAGTAGAGAGAAGAGGAAGGAAAGCAAAATAATAAAGTGGGGAAAAAAATCATAAGACAAAGAAGCAGCAGAGAGGTAGAACATGAGTTTACAATTTCTGATACGTCCCTGAAGAGTATCAGCCTTCTCAGGCATCGCTGTCTTTCACCATTTCCTGTTAATGCCTCTGCCTGTTCCCCTATTCTTTGAGAAACATTTTCACTTTTGTGGTGAACGGAAGAAGCAATCTCTTCCCTGTTCAGAGTGGTAGGTTGTGTTTGTGACATCCATCCGAAGGCCACTTTCATATTGCTCCATAATAAGGAAAGAGCAAAGCAGAAAAATAGAAAAACAACAGGAAAAGAGAAAATGAGTGATAAAAAAATGATGAGTCAAGCTGAATGGGGGAATATCCTTTTCAGATGTAGACAAAAGGTTGTTTATATGTAGTAAGGATGAGATATCACTGCATCTAAGAGAAAGCAGGAAAAATGATACCATCTGAGAACATCATGATTGGAACAATGGAATGAAGAAATAATGAAGTAATAGGATGAGATCAAGAAGCGGAACTATGAGGCTTTATTACTGCTTGACTGAATTGGGAGAAAAGATCTTTAGTCTGGAAATTGCCAGGAATATGTTGAAACAGCAAGGAAAATATTACTAGGAAAATGTTAAACAAAACCAAGATAAAAGAAAAGGTATCTTTGGATCCAGTCACCTCCCTGCCCCACTAAGAAATGAACTGTTGTTGCCCTCCAAGTCTGATTTTCAGGTAGTGCAGAAAACAGTTTTTGACTTCTTATAAGAAAAATGGTGAAATCCTGGGTCCAATGAAATTCAAAGGGAGGTCTGTCATATAATTACAACCCAGGGATATGAGTTCACCCAGTGTATTGAATATTTGCCTTTATACTTTGCTGTATTTCAAAGTTTATCTCCTGTGCCTTTTCTATTAAGAGAAATTTCTTGGACAATTACTTGAGCAGTACATATTTTTATTCTTCAAAGTATCCGTTATATGCTAGCTGTGGCCTTGAGTTAATAAGGATGCTTTAAGAGGCTGGGGAAAGAGCAAGATTGTAAGTATAAAAAGATGTAGAAAGGGTAACACCAGGCAGAGGAGCATGTTGCCTATGTATTAAAATACAAGAACACATACAGTTTAATGCAACACGGCAAACTTCATCTGCATTTTTGGGAAAGGAAAAGAAGGTAGGTCAACTGATGAAAAAAGTATTTCTCTTTCAATTACACTAATACACCAACTATACAGAGGAACAATGTTAATGTAGCCCACTGAGATCAAGCAAACTCTACATCGGCATTACTTGACATATCCAAATAAAAATGGCTTTGTTTCTCATGCTGGAAATAAGTTAAAATACGTGAAGTACAAAAAAGTGGAATCTTACTATGAGATAGATGTACATATTTCTTCCTGCAGAATTTAAATATCAGGTTAATTAATATAAGACCACAGAACTAATGGGAAGTGCCTACAATAAATTTTCCGTTAAAGGTGTCTCTCTCAAGATCTCATAAAAGTAGTCCTAAATTCTTATTCACAAATATTGCCATAAATTTGGATTCTGTTGATCTTATTCATAGAGTCAATCTTCTAATTTTGTAGAATTTTATGAAATTCTTAACAAGGTAAGCACAATTCAAACTCAGTGAGAATGGCAAATTGATTCCTTAATATGAGGAATCCACCTGAGTGGCATTTTTTTATATAATGTAGTGCTGGGTCACAGTTAATTATGACCACCTAAATGCTTGCTTGCTTTCAATGGCTGCATATAGAGTGTTTTATAGTTGGTCTGACTCCAGGAATAGCACAGGGATGGAACTGTGTGCATGACTGACACACATCTCACCGCTCACCTTGCTCACTCTTAGAAGCCACATATATGATGCTTTATATCAGTACGGTGATACCTGTATTGTGGAGCCCTTGAAGTGAACTACTTTGTATGTGGCAAAGGCAAAGCACCCTCTTGCCAGATTCCATTTCATTGCTTTCTTCTCCGAGGATGTATAAGATATACAGTATCTGCCCACACTTTCACCATCGGGTTGATGTTGTGCACTTCCCCCACCCCCAGACGTTAACTCCCATGTAGGCACCAAAGAAGATTTGTATTTCCCTAATTTTAGATTTCAGCTGTGGAAGCCTCTTCTTTCACAGTCCTTTTGACTTTACTTGGGGATCCCAATGTATTTTCTGGCTAAAGCAACGGTTGCTGTGAGATTATAGTTGGCAAATTATGCAATCTGAAAACAAATTTTAAACTGTAGATACAACATAGCAGTTAAATGCCATCATTGTTAAAAATTGTTTAAAATCTCTGAAATGTGTTTATAAGTGAAAGGTGATTTTTATGAATGTATTAGGCTTGTGTATGACAGAAGCAGAATAATACCAGATTAGAAAATATTCAGAATAATGGAAGAAATATGTCGTAGAAAAAATTATCTCTAATTCTTTATGAGTGATGTGTAGGAGTACTGTCTGCCCTTAAAACTTAGAAACATCAAACATGATTCTTAAAATTCAAGCAAATATAAATTTGGGCCTAATTTACTGTTACTGGATGTAAATTTGTTAGGGAAAAATTCTCATTTTATTCACATTTTTGCCAGGGAGCAGCAAGAGCCCAACTGGTCCACTGAAGAGGATGACCCAAGAACTGAGAGCAGTTATGCCACGGGCAGGGCAGTGCCCTCCCTGATGAAGGCACAGCCCTACTACATCAGGGCAGGGTGGTGAAAGGGATAGGGTCCATCAACAGTCCCAGATAAGGTGAGATAATGAGTCAAGTCCAGGGTGAGCCCAGGGATCCCCTCAGGAGTGATAGGGGACAGGACTGGAAACAAGGCTACTACAGCGTAAGTGCAAGGTCTATCCAGGAACCCCGCAAACCAGGACAGCAGGAGGCAGGTCTGGGCTCAGGGACACCTACCACATAACTCAGGGCAGGTCTGGCTGTCCAGGCATGAGCTTGAATGAAACCCCTGTGCCCTCAGGCAGAGCAGATAGGTGAAGGTCCAGGTGAGGCTGCTTAGGGTAGGTAAAGCCTATTAATGCACTCAGGGCCCTCACAGTGTAAATCCAAAGTAATCCCATTCACTTCAAAGCATAAGCAATGGAATTTACAGTAATCAGTCTCTCTCAGTCAAGCTTTCAAGCTCACTATGTGCTAAGAAATGGCTTAGAAAAATAATGAATCATTTAATAAATATTTATGTTGCTCCTTATTGTGTGAAATAAGTCTTATTGATGGACTCTGAATATTAAAACAACACCCACTGGATGTTTAAAACAGATTAAATGACCAAATTATGTTAATGTTGGAATTGTTGCGACATGTAAATTTGTGATATTTGTGAAGCCATGTTTTACTCCTATTAATCCATATTTCATAAAAATTCAGACACATCTTATCCCAAAGAGACTTTCATTCATTCCTGTTCCCAATTAAAATATATAAAATATATTTAGATTTTATTATATATATTATATATTATATTGTAATATATAATCTATTATATTTTACGATATTTTATTATATATTATATATTAAAATATATAAAATATATAAAATATAATCCATTTTAGATATAAAGGCCACATTTACACATATTTGAAGGGGTCTCACTATGCAGGTTGATGGTCAGTTCAATTTACAATGGCAAGTGAGGTTCATTAACCAATGCCTTTAGAAGTCAAAGAGTTAAGTACTTACTCTGGTGGGTTCTTTTTAAAATCTATCTACATTTTACTCAAACTATCTTTATTAGACCTGTAACTTCAACTCTAATCTTTATAATATAATTCAAAAACCTCTTATATTCTGTGCATGCTACCCTCATAATTCTGTAACATACTTCCGACTTTCTTTTGTTGCCTTTCAGTGCTTACCCTTTACTTTTTCTTTGATAGAACTTTATCCAAGCTTGCTCTCTGTCCCCAACAGAAGCTATGCAAGTTTGACATGCTGACTAATTTCAGAAATTTAACCAAGCATTGAAGCTACAATAAAACATGAATAATGGCTGGAGTGATTGAGACTGATTAACACACATACTGCAGCACTGAAATGACAGTCACCCACGCAGTCTGATTGTATAGTTTGGGCCTTAGGTGGTCATGCTATACTTGCTTGGTTGGTGCCACTGCTAGGTAGATTTTGAACCTTTGTTGCCACAGACTTTACTCATTGTTTAAGGTAATACAAGAAGTTTCCTGTCTTCCAATATAATTCACATTTTATAATCCCCAACACATACCTTGCAAAAAGTAACTCATGGGATATTTTTCAATCAAGGATATTTTCTGTTTCAGACTCACTGGTATATGTTACAGACCATATGTTTTTCAAAATGTTTTCAGGATAACTTACACAATTGCAAATAAATAAGTCCACTAGAGGGCAATAACATTGCTAATCTAGCTGAAATAACAACATTCCAGTTGATTAAAATATTTACATGAATACAGAAAGGCACAGGAAATCATATAAGTGACAGGGGATTTGTACTGACTCCAGACTGGGAACACTACTTGTCCTGCTTCTTCAGTTCTCCTATTCCAGGCATACAAACTAAGACCCAGGGTAGACATCTTCAGGTGCGCTGACCCTCTGTTCCATGAGGAGAAAAGGGAATGTCAAAAGGACAATATTATAAGTAGAGGGCTTCAGGAACCCTATTTTCCCAGTGTAATTTAACGTGAAATGTAGCCCTTCAGTCTTTAGCCTGAACAGTAATCATATGTTCTACTACTTAAAATGTCCTTTACTTGTATAAAGAAGTTGGGAAAGTAAAATAGTTGTCAAACCATCACCAGTTTCAGCCTTATTATAGAAAATCCCTTCATGACCTGCAAAGTACCAATCAGAAAGACTTACCAGTGTCTTTAAAAAGCTATCCTTTAGGAGTATATACCAACCCTTACAGTAGGGGAAGGAAAAAGTGAGTAAAGAATGGTAGAAGACATAGAAGAGTAGTTAGCCACTTTCTAAAATGTTTTGACTTGAAGAAGTGGCAGAAAGAATATTCCTGAAGGGCAGAGGCTGAGACCATGTTACCCTATGTCCACTCATCTTCCCCCCCTCATTCCTCAGAGCTTTGCATCTATAACGTATGTTTCACATCCAATGAAATGAGTAGTAATTTCTACAGTAAGTGAAAGCATCATTTTACAAATGAAATATCTGAAACCTGTTTTGCTTTACCTTTCTGATGCAAACCTGGGTAATACAGAAAGTATATGAAAATGATGAATACAGTGCAATTTCAGATTTGTACTGGATAAATTATAATGAGGGATTCAGACATATTACAGGTATATTTATAACAGTGTGCTCATTTGTCTTGCTAGATATGTCTAATGCAAAACTGTCCATATTGATATTACGAAAGTTTTGGTGGAATCACATATACACTGAAATCTGCAAAATACCATAAAACACATCGATCTCATCAGCAAACTATCTCATTTATAGAATGAATTCATATATCGATTTTGTAAACAAGATAGGGTAAAAAGGTGGAAAAAAGGTCAGTAAATTAACTTTTGACTATGTGTAAATTAAGTGTAGAAATTAATTATTACTGATGTGTGAATAATTTGCAATAAGTTTATTTATAGGGTCAATATCTCTTTTTTTTTTTAGAATATTCATAAATATAGAATTTGAGTACATTTAAAATAGAGTGTTGGAGCAATGTTAGGCTCCTATATTCTCATTCTCACTGTTGCTCAGCTGAACTCTGTGAAGGTGCGGTTCTGATAAAGCTCAGCATAACTGAGATTAAAACTGTCTGAAAAATAGGTATTCTTGGTTTCCAGTGAACTTTTATTGAGAGAATACATTTTTAACAAAGCAAGTACTGAATGAGTTAAGAAAGCCTAGAAACTGTATGATGCTAGCCCGTAGTCATTGGAGTGCAATGGCTAACAAAAGTTTAAACAGTCTATTGGTGTTCTTCACCTACAGCTTTCTACTTGGCTGCTTATTACCACAAAACACTCTTCTGTGCTTTAGCATGTACATGTAGCATATGTCCCTCTATTTTCATGCCAAAAATTCATTCTTTTCTTTAGGTTTTGTCACCATAATAAGTGATACATTACCTGGTCTCTTCACAACTAGGGAAGAGAAGCAGCAACTGAGGTCTTTGCAAACAATCCCAATGCACTCATCAAGAGTTAGTGAGCTCCAGAGAGCTTTTTTATTCCCTGCATGATTGTTGTCTGTTGTCTACAAAAAATAAAACCTTAAAAAAGAAATCTTGAAAATAAATAATATTCATGTCTTCATGAGTACTTTGGAGACAGTCCAGACTCAGGAACTCTGACAACTCTGTTGTGGATTTAATTCCAATCAGACCCTTCCATAACAAAATATTGCTAGCCTGTTTGAAAAGAGATGAACCATGTTTTACAGAGAAAACCAGAAGTAAATCTGGATGGTTTATAAAGGTTATACATAATTTTGTTTAAGTGCTATTCTGTTTGGTATTATGACAAAATTATCCTCTCCCTAGTGTGCTTTTCTCCAAGGAAAAATAGCTATTACATGTGAATCCTGGGAACAGCAGCTGAGGAAAGCTGAAGAAATGTTACTCAGTAGTTGTGGTATTAGGCAGGTCTCTCAGAGGTCTAGGCCTTTCAGGAAGACGAAATGTGGGTAGGAAATAAGTACGAAGAAAATAAGACAATGTTAACAAGAAGGCACATGTTAGAATATTCTTCTGAAAAAATAGTAACATACAATTAATAGGAAACAACAAATTCAGCTAATCTATGTTCAGTTATAAAACTAAATTTTCAGATTTATTAGAACAATTAAAGTAGAAATAAAGGTCTCTTTAAATTTCATCCCAATATTAACAAAATTTTAATGATATCTCTAGTTACTATATACACATACACTTATATGCAGGGTCTGAAATGGATTAAGGAAATAATAAACAAACATATGAAATTATAGGCAAATCAGTTTAAATGGAAATAAGTTCCAGATGCCAAAGGAGATGCTGGTAAAATGCCTGGGATGTGACGTCAAAGATGATGAGTAAATAGGGTTTAGTAGTAGCATTGAATTAATCCTGAAGATAAAGTAGCATTGATATGTGCTCCAGGAAGAATTCACACAGGAAACTGTAAACTAGAAGGTCGTAATGGTTGCACTAGATGGATGGGGGAATATATTCTCCTTGAGCCTTCTCTCTGGCACAGCATAGGTGCCCCATCATGCCAGGGCTGCTGAATTCCTCATGCCTTGTGAAAGGTACCTGGAAGCAAGGGAAATGGAATATGAGACCATCTTTTCCTTTTGCCTGGGTAAATGTTTAGATACGTCCATAACCTCTCTCTTTTTTCCCCACATGTACAGTTTTAGGAATATAGTTTTCCCAAAATATACAGTCCTTGAAAATGCAAGATCATGTTATATGCATCAATTCTGATTTATCCTGATCTCCTCTAGGTAGTATGTATGCAAGAAAAAACAACACATCTAAATATTAGAACTCGGGCTAGAAAGCCTAGAAGGTTTTTATCTCCAGAATGTCCAAGTGAAGTTTTCACAGAATCACAGAATCGTATAGGTTGGAAAAGACCTTTAAGATCATTGAGTCCAGCCGTAAACCTAACACTACCAAGACCACCACTATACCATGTCCCTAAGCACCTCATCCAAACATCTTTTAAATACCTCCAGGGATGGTGACTCCACCACTTCCCTGGGCAGCCTGTTCCGATGCTTGATAACCCTTTCAGTGAAGTAAACTTGCAGGAAAGCCATCTGCTCTGCCTAGTGCATTGAACATCGTTGTCAGGGCCCTGAGGGCACCACCAGCCCCAACTGCCCCTGCCAAACCCCCTGAGACTCCCCCACCTTGCCCACGGCCCAGGACCTCATGTCGACCCCCAAGGGCTGTCAGCTCCCTGTCCCAGCAGCGCTGCAGCAGGTCCGGTCTCCACACAGCTCCCCACAGCCCGGCCCCACCATGGGGCCTGCCAAGTCGGGCCCACCTGCTGGCCCACGCCCCGGCCTGTCCCTATCCCCATCCCCAGGGAGGTGCCCAATGCCCCAGACTGTGTTACCCTCGGTTACCCTCACCAGACATGAACCTGACCTGTCCATCTGTCTTGACGTCAGACCTACCTGATCAACATGACCTTGCCTGGTCATCCGAACTCTTGAGTGAACCTGTCTGCCATCTTCAGGCCTGCCCTGCCACCTTGCTGGGATGGTGGGACGGGCTCCTCTGCCCCCGGCCCCGAGGAGCAGCTGGTCCTTGCTGCTCCCTGGCAATTGGCTTCTGAGCAAGCTTTCAGTAGTAATGATTGCAAAGCATTAAGAAATAATACAGATTTGAATTTATAATCTTGAAATGATAAATTCCACATCCAACTACAAACACATGTTTTTCTCTTAAGCTGGCAGGTATGTGTTAAAACATTATGTCCAGTACATTATGCTGTAGATTCAGGTACAACACAGTTAAAATAAACCCTATACTTTATTACAGTCAAAGCTTTTTCTGTTATCGTGTCTTCACAAATTCAAAAATACCTTCATTATAAGAATATTATTAAATGTTATGTGAAGTCTTATCTCCCAAGAACTACATGGTCCTGACAGTAAAACTACAAATTCACTCCTAAAGATTTTTGGTAGAAAGGTGTCATACCACCAACAAAAGCCAATACTCACTCTTATGCAAGTATAAATCTCTTCTACGTATGCCTCAGTAACTGGGTGAACTTTCAATAAATTAATAGCCCCTATTCTTTGCATATGGAAACTTTTCAAATTAATCTTTCAACAACTTAGGAGATATGCACTTTGCACCATGTTTTGAAAGGGACCTTAAGTATTCTAACCAAGATCAGAATCCAAGTAGCACAAATAATATATAATCTTAATAATTTTATGTTAGAAGATTGACTTATTTTTAGATTTCTACCAAATTTCCATTATAAATCCATTTTAAGTGGATTAGTGGGCTTTCTTTTTTGGAGTTACTAACACTTGGCAGGAGGTGGAGTAGAAAAAGGATAATCTCCACAGCTTTCTTCTTAGTCAATGAGAGGTTCCTCCTGAATGACGAGGACTTTAACTTAACATGCTGAACCACCCCTGGAGGAATCATTCTACACAGATTATACAAGAAGCCAAAGCATAGACATAATTATGAGTATAGATATAATAAGATATACTTAGAATAAATTGATTTTTTTTTCTGAAGATGAGTCCAAATTTGTAGGCTTTCTCTACCTAGTATATGATTTTCTGGAAGTCTGAAATTGTGTTATTATGATGCCAGAGGTAGTTAGATCATTAAATAATGTATTTCTAAAAAATCAGAACTAAAATCCAGTGAATCATAGACAGGATGGTTGTGATCCAGATTTGTGCTTAAATCACAATCTCTTGTCTGAAAGGTAATACATAAGTTTTCCCCAAGTATCTAGCCTAGCCAGTAGAAATAACTTCTGGTGAAAAGGTACCAGGAAATATATTGATTTATAAGCTGAAGTATTTCCTTTAAGAATTTTTGGGTTTATTTCAGTGTCTTCATTTTCTCCATATGATTTACCAAGTAGTTTCTCTCAGCAAACTGAGGCAAGAAATGCCATGGGGATAGTTAGATAATTCTTCCTTAAGTATTAATCTTCAGAAAGCCATCTCTATGATGAGATGACTCAGAAAGACAAAAAAATAAAGAAGATAATTTCAAGAATTCTCAGTGCCTGGTAGTTAATGCTCAAAAGTGTTGTGGTTTCTTGCTGCCATAATCATCAAAGGTTTCTTATGACTTTGCCATGCCCAGCCTTTTGTGTCTAAGGCACAAGGTACCAGACAAATGAAAGAAGAAACACAGAGTGAAATCCTTAACCCAAGGAGATATAGAGGAATCCAGCTCTCACATAGCACTGCTTTTACTTATGCAGCCCTCTGAAGCTTTGTAAAGTCAGTTATAAACACAGACTAGATTCACCAGTGTGCCCTGCTCTGAAAATGTACTATAACTATCAATGCAGCTTTACTGGGGTCTGAATTGTTTGGCATGGTAACAAATCTGATCTCAACAGTTAAAATATTTTTATTTTTTAAAGGTTGATATTTCACATCTTCATGTCATTAGAATTTATGAAAGGAATATATTCTCTGACAGCTTCTTCCATCAGTTTTCTAGTATAAATTGGTAATTCTTAAAATGTAAGAAAATATATAGACAAATCCTCTGCAAAGGTAAAAAACAAAGTTTGCCAACAGCAAAATGCTGCTTACTCTTCATTTACTGACACACACTACCAACTCTACTTCTGTGTTAAAATATTTTTTTGTCTCTGGATTATATATTACATATACAAATGTAGATACAGTGGTGACATTCAGTTGTTAACTGACAGACACCTACACACACATATAGTTTATCATTTCAGCACTCTAATCAGAGATTGAGGCTGATCCATGGTGATTTAAATTAGATGATTTCACTACAGTCTGTATCATGGAAGACTTTCTATACTGTGCAACTTTATGGAGGGATGGAGGAACATGAAATATTTATGCTAAAGACAAAACCACACAAGACCACTTTTATCAGCTTAATAGCAAGATGTTTGAAGTCTGAAAGAATTTTAGGTTCTCCTGCCTGCAAATGAGGCCCATTCCATAATTACATTCTTAGGTATATAATTCCTGAAACCTTATAAAGTAAACAGATGAGTAAAAGAATAAAAACAATCACTACTTTTCTTTCTTGATGTGCCTCTACTATTACTTCCTGAAGGAAAGGCACAAATGGTAGCTGTTTTTTATAAACGTAAAGTCTTTTTCAATCAGGTGTTGAATTATGCAATGAATATGCTTGGGCCATTACACAGAGAACTGCCTTGGGTCCACTATAAAATAACATTATTAGCCTAAACTGCTTGCAGAGAAATGTCAGAATGATACCCAAAATAATATTTCTGAGCAAGCTACTCTGAATTAAAGCCACTGGCTGTGTCCCTTTGGATGACAAGTGACTTTGGTGATTCTCCTTGAAAAGGATTTTGTGTGTTCATATTAAAAGAAATGCTCATTTCACTTTAAATACAGATTTCTTTAAAAGGTGGAAAGTAGCTGTGTCACACTAGTGAAATGGAACTGATTTTAATATTTCTTTTATATTTTCACTAAGGTATACACATTATTATGAACAAAGTAACAGGTAAAGCAGCTTTAGGATTTGTTTTTCTCCCTTTTCTGTTCAGAGGACTAAGTTAAAATAAAAATAATAAGAAAAAATCCTCAGAGCAACAATATCGGACTTCATCTCTTAATAAGTCAATTGTTTCTCCACAGACTGAAATTTATCAGCTCAGATTAACAAATGGATGACAGTGAAGTCTAAAATTCGTTTGTATGTTATCCTGTATTGATGACTTTACTTCTCTTCTTGGCTTTCTTTTTCTATTCTTTTTTCAAAGGTTAAATTTAATAAAACCTGGTTTTATTCCCTGTCTTTCACATTCAAGGTACCCTGAATTGTTTTATAAGATAATGAGACACAAGCTGGTCTTTTCAATGGATGTGTAAGAAAGAGTAGAATGTCTCTGGTTAAAGGAGGGGGATGATCTACACATCCTCATTTGGGTGACATTTGTATTGACCTCATGTGGAACTTTCCTAAATAATAATTGTAGGCAGAGCTTTTGCAAGGAGAGGACAGCCTGAGCAAGCAGCCCAAATGTTATCCATCCCAAGGGAAGGGATATACCTGAAGTACCAGTGGAACTTCCCCTGCTCCAACCTCCCAGAGCAGCCTGTGCCGGCCTATCTTCTGAAGTACAAATTAAAGGGAAGAATGGGTAAAATGCAGCTAAGCACCGGGACATATATCTTCTTCCTCCTCTCCAGTCACTTATTTGCCCCACACAACATCAAGGCAAATAAATATCCAGCTGGATGCAAAGTGATGTACTTTGATTCTGATTTTAGATATTAATGCCTACATCACAAGAGAACTTTACAGTTGGACTCGATGATCTTAAAGGTCTTTTCCAACCTATAGGATTCTGTGATTCTGTGATTCTGTAACTAATATTGGTTGGGAAAGAACCCCCTGATATTTTAAACTGTCACAGACTCATATATACCAGTATCAGTGAATTGCTCTTGCCCATATTTCCTGAAATTTCTGCCAAGTATTTTGGCTTACCAGCTACAAGAAGCCTTTAAAAAGTGCAATTTAACCTAATAACTTTGGGCAGCACCACCAAAACTTTCAAATTTAGTGGATGCATGACTCACATTCCCCATCCCACCATCCTCTATCCTAGGAGTGGTTTCTAAATTAGGCTTCTAAATTACTTTTTCAAAATAATCATGTTGTCATCCTTCCTGTTACTGCTGTGTCATGGCCATAAGTTGTTACTCAACTTCTCTCTGCAAGCATCATTTAAATGAAAACACTTATCTCTGAGAAGTGATATTTAAAAGCACCTTAAATACAGTAAGAATTGGCAACAGCACACAAGCACACAGGAATAGAAGGTGAGTACCTGATTTTCTTACTGAAAGACAACTCTGCTGTCTGCATCATAATTAAGCATACTGATAACCATGTTAGTTTGCAACCAGAGTAGCATTAGACTTAGAAGAGTAGCAGTTATGGCAGGATGTATTTTGAAGGAAGAAAGCAAGACAGCAGCTCATGTACAGCTAGGATTCTTGCTGTGTTTAATGTAAATAAATTAATAAAGAGTTTTCTTAATAAAAAATCAATTTATCTTTAGAAACCTGATGTGGTTTCATCTATGTACTGAGTTAATGTAACTAAAGTAACTAGTGTTACATTAGTCATAGTGGCAGGGAGTTGTCTTGTCAGATCCAGAGTTAAGAAGAGTATTTGATTAGTGCACAAAGAAGTACTTTTGAAGACAGCAAAGTGGTACCATGGAAGGAGTCAACTTCTAGCATATCCTGAATTTCCATAAGTTAAAATTTGTGTAGGCAATAGTTTAAAAGCAACATGCGAACCAGTACAGGAAAATGAAAAGGGAAGATAAAACTAAAACAGTAAGAATAAAGCCTTTTTTTTTTTTTTTTTCATCTACTGCATTGTTCAGGGAAAAGGACAAAGCTGTTGGCAGGAATAATAGCAGAAGAGTAGAATATGTGATCATATTCAGAGTAAGACAGAGGAAAAATACTCGAAATCAAGAGGCAATATAGGTACTAGATACAAATTTGAGTGTTCTGCCATCTGCTTATGATTGAAAAAAGGTCACATATATAACGTATAACAGAGTTTAAGAGAGTCTGTGCAATAATAGCTATAATCTAAGAAAAAAAAATCTACAAATAGAGAGGAAATAGTCATCAGTAGAATAAGCTGAAGTGGAAATATATGCCTAGATGCACCTTGTGAGACAGAATTGTAGTAGAGAATAGAAAGCCTACAAAGACATATAATTACATCAAAAACTAGAACAGCATGAATTGTCCTTGATAAAAGCAAACAAACAAAATCTTTAAATAACCTGAAGACTAGCACTATCCCAAACGACTTCAAATAGCATTGAAAAGAAGTCAGTATCATTATGATCAACATGGGTATGCTGTCCAACTTCTCCAGAGAAATAATGCTCATTTTTTGTGATATAAAACTGAATTGTGTCATATTTAACCATAGGAACCATTCAACCATTGACAATTTTTGCTATATATTTTGCTATATATATATTGGCAGATACCACCAAATTTGAATGCCTGTTAGCAGAATATCACCAGAAAACAGGGTGATACCCAATTGTATCAAATTTATTGCCAATACATTCATTTATTTGACATCAAAGAATTAGCAATTCCTGTGCAGATACTAGGAACACTAGACAGAATGCAGATAAATCGAATATTCAGTGAGATTACTCCAGTTTTTGTTTCTTGACAGGTGGTGGTGTCCAGCTTTGCCTTAAACCTTGAGAAAAGTAAAGGAATTCCAGAGTAATGAATGGGAAATTACTCCAGCAATTTATAGAGGTGGTTAATCATCTTAACTACCTTAGCTTCAGAATACCACGAACTTTTGAGAAGCTTTGTATATAATGATGTGATATGGAAATAGAGAGCAAGGGGCAGCATTTGAAGAAATAAATCAAATCGTAAGAGGGTCACTAATCCTGGAGAACCTTACCTCTTCAGAAGCTAGAACAGCAATACACTATTTTTAAATGATGTTTCAGGCACCACTGATAGAAAGAAGCATCTATTAGTAAGTCTTTAGGAACTGTAAAACAGGGCATACTTAAAGACATGATTCTTAAACGTGCTTTTTGTTGTGGACCACTTTCCAGAAGTAATTTTTAAGACAAATATAACATATTTAGTCACATTATTGGTTCCATAAAAAGTTGGTTTTATAAAAAGTTCCATAAAGAAGCTGCAATGAAGATAAAATGCAGTAAATGATATTAAATCTCTTCAGTTTGGAAGGCATAACATTGTATTTCTCAAAAATGGCTCTACTGTTGTATTTGGCATAGCTGGCAGGGTTTCAGTACGGGGCAGTAGTTGTGACTGGTGTGGGAGGAGGCCATGAACTGCCATGAACTAGCTGGTCACAGACAGTTCTGGCCAGCTCTGACACCAGTGTGAGTGCTTCATTGTGCACCAAAACTACAGCCAGCCAGAGAAGCCCCAGTGCCATGGTTCTGCCATGTTTAAGAAGGAGCAGCAGCCACTATGGAGGCAACAAGATGAAGGAGATGTTGTTGAGGATACGGCTGAAGATGCGCTCTTGGAAGGAGGTGCTCTGCAATGGGCAATGCACAATCCTGAAGGACTGCAGCCCTGGATAAGCCACACCAGGGCATGGACACCCCTGAGGCACTGTGGCCATGGGTGACCCTTGTTGGGGCACAGACATCCCAGCGGGACTGTTGGCAACTCAAAACAAATAAGAAGCAAGAAGTAGCGGAAAGAAACCATTAGGCACCACCCCCCAACGTCTTGTACTGTCCATCGAGTCAACAGAGGAATTGGAATCGACTGGGTATAACCCCACTGTCAAAATAAGGTGAGCCAACATTAGGAAGGTGTTTGACTGAACTTGAGGCTGGCAAAAGGGGAGGAAAGATGTTTCCTAAGTGTTTAATTGTTTATGCTTTTTTTTTTCTCAGTACCTGAATCAGTAATAAAAATTTTGTTTCTGTTGTCAATAAATTAAATTAAACTATCTTCTCCAAGTCAAGACTGTTTTGCCCACAACAGGCATTGGTTTCAGAATCTTGAATACAGAGAGATATCCAGCAATGGATATGAAAGAGAAATGGAGACCCTGGAGAGAGTACAGAAAAGGACTACTAAATTCATTGAGGGACTGGAGCATCTCTCACATGAGGGGAGCCTGAAAGTGATGAAACTGTTCAACCTGGAAAACAAAAGGCTCAGGGGGGATCTTATCAATATGTGCAAATATCTGAACAGAGGGAGTAAAGACAGCGCCAGGCTCTTCTCAGTGGTGCCCAGTGACAGGAAAAGGGGCAATGAGCTCCAGCTGAAACATAGGATCTTCTCTCTGAGCATAAGGAAACACTTCTTGACTGTGAGGGTGACCAAGCACTGGACAATATTCTTGAATATCCTTGGAGATATTCAAAAGCCATCTGGACACGGTTCTGGGCAACTGGCTGTAGATGACCCAGCTTGAGCAGAGGAGATTGGACCACATGACCTCCAGAGGTCCCTGCCAACCTCAGCCTGTCTGTGATTCTATGAGATAGACCCAGCTGTTGTTCCCTTAGCAACTCAAGCAATTTGCCAAAAGCAATATCAAACCGACCAAGGGGACCACTGGGAAAATGCAAAAATTAATTGATTACCTGGAAAAACAAGGAGTGCTCTCAAAGACTCACTCACATTACAGCAGCCTTGTTTGGCATGTACAGAGCCTGCTGGAGAATGGTGGTTGGCAGTAGGTGCTAGTTTTGAATAAAATTACACCCCCATTATCTGATATGTTTTCAGACATGTTGCACCTCTTGTACAAGCTAGAAGCCAAAGAATATGCCTTGTATGCTACAACTGATGTTGCAAATACTTTTTTCAGTCCCTCTGGCTGCAGAAGCAAGACCCCAATTTGCCTTCACCTGGAATGGTGTACACCTGCAAACAGCTGACCCAGCGGTGCAAACACAGCCCTACCACCCACCTTGGCATCATCCACCAAACCTTAAATCAACATATTTCCACATAATTTTTCCATTACATTGGTGATGCATTAATTGGAAGAACGACTCCAGAAGTACTAAGTAAAGAATGTGGTAGGTTAACCTTGGACTGCAGTCAGATGCCCACCCAGCTGCTCACTCACTCCGCCTCCTCACCAGGGCAGGGGGAGAAAACAGATTGAAAAAGCCCATGGGTCAAGATGAAGGCAGGGGATCACTTACCAGTTACTGTCATGGGCAAAACACACTTGACTTGAAGAGAATTAATTTAATTTATTGCCAGTTAAAATAGATATGGGTAGTGAGAAAGAAAGACAAAGGTTAAAACACCTGTCCCTCATCCACCCCCATTTTCCCAGGCACAAATTAATTTCCCAGGCTCCTTCGTTCCCGACTCCTCTACCTCTCCCCTACTCTTGAGTAGCACAGAAGGGATGGGGAATAGGGGGCTATGGTCAGTTCATAACAGTTCTTCTCTGCTGCTCCTGCCTTCTCACACTTTCCCACTGCTCCAGAGTGGGTCCTCTCCATGGGGTGCAGTCCTTCAGTAAATATCCACCTCCTCCACTGTGGTCTCCTCCACAGGCTGCAGGGAAATCTCTGCTCCAGTGCCTGGACCACCTCCTCCCCCTCCTTTTTTCTGTTCTTGGTGTTCACAGGATTGTTTCTTGCTCTTTATTTTTCCCTCCTCTTCCGCCAATGTGGTGGGTTTTGCCCTTTCTGAAATATATTTTCACAGAGGCACCACCAACACTCCTCAGCTGTGTCCTGCAGTGGGTCCATTGCAGAGCCAGCTGGAAGCAGCTGTGTCTAGCATGGGGCAGCCCCTGGTCTCTTCTTACAGAGGCCACCACTGCAGCCCTCCCCCAACCTTGTCATGTACACCCAATAAAAGGTCAACAGGTAATCATTACTTTTTCAATGCCAGATTTGCCATTAAGTGTTCCAAATTGAAAGGGCCCGCTCAAGAAATAAATTTTTAGACATACGTAGCTGAACAAATTGCTCAAGTAAGTGCCTTGGATGCCCATCTGCAATTAACAAGAATGCCTTCTTGATTGTTAACAGATTTTAGAGTATGCACATCCCCAGTTACAGACAATTGACCAAACTTTTATATCAAGTGACCTCCAAGAAAGAGTCATTTTCAGAGGGAAGAGAAACAGCAGCAAGCTTTTGACCAGGTCAAGCAGGAGGTAGCCCATGCAATGACATTAGTACCGATCCAGAAAGAGAGTGATGTAAAAATTTTGTTATATACCAGCGCAGGAAAGAACAGCAGTTTGTGGCAACAAGAGCAGGAGCTTATGGCAATGAGCCCCTCAAGAGATGAGAGGCAAGCTGTTGGGATTCTGGAGTCAGAGCTACACAAGAGCCAAAAATAACTACATTTCTGTGGAGCAAGAGGTTCAAGCTGCAGATAAGGACATTCTGCATGACACTGAAGTGTTAGGTACAGATGGTTATACTCTAGACTACCTGTCCTGAATTTTTTATTCAAAGATTCAAAACCCACTGGTGGAAGAGCAACCAGTGCTACGTGGCAAAAATGTGTGCTGGCCTTTACCCAGTAGGCATGTACTAGTTCAAGCTCCCAACTGGGATTAGCTGAGTTTATTAGTCTGTAGCCAGTAAATCAATACTGTGAGGAAACCAAATTCCTCAGGCTGTTGAAGGCCCAGCATATGATGAATTAAGTGCTGAAAACAAATAATGGAGTTTGTTTACAGATGGATCTTGTAAAATTACAGCAGGGATCAGGAGGTGGTGAGCTGCTACTTGGAATCCCTCCACAGGAGAAGCTGCCACCTGCAAAGGGACTGGAGGCTCTAGTCAGTTTGCAGAAGTAATGGCCTTGAAAATAGCCTTGGAACATGTTCAGGAGCATCATATGTACATACAGACTCCTGGATGGTGGCTAATGCAGTGTAGAAATGTCTCGAAGACTGGAATCATGTTAACTGGCAGCAGTGAGCAGTTGAGCCTGGGGAGAGGGGAGGGAAGTGTTAGTGTTTAATTGTGTATGTTTTCCTTTTTTCTCAGTACCTGAATCAGTAATCAAAAGTTTGTGTTAATTGCCAATAAAACTTAAGTAAAATTCCTCTAACTGAAAATATTTTGCTTCTGACAACTGTTGGCAAGGTGGCACAAACAAGAAGATTTCTAGAGGATACCTCTGAAAAGCAAAATAGATTCCATCAGCTTGCTACCATACCCATACTTCATGAAAGTACTAAGAATGATACTGAATGGATGGACAGATCTTAAGGAACAAATATCCCCAGTTGCTGAGGGGACTGTGCAGGTAGGCCTTGCAGATTTAGGAGCAGACCTAAGAAAAATGTATATTTCACTCTAGACATAAGTAGACTAGCATCTGGGTATGCAAGCTTATTTGGCATATGTTTGAACAGTGAGAAGAGTGCAAACAATACAGGAGACATACAGCCTCACCAAATTCTCAACTAAACCTAGAAAACATCAGATCAGGATTTAGGAAATACATGGATGACAGAAGGTTAATTTCCAAATTTCTGAGAGAGACTCTATCTGGAGGGCAAAAAATGTGATGAGAGAACTAAAGATAAATGTTGCATGTTCTGACCTATCTGACATTGACTCAGGAAATGAGCAACACATTGCAGGAGAATTCAAGTGGTTCAGTGGCATCTGGGAATCTGAAAACATAATGGATAGCAGTAGGCATGCATAATCCCCTGGAAAGACATCCAAGAAACTGATGGCAAGGGCAAACAAACAGAAAAGAATCCTTACCTGCTAGTGGTGGATCTAGCAAAACATCTTTCCGGGTAACAAAGCAAAGTCTGATGAGCTAGAAAAACATTTTTGTCCCCTGAAGTCATCTGGACCTCACTAGAGAAGTGACAGACCCTGTCAGTTAGGAGAATGCCAAGCAAAATGGACAGCCCTCTGTAGCAAAGAAGTCAATGACCTGAGGTGAGGATGTACAGCTGAGCATGCTTGGGTCCTACCATCAAATCACCACACAAACAGTGGCAAAAGGCAATAGCCTGTGTTCCTGTGGAAAACAGCGCACCTACGGTAAACACAGACTGAGAGAATGATGGAGAGAAAACCATGGACAATTGTATAGAATTGGCAGACAAGACAGCATATAAAGGACAGGAAGAACATGACCTAGAGTGACCTAGAATTTGACATCCTATGAGAAATGAATTTGCATAATACATCTATGACAAGGGTTACATGAGCTGACAAGTCCTCTTAGGCACCACAAATACTTCCAAAATCAGACTTTCGAAGACCAAAATATTTTTAGTATTTATGTTTGATAGGAATTCTGAAAAGATTTGTTCCCATTCTGGTTCAGAAATAATTATCAACCTTTATCCTGAAACAGAAAATCTGGATTTAGCCAACTGTACATCAAACCTGTTTCAAACTGATGGCAAGATCTTTCTTTTTTCCATTGCATCACATCTATGAATGTTTTTAATGTCTTAGCTATTATAATATATAGACTTTCTGAAAATAAACAAAATAAATAACTTAAATAATATCAGATGTTCCCAAATGTGAGTTGTTTAACAGTACATTAATTTGGTGCAGATTCTTTAAGCAGTTAATGCAAACACAAAGGGATGAAAAACTATTTTATTAAATATAGCATAAGTTACCATTACCACAATCTCAAATTTTCCTCTGATTTGATTTTTAGGTGAGAAATGTTGCATTTATCCTGTATAGTAAATTCTTAAGGAAATATATAGAATGTTCTTAAATATATTGATAGAACACTTTGTCCTAAATAGATTATCTGTGTTGTGGATTCTAACTCTGATCTAGGTTAGCCATGTAAGTCACTTACAGAATTACATCAATGTGAAATTTTACAAAATTAGTCTTTGCTGTATCAGGAAAGAACTTACCAATTAACATTACTTAGAGATTTCAGTTTATACTTAATTTGTATGGGGAGAACTGAAAGGAGGTTCTTAAATTTATCTCTACCACATGAGCACCAACAGAAGAACTTCAGTGTTACAAATGGAAATTAGCACTGGCAGGTGAAAATTTAATGGGAAACAGTGAGAGTGCATTTAGAAGGGCAACACCTTCTCTAACCTGCTCTCCGTGAGACTATGAGAGAGCTGACAATGTGACAGTGCCCATTTCACAGTTTATCCATATTTTTCAGGTAGCCTTACTGAATGGAATACTCTCACCTAAATGAAAAGCATAATTGACCTAGTGTAGACATGCAGGATAGATGAAAGAAGTGGTGCCAAGTACTGTAGGAATAGACCAAATATATATTTTGCTGTGAAGTATATGATATACTGGATGTGAAATATTAAACAACATTACAGCATTTTAAAATACAGCCCTACAGAATCATGATATTTAGGCTTCAGACCAAATATACCTTCCCTACCTGTGAAGTATCTATAGTAAAAGAGAACACCCTATTTGGCATATGTAGGCCTGAAGTATGATGGAGGGGTTTTGTTTTGTTTTGTTTTTTAAAGTAGGCAGTGTTCTTGAACATGAATTCTACCTCTTTTGGTTATTTTATTAAAAAAATCGTGCACATATTTTTAAAGCTATCTGTATATTTCTGCATATTCATAGAAAAGATAAATCCATTCAGGGAACTAGTCAGTTTTATGCTATTTATGGAAAGGTATCAGAGATTAAATTTTAATCCTAGTTGCCATTATAAATAATAATTTTTTAAATAGTTCAGAAACAGATGATCAGGGTTTTAATATAATTTCCAGATTTTATATAGAATACCTAACCTTAAGGTAGGAAGATAATCTAAAGAGATAGTTTACCAAACCCAGAAATTGATGCTTCTATTATAATTCAAAATAAGACAGTTAGTGAAGGCAAATAACCACTGAGACAGTTTAAGAAGAACTGTGGTAGATTTTTAATCACACTGAATTGAAAATTGAATGTCTTCCTAAAATATGTCCTCTAATTAATAAATGAATTAAAGGGCATGTGATGAATTTCTACTCCTTTGATATATGGAAGATGTAATTGTAATGATACTTCTTACTGTAAGTACTCTGAAAAGAGCTCTTACCTAACAACATACCTGTAACATATCACAATAGGGGTGAAATACTTCCATCCTAAAGGAAAAATTAAACACCTGTTGGTGCTGATTGCATGCTGTGATGTGAGAGCATTTATGTGACACCCATCACTTCCATTCTTCTTGCTCCTAGTACAATTTTTGGCTAGTATTAAAAATTTGAAGTACATGAGAACAGAGAAGTATCCCCTGACTTGACATATGAAAACTGTCTCTCTGGAAAAGAGTTTTATATTTTATGTTAGCTGGAAACTTTATTTTAGATATATGTAGACTAAACTTTGATTTTGCAGGTTTTAAAATTGCACATTCATAGATGTGCTCATATCTTCATAGATATAATATAATGTGAAGTGAGGAGGGAAGAGTTAACAACTTTACAGTCTGATTCTACCACCATATTTTTATTGGAATGAGCTAGCCATTTCACTGTATCATTACAGTGCTGATTTAGAGCCTTAAAAGGAAATACATAATCATTTCCCAGGGAAAAAAAGAAGTGAGGGTTGGAATATAGCTTATCTGCAAGGGAAATAGAGGGTTGGAAAGAAGGTAGGAAAATGTGGTTAGTTTTTTTAAATGCAAATTTTAAAATGTTAAAAATAATTTTAATTGGCCTGGCATTGCATGAACATTATTGGATTAGTCATTAATTCAAGCTGGCAACAGGTTTTTTAATACCTTTCCTAGTTTGCTATGTGAGGAAATAGATCATTTTAATGGTTATTTAAAGCCTCAAGACGTATCTAATACTTAAAAAGCTTCAATGTAAAACTGGCAGAACCAAAGTGACTTCCTGATTTTATTCAAAACTGTCTCAATGTGGCTAATATGTCATGTAGAAACCTCTCACAAAAGACAGCTCTTGTTTACAGAAAGGCAGCAATGAAGAGTTTGGCCCCATTTGTGATTTGTCTTGTTTGCTTTCCTTACTTCCTATTTTAAGGTTATAGTTTGAGAGTGGCTTGTAGAAATTTGCTGTTTTCTTCCAATCTGTAAGACTTTCACTGAGGATAGTTAATGGGGCTTATGAGTAGCTTGGAAACTAAATAATTATTAAAATAATTCTAAGTTAATTGATTCCCACTGGGTTGTGTTTTTCTATTCAAGGTTGGACTACCCAGAGACTGAGCCACAAAAATAAGTAATGAACTTCTCTGAGGCACAGACAGAGGACTAGACCTAGTGAGAGATTTAGACACACAGAAGTGTTTGACAGTATCTAAATGCACCTTTCTATGTAGATTCCCCAGCTAACTCAAAAAGAGATTATATGTCTGTAGTACCATCCCAAATTACTTGCCCAGGTTCTGAAAAGGTGCAGTTTGGTTATCCAAGACCCGGGCAGTTTTGTTATCCAAGACCTCCACATTCCTGGGAAAAAGCATGCCACGCAGTGCAGTACTACACACAAAAGCACAAGTGTTTCCTGGCATATCAGAGCATACAAAACACTGCTAGCTGTAGAGCATCTTGAAAACTTTTGCACTATGTGATATCTTTTACCAAGTCTTGACTCATAAAATCATGAACATTTCCTCATTTGTCTAAATAAACAAGCAATCAAAAAACAATTTTATTACTCTTAATTATGCTGGGCAGTCCTTACTGGAGTCCTTGTAAAAGGTGTCTCCAGCCTAACAACAATTAAGGCACTAACAAAGCCCTTGTTAGCATTCCAACACTAACAACCATCAATAAATCTTTTAAACCCACAGGAACCATATAAAAATCAATCAAAGCACATGAAACAAATAATCAATGAAGATGAATAAACAAAATATTGCTAACTGAAATACTATATTCCTCAATTTTTTGCCCTTTAATTTTGTAGAATCTTACACAGGAAAAGACTCACTTGACAGCATTTGAAAAACATTAGAGATAGCATTAAATATGCTGTTTGTGGCAGAAGAGATACAAGCTAGGCTAGGTTATATTGAGTAGTTATTGCTACTGCAGAAATCCAGTCATTTTTCTTTTAATATACTCAAGGGCAGGAAAAAGATAAAAAGTTGGTGAGACTGAGTCTCAATTGCAACTTAAAAATAAGGAAATTACAAGTACAGTGTGCAGTCTTATCTGTCACTTCCAGACTTGATAAATCTCTACTCATGCCCGTGAATAGAGGAATAAGAGTCTGATGTAAGAAAGTTTGTTTCCTGACTTATAGAAGTTTGTATAGCCAATCTGTGTGTGTAAACCTACCTCAGGATTGTCAGTACCTTTAAAAATATTCAGGACTTACGTTATACCTGAGTCCATCCTGGCCCATCTCTAATTAGCTGGAGAAAGTGCTTACTCCTAAACCCTTATAGTGCTAAGTGATACCTCCTCTTCCTTCAGTCTGTAAATTTGAAATGGAAATCCAATGAGGATTCTTGCTTAAGCTGTATAAAGGAACGTGATTTTGACATGCTTCCCTTCCTAACTTCTGCATTTGCTAATGGGTACTTTAAGAAGACTCCTCACTCAACAATGTCATTTCTGCATTGCCTAACACATCATGTACACCGTGAGAGATCAAGGCTCTTAATTCTGTATTTTAGATTCCAGTCTAGTAGGTCTCACATGTCAAACCCATATGCTCCTAGGGATGAATCTAGTTCATTTAACTTGGGTAACTAGCTAATACCTTCATTTTAGGTATCTAATGGAGTAGTAAGATTTATCTCCAGTGCAAGGATGTATTTGTCCAAGGTTAAGCACCTAAATTAGGCTGATATGATCTCAGTCATGAGGACTTCAAAGGCACCTGCCTCTCTCCATTGACCAGAGAGATGTAAGCTTTACCTTTAGAAGGTTGTGTGCTTTTATACAACTAAAATGGAAGGTAAACAGCAGGCTATACTCTAAGAATACTTCGGGGTCTAGCTTGCAATGACTGGTCTTGCATTTTGAATTTTTTATTTTGTCTCATTTATGTTTTATTCCAGTTCTCAGAATCATTCAGTCATCCTCACATGATATTCTGTATTTAAAGTGCTTTCCAATTCTATATTATCAATAAATTTCATTATCACATTGACACTTTTGTGCCAAGTCCCTAATGAAATATTAAAATAACATCAGACCCCAGACTAACCTTTTAGGAACTTCACCAGTAACTTTATTCTGTGAAGACAACTCTCATTTCAGTTCTTTATCATATTTCATTGGTCAGTTTCTTACCTATCATACAGTTCCCCTACTTGTTCCCATTTTCTTTGGTTTAATGAACATCCCATGTGACACTGCATCAATTTCTTTTAGTGAAGAGCAGATTAAATCTGCTGCATTTCTCTAAATGGCTTAGGAACAAAGGAAACATGATCTATTATATTAAATCAGCTCAAGAATTACATCTCAGCAAAGTTTAGTGTAAAGAGATAATAATCTTAAGATATTAATCAAAAATGAGAAGTAATATTCTCACAATTCACTCAGAGCCCAAACTGAAAGTCTCCTTATTAAAATAGGTGGAGAGAACTATCCAGAAAAATCAGACTAAAAAAATAATCTTTCTAAAATGACAGTTATTAACTGAACTATTTTTAATGATCTGATATTTAGACACCAATCAGCTGGGTACCCTTCTCCCTTGGCAACTGCAAATACTGTCTCTACAATATAATATGATGTTTTATTTCCTTCCTCCTTGGTTCTTTCTTTCTGACAGTGTGATGAATGATATTGGTGTTGCAAGTTATTGGGTCACTAAAGTTAGAGCACAAACTCATTTTTATGACAGCACTAAAATATTACTCTGCCTATTCCTTGAAAATGAAGAGTCTTTTTGAAGTCACAACTTTTTCTACATGCACCAAAAAATGATTTCTGTGCTCCCTTAAAAGAGAAATTACTTTGTAATACACATCACATCCCTGTGTCACATCTGATATCAATAAGCCCTGATATGTTTCTTGCTAGGTGTTAATGTCAATGCCTGAAATACAGCACTGCTCCAGACGAAAGGAATAACCTGGGAAATACGGATGCACTGAGGGCTCTTGTGATTCACTAGCATAGAAATGTCTTACTGGGTGAAGTGATGAACATGTTCTGTATACTATTTTCCAGCCAAGGCAGACTGTATTTTTTCTTCTGTGAGCAGAAAAACATGAAAGATTAGTACACTGATATCTAATAATGCTTATCAGACAGCAAAATCAGAAGTGGACAAGATCAAGAGCAATTTATTATTCACAAAATGTAGGCTTGCAATTTAGGGGTGATCTCTGAGAATGATCATTTTGGAAAAAGTGGATGAAATCTTGGCTGCCCTGAAGTCAGTGAGATGTTGCCATCAATTTGAACAGAGATAGAATTCCAGCTTCTTGTTTTAGTCTTCATTTTCACATGTCCCTCTTTTTGGTTATCTGGACACTGTGTATTCATAGTGCATTACAAATTGTTTTATTTTTCAGCTTGGGCAAGGAAAAAATTGCACATCTGTATGTCCAAAGCACTTGAGTCATCTCACTGTTTTTTGATTGATTACTTATATATGCAAATTTCTTCTTGAGCATTACTGTGGGAAGGGCTGAGCATCTGTGAGAAAGCTGAACAGGTGAAAGGCAATTACATAGATTTGACACAAGTTCAATGGGAAAGAAATATGGCTTACTGTCTCTAATGGTGTCTCTGTTTCTAAAGAGAACTGGTACTCTTAAACACCCTGAAGGATATCTACCAAGATGCTCAGGGCACACAGCCTGTATGAAGAGGTTAAGGGAGCTTCTTTGGACTGTCAGAGGGAAGACTAAAGAACAATGAAACACCTGAAGGGTAGTTACAAACATGATGGAGCCAAACTCTTGTCAGCAAATGTTTCAACAAGTGGCAATAGGATAATTCAGGATGGAAGGGAATTCAAGAGGTCTCTAGTCCAACCTCCTGCTCAAAGCATAGTCAACTGTGAGGTCAGACCAGCTTGCTCATGGCTTCACGCAGTCTGGTCTAAAAATCTTCAAGGACGGAAACTGCACAACCACCCTGACCAACCTGTTCCATCGTTTGAGTGCCCACATTGTATAAGAGTTTATCCCTGTATCCAGTCTGAGCCTCTCTTGCTTCAACTTATGCGTGCTGTATCTCATCCACCCACTATACACCACTGTGAAGAGCCTGACACCATCTTCTTGATGACCTCCCCGTTGGTACTGGTAAGTTGCTATTAGGTTTTTTTGAAGCCTTCCTTTCTCTAGGGTGAACAAGTCCAGCTTCCTCAGCCTTCCCTGATAGGGGAAATGCTCCAGCCCCAACCATTGTAGTGACTCTCTTCTGAATCTGATTCACTTGTTCAGAATATTTTTTATACTAGGGGCCCAAAACTGGATGCAATATTCCAGATGTGGTCTCATTAGTGCTGAGTAGAGTGGAACTTCCCCTGCTCTGTTTGCTATGCTCCTGTTCATTTCATCCAGGATGCAGTTGCCCCTCTTTGCTGCCAGGACACACTGCTGGCTCATGCTCAGCCTGCTGTCTATGAAGACCCCGAGGTCCTTTTCAGCAGAGCTGCTCCCCAGCCAGGCTCTCCCCAGCCTCTGTTGTTTCCAGGGGTTCTTCTTTCCAAGATGCAGGACTTGGCATTTGTCCTTGTGTAATTTCATAGGGTTCCTGTTGGTCCATTCCCTCAGCCTGTCCAGGACACCTTATATGGCAGTCCTGCTCTCAACCGTGTCAGCTGTTCCCTCCATTTTAGTGTGATCTGCAAACCTGAGGAGACTTATCTCTTCAAGATAATGGTGTTAAACAGAACAGATCCCAGAGCAGACCCCTGCAGTTCTACACTTTTTACCAGCCTCCGGGTAGAGTACAACCCATTAACTACTACCCTCTGAGCCAACTAGCCTCCAACAGTCTTTTTACACATCCAGACTGTAATGTCCTAATTTGGATTCAAGAATACTGTGGAAGACAATATCAAAAGCCTTGATAAGGTCAAGGTAAATGATATTCACTGCTGTCATCTCATTCACAGACCTTGTTATTTTATCATAGAAGGCAATCAAATTGGTCAGACACGATTTATCTTTGGTAAATCTATGCTGACTCTTTCCACTTACCTTCTTCTCCCTTGAGTCCCCAGGAATGTGTACCAAAGGACTCCTTCCATTATTTTCCCAGGGACCAAGCAGGCTGACTGGCCTGCCACAGGCTTGAGCTTGGAATACTGAGTTGGAGATTAGGTAAAAAATTCGGTAAGGAACAGGTGATGGAATTTCCATCTCTGGAGCTTGCCAAGGCTCAGCTAGGCAAAAACATTATTGACCTAATTAAACACTAATGATCTCCTATGTTAAAGTATCAGGTTAGATTAGATGACCTGCAAAAGTCTGTCTAACTAGCATTTCTGTGATTTTATAACTATTTGATATAATTAATCATAACATTCACAAGGTTTTGAATATTCTATAGACGATGGGTTCTCTTTGATGTTGAGATGCATTTATTGCTCTTAATAATAACCCTATTGTCTTGTGGAAATTTACCTTATGTTGTACCACAATCATATTTTCTACACACATGAGATTAAGCCATTTTGTGGCTTTCATGCAACATACATAGGACTGTGTTTTGCCCATAGTAGATTATTTTTGCATTACTCTGGGAAAAGAATAAGTAGTTAAGGATGCTCTAAGGCAACATTTTACGTACAGTCAAGAGAGCTTTAGAAAGCATTATAGAGAAAATTCACAGTCATTTAAAGGTTGCTCTCATATGAAGTTCACAGCTACTCCTAATATTGGGAACAGAAGAATTAGGTGGCATTGTCCCTTCTCAACCACTCTACACCTTACATAGACACAGAAATAACTTTTTAGGATCTACTATGCAGTATGAATGACTGCATTTCAAACTGCTTTGCATCCAAGGATGACTTAAGTACCTTACAAAAGTTGTTGAATCCTATCATCCATATTATACAGATGGGGAAATCAAGAACTAAATTATTAAATTATTTCAAGAGTGGAATTTTAGTAGTGTTAGGAGCACTCAGCATCTTGCAGGATTGTGCCAAAGAATTTCCATTCAAGAAAACTGTGTTGTACTGACTTTGTGAGAGTGGTGATGAAGACGTTGTTGTTCCAACAGAGCTGTATTTTCCATCTCTTTGTGTCATCATCATTTTTGGTAGGACCCTTTATAATAAAAAAGTCATTAGCAAATGACTTTTTTATATTGCTAACAGTTTTTTATATTTAGACACCTTTTTTTCAGGCCTCAAAAATTGTGTTGTTCTGACATGATTGGATCTTCAGAATCAGAATCTTATTGAAACTAATGGGGATTTGACCTGAATAAGAACCTAGTAAAATACATACAAAATTCTCAGATTCTATAGTAATTTTAGGAACTGAATATACCTCACCATGCAATCTGTTAACGTGTATTGAGTTTTTTTAGAAATTAAGCATGGCACTATTTGTATTGATTTTTTTACCTGATTTTACATTCTTGTATGTTTGAATGCTTTTTAATAAGCTGTGTGAAATTTGATTTTCTATTTTAGTGTATCATATTATGTACATAGAAATTTCTTTCTATGATATCCCATACACAGAATTTCTCTCTATTATAAACATAGATACAGAAAGGGATATCATCTGTGTAGTAAGTTGTACAGGCACAGGATAAGTTTCAGAAGAATGTGATGCATTCATTTAAGGCTTGCATTTGATTGCCTGTTTTCATCTGTACTCACTACCCTATTTTCTCCATGATTTATTTTAATTTCCAGACCTTGGGGAGACATCAAGCAACTGCTTACAAAAATGAAATCAATGCACTGAAAAAGTATTTTCCATCTCACACATTGCAGATCCTAGTGCTACATCCTCATTTTCATCTTGGAAATATGATGTCACTGTAACAAATTTTAAGGCCCTGATTCAAATCTAGCTCCGTATTAAAACGGAAGGAGCAGAAGTTTTCCATCTCTTGCCCATCAAAGACTTTGTCATGGTTTAAACCCATTATTAACCCATGGTTTTTTCTGTTGTCAAGAGACAGAAAATAGTCGGAGGGCTCAAAACTGAATGGTGAGCAACAATCCAGTGTTGTGAAACACCGGTAGAATTTCAGTTGTGTCTTTTTGTTACCAACCATGTCTCTATAAGCAGGTCAGAAGGGACCTCTAAGGGAGCTGCTCTTCTGGCACATACCCACGGCACTCTTTCTGGCTAACAGTCAGGCCTGTTGCTCACCTGATGCTAGGTGCCAGAGAATGGTGGGTGCTGCACCTTAGTAGATGCCAAAAGGAACCATCTTATATCTTTCCAGACTAGTCTTACCCAGTGTGTTATCAGGCCAGTCCCCGCGGCTTTAATATTTATCTGTAAGCAAAGGATTTCCACAAAATGAACTTAAAACAGGTTTTTAAAGATCTAAGCTTTCTATATCATCTGCTTACCTGCTAGGAAATGAGGAATATAAACACCTTGGAATCACTCAGGCTGGACAGCTTAGTGGCCCTTGAAATAGCAAAGTATCAGTGAACAGCAAACAAACATTTTTCTCATGTGAAAGCTGCATGGTGAACAGTCTATAGCTCATTGGACAAAAATAAACAGATTAGTGCCCCATGCAACTGCTGTTTTGTTCGGTCTGGGCATTGACACAATGTCCTGGTTTCAGCTGGGATAGAGTTAATTTTCTTTATAGTAGCTACTATGGGGATATGTTTTGGATTTGGATTGTGCTGAAACAGTGTTAATAACACAGGGATGTTTTAGTTACTGCTGAGCAGTGCTTACACAGAGTCAAGGCCTTTTCTGCCTCTCACCCCCCCCCCACCAGCGAGTAGGCTGGGGGTGCACAAGAAGCTGGGAGGGGACACAGCTGGGACAGCTGACCCCAACTGACCACAGGGCTATTCCAGACCATATGGCGTCATGCTCAGCTTATAAAGCTGGGGGAAGAAGAAGGAAGGGGGGACGTTTGGAGTGATGGTGTTTGTCTTCCCAAGTAACTATTATGCATGATGGAGCCCTGCTTTCCTGGAGATGGCTGAACACCTGCCTGCCCATGGGAAGTAGCGAATGAATTCCTTGCTTGCGCACGCAGCTTTCGCTTTACCTATTAAGCTGTCTTTATCTCAACCCATGAGTTTTCTCACTTTTACCTTTCCAATTCTCTCCCCCATCCCAGTGGGGGCGAGTGAGTGAGCGGCTGTGTGGTGCTTAGGTGCCGGCTGGGGTGAAACCACGACACATAACAATCTTATGAAGTTGGGGCCAGACCAGTTCTGATCCCAGGAACAGAGCAAGAGTTTCATTAAAGTGAGCTTTATACCATCTGTGGTCAGGTTATGCTTGGTATAGTTCATATATCTGCAAGAGCAGCAATAAATATGCCAGTAGAGACAACAGGTTTTCATGAATTGAGAAAAGAAATAGAAGCTGACCAGGAAGATGGCTTCTGTCTATCCGTAAGGATTCAAGAATGAGTGGCTCCCTATCACCTGTGAGAAAAAATCACCTGCGAAGGAAAGCTGCTACTGGAAGATGCTCCCTCAGAAATGAATTTATGATTCAAACTCAAATTCATTCCAATATTTATTCAATTAAATTTGGTATAGGCATTTTGGCAGAAATTCAAAGTCTACATTAGCAAGACAGTAGCAAAATATATATCTGGTTCGGAATGACTGGCTCTCAACTGTGTTACTCTATTAATGAGATTGAAAGTAAAGGCCGAATTATAGCCAGGGCATAAATAGGCACAGTTTAATTGGATTCAGTGGTATGGTACACACTTATGCCAGGTATAAGCTTTGCCACAAGAGGGTCAGGCAGAGCAAAGTAGTCCTTTCTTCTCCACACCTTTGGCTAATGCTGAGCAGCTGTTATTCCCACCACAAAAATTACTTTATTCCATATACATGCCATTTCTGATCCATCCACAGCATAGGCCTTGTGCCAGCTCCTGCTGTGAGTGGCTTGGCAGGGAGCTCCATTAAGATCTGAATTACCAGCACACATAATCACCAATGTCAGCTGTTAAACATGAGGCAGTTATGTCAAAGGATAAAGCAGAGAATGTATTTTGCAATTATTCTCCTGTTTAATGTTTTGTTATCTCAAGCATCTAATTGGACCCAGAAAAGATTTGCTAGTAACTATAAGCATTTTAGCACTGAACTCAGAAAAGTTGGAATACTATAGGAAACACTTTAAGGGAACTTTCCCATGTTTAAGGGAAGACAAGTAGATAACTGAAAACAGTAAAGCATATGATTTAGTCAGGTAAAGTAATAATGTGTTCTCAGATCCATTTACACTGGAATAACTCAGATGATACACTTTTGTTGCCACTTTCACTTGGCTTTTGATATAAAGCTTTCTGAAATGGGTTATGTGTGGATTTATAGTAATACAAATATAAGGCATATTTCTAATAGCAGTGTATATTCATGAGTTTCCCAGGCATGTGAAACAACTGTTGAATCTATTCTGGAGCAGTATCTTCTTTTTAAAGAGTACCAAATCCATTCTATGCTATTAATTAATGCTATCATCATTGCATGCGTTCTCTGATGGAGTTTGCTGGGGTAGACCCTCCTGCTTCTCACTAAATTATGATGTTCTCATTAAATCCTGTAACAGTATGGGGTTAGACAGTAATGCCAACAGACCAAGCAGCTGTCATGGACTGCTAATATAATCTTCTGACACTGTCTTTTAGAAAGTATTCGATTATAAAGTAAGTCTAATAATCACACTTTTCTTAGGAACATATTTTCTTACCTAGCCTTCTGACAGAAGAATATTTTTCAAACTGTGTAGTACCAGAGGCAATCTTTGGATGTATCTTTGGGATATTCTTTGGAATATTTTTGGCTAAGAATATTCACTTACTTGTTACTTAATACTTTTAAGCTTTAATCCTTTTTTGACCCATTATATGTAATTTTTGACGGCCAGAATACCTCTGCAAATGTTAAGTACACAGTTGCTATTTAGGCATTAACATTCACATTCACAAGCTCAAAGCCATTAGCTTTGCCGATGTATGACTTTTCAGATAAGTTTTTCATTTGACCAGGCTAATTCTAGTCCCTTTTTTCTGGATTTTGTCATTGAGCTCCTTTTGCATATAAACAGAGCCATATGCCAGTCTGAGGATGATGTCTTTTTGATGGTTTAATACCACAAAATCTTCCTGGGAACCCTAAGCCATAAAGAGGTAGGAAATTTTTTTACAATTTATGTACCTTTCATCTTATTGGTCTTGTACAGATAGATGTTTGACTATTATTTTAGTAATTTAAAAAGAGCATTTTTAAGCATTACATTTTCCTTTGCCACATCTTAATAGACCTCTTCTGCTTTGAACCCCAAAATTACTAGGTCCCAAAAAAACCTGTATTTTGGGCTCTGTATGGAGCAGTGGCTCTCCAATACAAGCCAAGAACCCATATGGCTGCTTTATTTGACCTTCAATAACAGAGTCCTTTCAGATTTATTTAGCTATGTAGATGAAAGAAAAAATTAAGATAAGAAGCCAAGTTCACAAGACAGAGCCATGCATGGCTTAGAGAGCATGAAAGGCTGATTCTATGCTTACCATGGTGAATGACAGGGACTCCCAAAAGCAGGTTCAAGCTTTGCCACTGACTTGCCACTACCTTTGCCACATTTCCTAGGTTTAGCATCACTGAGGGTATTCTGAGCATTTGGGTCATGAGCCCAAGGTGGAAACCTGTCTATTCTTAGGTTAGTCTTAGGTTCAGTGCTCTCTTCAGCCTAAGGGACTAGAAAACTCGTGTCCATGGAGATGGCCCTCAGAACGATCCCATTATGTAGAGGCTTAGGTAAAAGTACTTACCCAGCCTCAGACAGAAGTGTCCATAATACATGCATAGCCTTTAAGTCAACCCCAAAATAATTGTCTGATAATGTCCGACTCAAGTTTTAGAAGGACTTAGAGCCCTACGGGTTTATTTTCACCAGGGAGGCAAAAGGATGTGCTTCACATCTCCAGTAAAACATCGGTTTGTGGTCCAATGTTTGGTGTGCTTCTGATATTGTGAGAAATACTCACCAGATGATTTCTAAACATAGGGAAAACAGTTTTTTCCCATACTTCAGTTTTGGGTAGAGCTGAACTATTTTGTGTGAATTTTATTTGATTTAGACCAAGGCACACATCTGGTAAGAAAAATTTTAGCTCAGTTGCTGAAATTTGAGGAAATTAATTGCAAGTGGAAATAGAAATATGTGAAGGAATAGCATCATCTTATTAGTAAAAGAGTCTTCTGAGACTTGCATTTTACTTGCAAGAGATCTTGAAAAAGCAGTCACATAAACACAATTGCTTAGCAGTATCTAATCACATTATCAGGATACAGTTGTCACTGAAATTATAGGCTGCAGTAAGTGCAATAATAAATAATATCAGAAAAGGATTTGCTGAAGAAATTCCAAAGGCTGAATCGTCGTTTTTGTTAAAATAATTACATTGGGAAGAGTTTCAAAATTAGGAGAGGAGCCATTCACTTAGCCATGTAGAACGGATTAAATAGTGGTGGTGGTACATTGAGATAGTCTTTGGCCCATCCTCAACATAGCTGAGAGTATGTGAGTACTCACAAAATTCTTAGCTCAGCGGGAATTTTCTACATTAAGTTTTGATGTTGTTCTTTTTAATTCTTCCCTTAAGTAACATCTATTGGGGGACATTTCTCAAGTCAGACAGTTCATAGATTTTCTTTCTTTATTTTTACATGATCAGCTGCTGTTAAAATTGAGAACTGAAAGGCTAAATCTTAACCAAATGGGAAAAAGGGATGGAGAACGTGGGCTGCCTGTATGAAAGAATATGTAGGGGGCCAAAAATCTCTATGGCACCAGAAATTGCATGAAAATTCCCTGTCCCTGGAGTAGATCATGATATTTAAAGCCATGGGATTGTGCATGGTATTTGTCCACCTTACTGGAAACAAATCCAGACCGAGAGGATCTCATTTTCCTCTCGCATAGAAGACATTACCTTTTTATTGATGGAAATCAAAGTGATCGTTTCTATGTCTGAAAGAGTAGAGAACTAGGGCCAAGAAATTTTGCTTTTCTAATTTCCTCCTTTCTGGAGTTTTCATGTGGGGAGGTATCATTAAGCATATATAGTGCAAGAGGCTAATAATAAAAGTCCATTATCTGTAGACTATCATACTCTACAATGGAAAGAATGCTTGTTCTTTAAGGCAAGCATTCAAGATCCCAGATTGGAGGGGAAAGTCCTCTAGTGTCCTATCAATTTATGCTGTAGAAGTAGACAGACTTGTACACTGTACTATTGCCTATGGAAGAAGCTCTAAAAGATGAATTGGGAAGCTATAACTCCCTGCAGGAACCCATATGTGAGTTAGGAGGGAAAGTGGATTAAGATGCTAAGAAAACTGTACTTATACTTCCTCCTAATTACTCCTCTGGGGAATAACTAAAATGCTGAATTTATCAGGCTTGAATCTGGAAAGAACTCCACACAGCTAAAAGGATTATTTGGGGTAAGAGCTCTGACCATACTTATGACATTCCTGTGGTAAACATAGAGAAATAAAAGAAAAAAATGTGCATTTTTGCTGGATCATGTCTCATCTGCAGTTAAGTGCTCATTTTAATTTTGATTTCCTGCTTCTGTACTATCTCCACTTAATGAAACACATTTTATTTCTAATTTCTAAAAATCCAACCTCGGAATATTCTAGTAGCCTGGGCTCAGAGAAGTGTGAAATGCAACTAAGCAATTGGAAAGGAGGCTTGGTGGAGATCTCTCATTCTTGGATTAATGTAGTTGAACAGCTAAATCTAAACTATGAAGTTTTTATTACATATTTCCTTCCATAAGAACATTTATCGTACCCTATTTTTTCAGTGGTGTCTGATATCAGCTTTAGGCTCCATTATTGTTGTAAAAGCTGGCTGGCAAATTAAGATTTTTCTAAAAGTATTTGAAATATATTTCAAATACAGAAAAACGTTTCAAATAGATAAGCAAGTCATGGACACCACTGAAGCCTAATGAAATGAGATCCTAAGGTAAATATCACAGTAAGTGATACAATATCTCTACTGGCTTTAAACACTGTTAATTTATTGCCCTCCTGACATTTGAATACTTACATTATCATCAATTTAATAATTTCCATTACTGTAAATGGAAATATAAAAAGTCTTACTTATCCATGTGAAGGAATATTGTTCTTTTGAAAACACAAACTAGGTGTTGATTGAACTGAAGAATACAAGACTGTAAGCAAAATAAAAATAAAAAATTAATATCCCTTTATGTTTCCTTTGATGCAGGCAATGTATAAAATATACATCACAGGAGAAAACTGTAAAGCCCATTCATACATTTTGTCTGATATTTTTCTGTAGGAGATATTTCACATGACAAAACCATTTTTTTTTCTTGAGGGATTCACCAATTAGAAGGAAAACCATAGTAATTTGACAAATGTCTGGGGTTTTCCATAGATACTTTACCAACATATTGCTTTTACCTGTTCCAAAACCCAAAAGTGTTTATGAGTTATATTCAGAGGTGACTAAGCCTGGTCTGTCATTGACTATCAGACAGTAACATGCAGACCAAGGAACAGACAGGGAGTCAGTAATTCAGACAGTTTGGGTAAACACAGACACCGCATTGCATCTCTCATATTATGTCAACAGGAAGACTGTTACAAAGTGATAAAAATATACCAGAAAAATGGCTACTGTAACCTGTTTTCAAGCTTCTGCTTTTCCTATAAAACTTTAACATTACATTAGAATGTTCTTTATCAGCACCTCACGCATTTGAAAGTACAGAATACTTCATGCGCTAGAGGGTGGCAGATGGTCTGGCTAGTTCTAGTAAAAAGGTCTAGGAACTTTTGAATTGGATCACCCAGCTTTGAGTTTAGTGGAAGCTGAAAGAGCAATGAGAAATTTCTTCCGTCAAGTGATGCTTCTTTAAGGGTCACTAAGACTATTGTGCACTGTAAGCATCTAGTGTTTGATAAGCATTTAGAGACCCTTAGATGGAAAATGTTATTTAAATTTACAGGATTATATCTATGTATTTATTCATGAGAGAGGCTGAAGTGGGATTGGCTTTCTGTCAAAAACTGTCAAACAAAAATAGGATTCCTTCTGGATAGTTGTCTTGAGGATTCCTCCTGCTGCCTCAGAGATTTATGCAGAAAGATTTACAAGTGTATTATAGGCCAGTAGGTAGTACACAGGACTAGAAATGGGAAGAATTATATTCTACTAACACCTCTGACTCTAATTATTTTGTGATCTTTGACATGTCATTCTATCTTCCTTTTCTTTCCTATCTATTGTCAAACTTTTCTCCTTTTGCAAATTTGCAAGGACAAAGGAAGGAGAGGAGGCTTAGGAGGCCTAATACTCCAACAGCACAATTCCCAGTGATATTACAAGAATGCCTTTGTAGCTTTCTAGTCTCCTTCAACCTCCATCTAACCTCTTGTCAGAGGCAGTGACTGTCCCTTAGCATATATTTTTGTGATTAATTAAAAAATGAAATATGATGATTCTATAGATGTTACTGTAATGTTATTATTACTGTTATTACCACTGGTAATACTACTAATAATTATAATAATGTTGTTACATACATATTGATATAAAAATTTCCTAGCTGTACATTAGTGTCTCAGACTACAAGTTCACTTAACTGGGAGATCTCCTGGCCATATGTTTATGTCAAAACCAGACAGCAGTCTCATTTTGGTTAGAGAAAATCAGGCTGTACAAGGTCTGTAATGCATTCTTACAGGTCCCTAATCTGAACAATGAGGTGACCAGGAACCCCAGCAGTTTTATGTAGGTAGTAAGTTAATTCTTTTCAGAATGTGAACAAGGCATAGGCCATACATACTTTTGTTCTCGAGAAGCACACTAAGAAATGGATACATAAGGAAGATTGTACAGATTCCCTTTCAGTTAGCTGCATGTGCCTGTAAAATAGTCATATTCAGAACAATCAGATTATAGATTAATTTGTCCATGAAAAATTCATACTTTGACTTTTCCTTTAAACGTTATGCTTTATTGATTTTTAAATGTCATGGAAAGGACATGTAATTATTTAGCACAGAAAAAACAGGTTTAGATCTTTCAATAAACAGAGGAGACAGAAGACTCATAATAAGAAATGACAGTTTGCAGACCTTATTTCATAAATTATGGAAAAGGAAAAACAAAGAAAATAATAACAATTTAATGGTTATAAATCAGATCAAGGAAGATAGTACAAAATATTTTCTGCAATTATCAGATTGGCTTTTTTTGTGCATTCCTGTCAGTCACATTTTTTACTTTGTGTTTCTTTTTATTAAAACCAGTACAAATTAATTTTTCTGGCCAAAATGTTTGCAAACAGAGAATACAAGGTCACGTCTATGAAAACAACCTGAAATCTAAATATACGTTTGCATGTGTGAGGATTTGCAGTAGAGCTGCTTGGATGTTTATCCAATCAGGAAATACGAACAATACCATGTGCCTTTGCTGATCAAGGCATCCAACACATGAATACTCTATAAAAACAATTTATATTCAGTCCATAGAACTAACAACTTTTTTAAGAAGCTATTTTAATTCTGAATATTGAATAAATTTGAAAGAACTGCAATCTGCTCACAGATATGCCATAAGAAAAGGATTTAGATAAATTATTCATAACAAGCCATTCACTCATCTATGTTCTAAACAATATCCATCAATATCCAGTGTTCCTGGAGGTGTTTATATAACAGCAAAATGTGTAATTATAGATATAGAGAGTGGACTACTCTATATTATGCATGAGAAAAGTAAAGAGCTTGTTACTTTAACCTATAACCCACAATTTTAAAAAAAATTAGTAAAGTAACTTTTGCAATAAAATTTCCAGATTTTATTTGCATGATATTATTCCATAGATCAGTTGTGTAGGAAGCAGTTCAGCACCTGTGCCCCTGATTTGACAGTGGTTATGTCATGACCCTTGGTATAGTTAAAAAATACCAACCAAAAATCCAAAATGAAATAATGTTTTCCCCAAAGTAGTGAAGCTACTCTAATCTACTGAAGCTGCTGTAATATTGGGCAGGAGAAAAATCAATAAAGTGTCCAAATATACTTCTGCATAAGAACAGACAAATAATATTTTCTTAAAATGTCCAGAAATTCATTATATAATAGAAGATACTATATGGCAATAAAATGATACAGTTTTAGTTCTGTAAAACCGTAGAAATCTCAGTTAGACAAAACCTAAGCAGATGGGACATACATTCACATATAGAATGAGACCTAAACTGTATATTTGCATGTGTATGGCTAGGTCTTGGATTCATAGTTGACAGTAGGACCGAAGAGGAATATGGACACCCCTAGTGGAAACAATTCAGGGATCAAAGATTATAACAACAATTTGGTTTTGTTTAAAGTAATAAAGCCAAAATCTGGGTCCTGATATAGCACATGAATAATGTTCATGGACATTAGTTCTCCTTTTCTCCCCCACACACCAATCTGTGCCTATGATTGTATAGAAGCAGTGACACAGAAACAAATTCTGAGGCATCTGATCTCTGTTGTGCAATTATCTCTGGGTTTTAGCCCTTATTTTCCAAAAAAACCCAAAGTGATGGTCCGACATTCCCCCTGGAAAAGCCATACTATGTCTGTGGAAGAAATGTAAAATTAATAAACCCCACAGTGAACATTTAAGGAATCTGTACAATTAATGAATTTTTGGGCTGTTATGTCTGTGAAGCGACATCTCTATTAGCAAATTCCCAAACTGTTCCCAGGAATTTTTTAGTAAAAAGCAGTTGCCATGTGCCAATATTATACCAGGAACCGTGCTAACAATTGCACAACATAGATAATCACATTCCAGTGCCTGAAAAATCTGTCTATACAGATGGAAACAAATGCATCCTACAATTATATATCTTATGCTACGGACAAGGACCAGAGCTTGCCTCTTGGAAGTCTGTCTTTGGAAGGAAGTGTCACTGGCGTATCTTCTCTATGATCTACATACGTGAAGAGAAGGTTATAGTTGTTTGCTTCCTTTCACGAGGCTAGAATTTAGAGCAGGAGAATTTCTCTAGTGGTTGCATACTGGAACTCTGTGTTACTATGGGGACTGAAGAATAGCAGAGACTCCCAGGAAGACTACAACAAAAAGAGGCTGGAAGAGGAAGAGCATAATGACTTGTTTCTGACTGCAGTACTAGTCAAAGACAAAGGAAGCTGATAAAGACAGGTAAGCAAAAAGACTTCAGAAGAGAAATTATAATTGTGGACAACATCCTAGAGGATCTAGCTGGAGAGAAAAGCCCTAGAGCAGGGAAGAAACTTAGGCAGAGAAGTATGTAGTTTGCACATTATTTTGTCTAAATCTGTACACTTTCTGTACCAGCAAAAGAAAGCATCAAGTGTGGTTAGTGGCATTAGGTGTCACTGTGTTTATTTTCAACTGTCTCTCTCAACTCAACTCAAGTTGAGTCTTAAAAAAGGATTTCAGCAGCCAACAAAGCCAAGAGCTTACCTACAGGGGAAGAAGTGGGGCTGAAGTCACCCCCTTGCCTAGGGCTGGGGAGCCTGACTCAGAACTGTAGAGAGGCATCCTGATCTTTTCAAGATCCTCTTTTGTCTGAAACTATCTGTCACTGTTCTGGTGAGTTCTGGTGAACAGGTACGTTAGCAGGACTTCTAGCTTTAAAACGTGCAAAGCCTCAAAACATTTTATGAGAAATACGATAATCAGGGTTTTACATACTATGAGTATACATTCATGAGTTTGCAGGACAGCAAACTTTCTCTCTGGGAACTTGCCTGGCAAAAGTAAAGGGATTCAGTTTCTTTTTGTATTACAGTTTAAAGACCCTGATACACTTCAAAGACTTCCAAGTTTTCAGGCTATAGGTAGTTACCCCATCTTAATACAAAGCTTTATTGTCAAGCATATCTTCTTGTTTTTTCATGAACTAAACACAACATCCTACCAAACACAGGGAGGTTTCATTTCCAGTATAACATTTTTCATTGTTTAGGATTTTCTGTGGGAGGAAAATCATCATTGTATTGGTAGAGGAAACCAGTTATAAAAAATTATTAATTGCATCATAAATGATATTCATGCACTACTGAGAGGCTTGGGTTTAGGGCAGCTAGGTTATGTGGAGAATCTGTAAAGGAACAGGTTTCTCTACCTTCATGCTCTTGGTTATAGCCAATGTTAACCTTAGGAGACTTATAGGTAATACACACACATTTGTGTTAATGCTGAGTAATAAATATAAATAAACTTTTCTCTGATTGACTTATTGAAAAGATGCATCCCTAGCATAAAGAACATGTAGCACTTGTTTTTTATGTTTCTGAGAGCAGTAAAATTTGTATTTTACAAAAGAGAAAACTTAAGCTGAGAGAGAACATCCTTGAGAGATGTGGGAATAGTGCTAGTCCTTTCTGTGTAACACCAGGCTACAAGGGCATACAACAACTGAATCTCATAAAGGGCCTGCAAATTAAAGGGAAGGCATCTTCCTTGTCCTTTTCTCTGCAGTTTCAGAGTTTGTTTTGAAACATTTAGTATATTATCTTATTAAATTGTGTGTGTGGGGGGGTGCTACAATGTTTTTGTTGTCTTGTAATTACTTGAAAGAGTCTGGATTCCTGAGACTTGTCAGACAAGTGATATTTGTCTGACTTTAGTCAAAGAGGTAATGTCTGAAAGAGCAGAAGGTGCTTGAATAGAATATTCCATCAACCAGTATACGTAGTTCATGGAGTCATATATGGTATGAGCTTTGAATTGTAGTTCCCACTGAGGCCATCAACACAGCTGTTTAGACATGATTGGATGGGAGATGTAAATCTGATTGCTAAAAAAAAATAAAATAGGATTGGAGAGGAGATGTATCCTGGAAAACTAATCTAATTTCTAATTTTTAGGAGCACTGAAGATTTTTAAAAAAGGTTATATTATCTAAAATATCTATTATCTTTTTTTAAAGTAATCAGCAGGAGGTTTATTGCCTTCTAGAAGAGGCGGACAGGGCACCTTGAGCCACCACTATCTTAATTTCATTGGGAAGGAGACTGAGAGCTTGTAGAAACTGCAAGGCAAATACCAGTTCCTTCTTCATTAGATTGTTTTGTCAGGGAGGATTCATCTCACACAGATCTGAACAAATATGTGATGTCTGGCTTTCTTAGGGTCTTCCATTCTTCAGTCCATTCAGATCTTATCATCATTCGGGGTTGGATAATGCTCCTCTTTCAAGTTTTGGATTTTTCATTTTCAGAGGAAGAAAAATACCACAAAAACAGTCCGCTGGTTTGGAAGTCAAAATATGATCAAGATTTCTTGTGGTTTTGCTATTATTTCCAGTGGTATTTATGACTCTTCTATCATTTGTATTTTAAAAAGCTTTCTTTTTCTATTGTCATGCTGGAGTTCTCCCTTTCTGTGAAATGAGATGGATCTATGCTGTCTTCTATGCATTTACTGTCTTCTGTGATCACTAAAGAGATTCCACAGGGGTGCACTTGAGGTTGAATTCCCAAAGTGGTTTTACACACAAAAGCATAGATTAATCTTTTTCTGAAAAGCAAAGAGGCCAAATCAGTAGAAAATTTCACTCAGAATTAGTTCTTAAATTTTCCTTGTAGATTTTATTAATTTATCATTCAAAACATTTTCCATTAAAGTCTTTGAACTTGGGCTCTGAAAACTGAATTCTGCCAAAGTCATTCATAGTTTCCACTGCTGACTGATAGCTCTTTAGAAGTAGTCTGTCATATAAAGTTTATCAGAAAAGTGAATCTTGAATACATGTGACAACCCTTCATTTTTAGTTTTTAAGGGTCATTTTTTTTTGCCAGAATTCACACCAGAGTTAAACAGCTATGCTCAGTGCTTAAAATCTGAAAGACTGAGGCTAGATACATGCCTGTTAGATGGATTAACACAATCCAAATACCTGCAGCCAGATGAGAAAGGATGCCATCCTGATGCCATCTCATTGATATACCATCCAATATATTAGTCTTCACAAAAAAAGACACTATTTCAATACTAATACATGTAGACAAAATTCTCTCTTGGCATTATTTTTTAAAATAAAAAATAAATGTAGAAAAGCAAAAGGAAAGCACGATTAATCTTGCATTTCATGCTCTATAGTGCATGATAGTTTTGTGGTGAGGATGGGTGATTGGGGGACTAGATCATGTGAACTTATAGTGTGTTAACTTCCTGTTTTCATGCTTTTCTATGAGGCATTCTATCAGTAAAAAAATTGAAAGGAGTTGCCTGTCCAAGAAAGCAAAGATATTCTTTTTTAATAACAGACCGAAAAGGTGATGCTGACTTCATCATAGCAGAAATCTACAATGCCCAGGTGAAGTCCACTGTCTACTAACACAGTTTTCTGCTTTATATTCTATTTCATTAACATAAAGTAATGCTGTATCAATTTATGATTATAATTTCTGGGTATAAAATATTGCATTTCATGGGGTCTATTGCACAAGAAAGAGAAGAAAACGATTTTTTTGCATATCACATACAAGAACATTTGTTTCAAGCTATCAGTGTGTGAATTGAAAGATCGTAGTATCAGGATTTTATGCAGGGCAGTTTGTCCTTAGAAATCTGAAGCTGTCCACATTGATAGTGTAAATGATTACACTTTCTCATAGCATAAATGGGCTTTTGAAATGATCTCATGATATCCCTTATGTTTCCTGCTAGTTGTACCTTATTCTGTGTATTGATTTTCTAATTTTGTCTCTATATGTCCATGCTAATCTTTTATTTGTGGTCTCACCTACATCCCACATAATGTGAACACAATCATAGAATCATGGGATATCTCAAGTTGGAAGGGACCCATAAGGATGATCAAGTCCAACTCCCTGCTCCACAGAGGACTACTTAAAACTAAACCACATGACTAAGAGCATCGTCCAGATGCTCCTTGAACTTTGACAGGCTTGGTGCTGTGGCCACTTCCCTGGGGAGCCTGTTCCAGTGACCGACCACCCTCTCAGTGAAGAACCTTCTCCTAATGTCCAATCTGAACTTCCCCTGACACAGCTTCATTCAATTTCCTCCTGTCCTATCGCTGGTCAGTAGAGAGAGGAGATCAGCAACTCCCTCTCCGCTGCCCCCCTTGAGGAAGTTGTAGACTGCGATGAGGTCACCTCTCAGTCTTCTCCAAGCTGAAGAAACCAAGTGACCGCACCTCATAAGTCTTACCCTCGAGACCTTTCACCATCTTGGTCACCCTCCTCTGGATGCACTATAATAGTTTGATATCCTTCTTGTACTGAGGTGCCCAAAACTGCACACAGTCCTCAAGGTGGGGCCGCACCAGTGCAGTGTAGAGTGGTACAGTCACCTCCCTCAGCTGGCTAGCTATGCTGTGCTTGGTGCACCCCAGGACACAGTTGACTCTTTTGGCTGACAGGGCTCACTGTTAACTCATATTCAACTTGCCATCAACCCAGACCCCCAGATCTCTTTCCATGGGGCTGCACTCCAGCCCCTTGTCCCCCAATTTGTATGTACGAGAGGCTGGATAGCAGCCTCTCGTACAATCACAAACTGTCCCTTTCCACAAGCAATATAGGATGTGTAGTAGGGTATTGGCTGAATTGATCTTGTATCCACATTATTGGTGCTTTAAAGAGCAATCAGAGTTGCTTACCTTTTTCTTCCCTTAGAACTAATTGCAGTGCGATACTTCTTATTACTTCATTGAGGATTTTTTCTTTTTTCTTTTTTTCTTTTTTTTAATCCTCCTAGTGTTTTTTCCATTGGGGTCTGCTTGAAATAGAATTTTTCCTTTCTGAAGTGGATGTACTGGATCTTTCTTTGTTAAAAGACAGGGAAAAGTAGCAAAGGAAAGTACAGTTCAATTACAACATTGGAGAAATTGTAGTATAAAGAGGTTGTGAATTTGATGCATATGCTCAAATGAGAGGGGAACCTTCACTTGTCTTCTTCTGAAGCTTTCTCCCTTACTATTGAGAGCCACAGTTGTGCTTTGATGTTTACACATGGTGGGAGAGCTCTAGCAGAGGATGCTGTAAAAAAAAACGTTATCCACCTCAGCAAGACTGAAGAAGTTTGAGTTAAATCTCTACTGCAAATCAAGCAAGGAAAAACTCCTATCTGGAAATTGAGTCATGCACATGCATATTGACTTAGCTTCCAGGAAATCCTTGCACTGTTTGCTTGTTCAATAGTCAGATTGTAATAAAAATTGTACGGTCCATTGGAAAAGGCTGGGTAGAATCACTGTAAGAATGGCCTGTTCTGGAAAAAGAAAGACCTTTGCTGTCAACAGCTATAAGCCTTGATTTTCAGGGACTGTAAGGTCTAAGCAGCTGGAATGTATGGAAATGAATTTTCATGGGCTTCAGGGGCTCCAGTTACTGAGGGCTACAGGGTCTGGATCATCACACAATGCTAGTTTCCTGAGGGTTATGGGGTTTGATCTGTCAGAGAAAGTTGCAACTGTGAACAAAATATGCTGAACCGTGATTTATTGCTGTCACTCAACATATGCATGATTCCTTTTTATAGCAGGCAACTGTCAGGGGTTTGCACAACTAGCCAGCTAGGATATACCTCATAGTTTGGCTTTCCTAATTCAGTGAATGAGCAGCCATTCATAGTTTTGGTTTCATAAGGGCTCCAAATCTGCTCTTCTGACATTCATTCTCCTGGCTATCACAAGGGTCATGCAATATACTCCTGGCAAAGAGGATCCATGCGAGGAAGCAGAGACCAGATTCAAGCTGAAGACTGAAACTGCTCCGTTTTCCATACTTTTCACTTATCCAGCTGCTCTTACGCTGTACTGGCAGAAGCTCTGGAAACAACCAATATTGCCTGTGAACAGTTCTATAATGCCAGGTATCATAAAGTTGGTAGGGTATGTAATATAAATCTGAATTAATATTAACTATCTGTAGCTATTAAATAGATAAACTAGTAACATGAACATGCCCAGGACCCTTCTCTGACTTGAGGCTAACTGGCATAAGGTGTGCTAGTTGAGTCCTATTAGACTCTCTTGAACTTCAGAAGAGCATACTGGAAATATTCTGCAGTTTACACTGATTCCCAGACTGCCTGATAATTATTTGAAAGAGTGTGTTTTGGGCCAAAACTCAGTAGGCAAAATTGTAACAAGTTAGCAGTAAGACAATCAAATTTAAGAGCCCAGAAATGTTCCTTGTAGCTGTTGCATGTACCCTGTGTATTATGGCTTGCTTGCCTGACATCAGCCAGGGAAGAATTATGGAAGATATGGACATCATGAACTAGTTGCCAAACCATCCATAAATGACACCAGCAAAGTGTTGGCAGTGACCTACAGCTGTTGTAACAACTGAATAATACCCTTTCCTGTTGATAAATTATTGAACCTAACATGAAAGCAGAGGGGGAGAGGAAAAAGAACAGAAAACAGGGTAATAGGTATGCATATACAACCCAGCAGTAGCATGAACATAGCTGATCTTGAAGGAAAAGTCCGCTGTGATTTCTTGTTTCTCCATCACCTGGAAGTGTCATGGAACCAGATTCCTCAAAATGAGGAATATCACTTCTGGAATTGCATTATGGGAAATCTTGTTTCTCAACACAAATTGAGAGCAGAGAGATAAGAGTTGATATTGGAGTTTCTAAATGTCTCTTCTGCCCATTGACACTCTGTAATCAGTTATCTTCTGCACTAAATGAGGAGTCACCTCAGTACAAGACTCCACAAATTTTAATTCTCCTTCAATTGGCTCTCCTTCCACATTTGTAGCAAGATCTTCTGCCATTAGTTATTTGTTCTTCTCAGAAACTCAGAGACTGAGTGCAATAAGAAGCCATTCATCACCATGCTGAAGGTTAGTTCAGCCTCCTGTAATTTAGTTTCTTCATGTACTTCCTCACTCTGTATCTGGTCCATGGTAAACAAGACAGCTTGCTCCTCTACGTCAGTTTGCCCACAGCTGGGCAGAGATCAAATCTTTTGCAGCAGCTACTTTATGTTAATCTTGTCAGAATGGGCCACAAATGAAAATAAAATTTGGACTGGCCATTCCACAGTGTAGATGGTCACCTGGACCAGCAGTATTGTGTTATTGCTCTTTTAAAGGAGCATGCTTCTCAGGCACTGGTCGTTTTTGAAACCTAAAGAAAACCCCATGGCAGGGCTGGCATTCCAGAATACACACAGTTCACAGAGGGAGATTTGAATGCACTAAAGTTTCAGATGCACTTATCGTTTAAGACTGATGTAAGATTAAGTCTAAGAGTAACAAGGTCAGAAAATCTCAGTTGCATGCTCTTGCTAATTTAGCAATATAATTTAACATGTGATAATGAGACTGAACTCACTCAACTCTGCCATCATACGACTGAGCAGTGCAAGCATTAACTTGTTAGTGCTAGTTGTCTTCTTTCTCTGCTAATAACTTCTCTGTTTTGTGAATGTTAACTACTGTTTTATTATTATGCATCATAATATTCTATATTATCGTTATTTACTCAATAATGATAACTTAACCAAGGGCAGTATGACTACCTACTATTAGTTTTTGCTGCTGCTTCTTAGGGTTAATATAGACTGTGTGAGCCCAAAGTAAGTGTTTTCCAGCTTTCCTACATGGCCTAATAAAAGATATTCCCTCTCCTCACAAGCCTTGTTTCTATCAGTAGTTGGGACTATCACAGAATCATTTAAGTTTGAAGGGACCTCTGGAGGTCATCTGGTCCAACCCCCTGCTCAAGCAGGGTCAGCTAGAGCAGGTTGCTCAAGACCATGTCCAGTCAGGTTTTGAATATCTCCAAAGAGAGAGACTTCACAACCTCTCTGTGCCAGTGTTTGACCACCCTCACAGTAAAAAACCTGTTTTCTTGTGTTCAGATGAAATTTAATGTTTTTTTAATTTGCCTCCATTGTCTCTTGTTCTGCCAATGAGCACTACTGAGAAGACCCTGGCTCCCTCTTCTTCATTCCCTCCCATCAAGTATTTATACACATGGATAGGTTCCCCCCAGGCCTTTTCTTTCCCAGGCTTAATCTTTATCTGTATAGATAAAGGAGTAATTAAGAAGGTCTAGAAGTGAAATAAAATACTCTATTCCCAGCTGAAATGAAACCTTTATCTGGAGGAATTTGGACAGTACTAAGTAGGATTTTTTTTTTAATTTGTTTTTTTAGCACTTGCTGTATTTTTTTTTCCTTTTTTTCTTCTTCTTTTTTTTTTTTTTCTTTCTTTCTGGGACTTCCTTACTTAGATTTTTCATTTGAATTACTGCTATTAATTGCACCTGTTATGTCAACATCACATTGTGTCTCTAGCCTAAGGAACTCTTTTCCCTGTTTTTTTCACATCTTCACCAGTGCCTTTTTTTTCCCTGTAGAAAATATTCATGTCCTGTGAATTTTATGAACAACACCTTTTAGAAGGAAGACCTGATGTTTTTCTTGTAGGTCTTCAATAATGTGGCTACTGTTAGCAATAACCCTGGCAAAGTATAAATAAAAAGTTATTTGCAGTAGTTTTATTTCTAAATGCTAATAGCATGGCAGCAGCTCATAAATCATTAATGATGAGCTTCTAATTATGTGCCAGCATCACAGTGGGATCCAACCTAATACCAAAAATTTACATATTCATGAATACACCCATACTTGTGCATGGAAGAATGCATAATAGAGCAGAAACCAAATAATAGTCTTTGTTTTGTCCAAACTGTTATTTGGGTAAATTGCCTCCTTTCCTGACACCCTTCTTCCAGGTATGTACCTATGATATATATATGCTCATTTCAAACAGTTTTCTTTGGAGTTAGATTTTAGGCTGTAGATAGCTTCAGCTTGTCCAAAAGAATGTGTGTAGTCTGCAATGTTACGGGTAATGAATACCTCATATAATTAGTGTCCACTCCATTTCTACTTGCTGACATGAATTTTGAGTTTAAAATATAGCTGGCATATGTTTAGTCTAGAACTAATGGGCTTTTATCTAAATTTTCTGTGATGTAACTTGGCATCAATGTTTTAAAAAATCTGCTCTTTTTTCAGTGGATATTTACAGTTGTCTGGAACTGGGAAAGTTTGTTTTGGACAGTGTAGGTACTTCAATAGATCAGCTATAAGGGATGACTTGTAAATGCAAGTGGTAAGGATTGGAGGAAAGAAGATTGGCTTTATTTGTAATGTTTTTACAGAACCTCGCCTTACAGGCCCTAGAAAGCATCGATGCTTATTGATATGAAAGGAACTAGTCTTCTTTCCCAGCCCTGAAAGAATCTAGTGTGAGGGTTTTATTCTCCAGAATAAAACTTGAGTAAAAGATAGAACCAAACCATTGCTTATGTTTCCTGCAAATTCCCAGCCCTGGAGACTTGGCGGGCTTTTTTCCTTATGCTTCTTTGAGTGTGATACTCTCTTCTTCATCCTGCTTGGTCTTTGGGTCTAATGTGACATCTCACCTGCAGATCTCTTTCAAATGAGTCACTTCCTACCTCTGTAATCATTTCCACCTTTTTCGCTAGACCCATTAATTGAAAAAGATGTGCTGGTTCCTGACACCCTGTCTCCTAAAGGGAGGCAGGCCACCTCAGTACAAGTCACAGTGTCTGCTTGGGGCTTATTGGCACTGCTGCAATTCAGACACCAGTGATAGTTATTTTAATTGAATGTATCTATGACTAATTATGTGTATTTCCACAGAAGCTATTATTCAAAGATCCCTAAGCAGTTTTTGCAATTAAGAATTATTAAGATTCATATCAAACCTGCACAGTATATAATGATAACAAGAAAATCACTATATCTAGCACTGAGCAATCCCTGCTGTAGAATGTAATATCTTTTAAAAATGACTTGCCAAGAAATTCAGAGTGCCTGTTGTCTTCCCACCCGCTCCCCACCCACTGCCACAAACTGTAAACGTGTATCTCCCTCATATATGTAGCATAGTGGCATAGATTCCTTGCTGCTCCACTGGCCAGGTGCTGTTGGTCAGAGAACAGAGAAGCTAAACCCCTTCCTTGTCACACAACAAACAGACCCCCTAACACAAGACTCAGCATTGCTCCAGGTGATGGGTCTGCTGAGGTATGAAATGAAAGTTCAGTATCTAAGGGAAATTGCACAAGAAATTTATGGAGTCACACTTACCTAAAGTATGGCAGAGCGAGAATTGCCAAGTCGTTCTGCAACAGTAGTTTGCCTAGTCCAACTTTCTGTCTTTGACAGAGAGAAGTGCTGGGTGCTTTCAAGCAATGTGCCATAAACTCAGTAGTTATAGGGTAAGGAATAAAAAATCCGATCAAACAAAAAGTCTTTTCAGCCCCTAAATTTTGAACTGTGCTGCTTTGTGCTCACCCTCCTTAGCCTATCACAGCAGCCTCCACCCTGATAGACGCTTCTCCTTTTCTCTTGGCCTATTCCAGTTTATGCTTGAAATTGCAGGCAGAGCCTTGCTCGTCCTCTCAGCTATATATTTTTCCCACTTTGGCTGAATGTAGCATGCAGAGTCCACGGTGGTATGTCACTGAAGTTGTACCTGTCCTTTGGTCCTGGAGGGCTCTGATTCTATCTGGAGGAGGCTGGAACATGGTCTGAAACCAGCAAGATGTCAGCTGTCAACATTGGTTCACATTCGTCATCAGAACAAAGCAAGGAAAAATATCTGGTAAGAAAATTTTAAGTGTTTTTCATTACCCATGGTCCTTAAAAGTTCCCATTTTATCCAAATCTATCTTTTATTTTTTTACTGACAAGAATCCTAACATGCATATCCTAGTGAAAAATAAGAAAATTTATTCTAGTAATTATCGCTGTACAATGCAATTGTATAGAAACTATACAATCATATAAATTAATACATTTTAAAATATTTTTTAAGTTCTCGTTTAATATTATTAAATCAAAACATTTGACAGAGGACAACTAATGTGATGATATACTCTCCAGGTTACAGGAACAAGTAACTTCCTAGTGAAATTATCGAAACTAGCAATCGCAAGCAATCTGTTTTCCTGTGTACATGATGCTGCCAGTAGAGTACAGCAGGTGTTAAGACTAAGAGCATGTGATGAGACAGCGTTGTAATACACCAGGCTTACCTATGGTTTTGCCCTGCTGATGCTGTTTTTTGCTTATATAAATTAGAGTACTTTTTATAAACTACTTTTACTAAACCCACTTTTATTAGAGCAATCTCTTCTATGTTGAGGTAATGTATAACTTTAATATTTAGAAAACCTATTTTGCAAATAACACTAATACAGAAGTTTTGAAGAATTCAGGTTAAAAAAATCCATTCTTTATCCTTCCAACTTATCCAAATACAGCTTTCTCATGCCTACTTCTACCCCAGTGATATCCCTGTGGCTTTTAATTCTTCATCCTGCTGTTTATATCACTGGTCTCCTTACACACCAGGGAAACCTTTTAATGTACAGAAATCTCCATCAATGGGATGTGGCAGCTCAATATTGCAAGGGCATTTAAAGTGTTTTCTCACCTGATTTCCTGTTTCCCCAGGGGAAATTACTTCGCAGGATAACCTTTTTTCTTGGTTCAAAAACATTAAGAAACTTGTCATATATCAAATTGGGATTTTTTTGACATAACCAGAAGTGCTGGAAGTTGAATAGTGCTCACAAAGTACAAGATACCCAAAACTAGGTTAAGAAATGGGATAACAGTTGCAAGGCATATTGTTAAAGAAAAGGGTTTCTAGATTTCTATAACAGCACTTGGAAATCTCTTAAGATGCCTGCCCCTAGTGCAGTATTCATTCTCCCACTGGTTTCACCTGGTTCTGGGCTGGGCCCTTAATTGTGTTAAACACAAAAGACAAACTTCACCCTAGGCAAAATGCACCTCTCCCAGTGGAGCTCTGCCAATTGACAAAGGAAAATTTCTTATGTGAAAATTTCCTTAATTTCTTTATTTTTTAAGCTTTTGTTGATTTTTAGATGTATATTTTCTAGAAATGTGAGCCAGCAGCATTCTCTTCCTTTCTTAGGTCATGTCTACATTTTCCTCTCATAAGAATATTTTTTGCCTGCTGGAACAATGTGATTCTGCTGTGGCCACACATCAGCAAATTGTTCAGCATCTATGGAGATAGTTAATATCACATGAGATCTCAAAATGAATATAACTTATCTAAATGAAATGTGGGATACATTTGAATGCCTCCACCATAGCTGTCTTGGTTTGATTTTGGTGCTCCTAGTCTAAAAGTCATGTTGCTGGGATTAATTTTAGAAAGTTAGGAAAATAAATAAGCTTTTTAAATAATGGAAGATAATTCAACATTTGTGTTTAATAAAACATGGACATTGCCTACACTGAAATTAGAACAATAATAATAATAAATTTAAAAAAAAAACAAACCAAAAATGTTGGAAAGGACCTCTGGAGGTCCTGCTCAAAGCAAGGTTAAGTTCAAAGTTAGACTGGGCTGCTGAAGGCCTTGTCCAGTTGTGCTTTGAAATACTCCAAGGACAGAGATTCCATGTTCTTTCTCAGTTCTTACATTTCCATATGAAAGTATAATATACTTGCAAGAGTCTTATAGAGAGTGCTTGTATAGATTCATAATGGTCTGCATCATGTATTTTGCATGTGGTTTTAGTAGTACATACAACATTTAGTCTAATGATTCCTTCTGACATTCAGCTCACAGTTCTATGAATTTTCTAATCTTTAGACTTTAAGATGTACCTAAAAATCAATTATGTATACATTGTTTTCCACTAGTAAGATAAACAATGAATATTTCATAAAAATTCTGACCCCCCAGAAGGTAATGGCAAAGATCCCATATGTTACAGTGGGATCAAGGTTCCACTGAGGATACACATAAAATATGGCCTCTTTCTGATTGCTATAAATATGCAAATACCTTCAGCAATATAAAAAAATGGATATTTTCCATACCACACTATTTACCTTTATTGCAATATATGTACTATTTCCGACACTTCGTGTAGGAAATTCCTCAAACACTCCATAAATTTAAGGAACGGTTCTGGTAAATGTCCAGTTGTTATTGGCTCCCAACATAAGATGAAACATAGGACATATAATACCTTACAGTGCTGTCCTAAAAAATAAATCTTTCTATTTATGCCTTGGACATCTCTTGCTTCTGAAAACTTCTTTAAGTCAAGGTATCACAGCTAGACCATAATTCCAGGCAATGTTTTGCAGGTGAGTGGCAAAAGCAGTCTTTCTTGAGTTTTAAGGAGGCTTTTAGTAAAATTTCAAGTTGCTTGCACTTGGTTGAGATTTAAATGAAACATAAAGGAGTTAAAGAATATGGAATAGAACTGGAGGGAATGACTGAATATTGTCATAGCTGAACAGGAAAACAAGAACGATTCTGTGTGGAAAGAAGGCAGAGTTAGGAAAACTGAGAGAAATCTGATCTAGAAAAAATAATAAAATTTATATGGAAAAGAATGTGATACAATTTATACCTATTTTTTCCACTCACTTCACCTACACTGTAAAACTGCCAGTATGGTCCCTGACATATTCGTTGCTCAGGCCAGACAGTGTCCTTACAAACAATTTCTGGCCACCTTTCAGAAGTTAGAGTAGGGCAGGACTTACAGAAAATTCAAGTGTTACTGGCCTAATTGGGGGGCTAATATTATGTATAGGGGTTGTTATGATTGGTATGGATGTTGGAGCGATTGGTTTCAGTGCAGACCCAGACTCAGACTAACAGTCCCAGGCACATTTAATTTATTAGAATAAATGTATCCTTAGAGTACTTTTTCTAATACATCATACTTTCATCTTTATCTCAGCTCTCAGCTTAGGGGTGACATAAAGTTTCTGATTACTCTTCAGCTTACTTGCTATTTGAACCTTCTCTTCATCTACATTGTGACTTCCAGTGTGGTGGCACTTTTGGACCCATTCTTTCTCTCTGCAGACATAAAGCGCCTGTCTCAGTGTGATCCCTAGCTCTTTGCTTTTTAGCACTGTCAGAGAAGAAGCGAAGTCGAATGAGGCTCTGTGTGCCTAACGTGCCCAAGAGACACTTGCTTACTCAAATGGCATCAGTGTATGTGGGCTTGAACAAGCTGACTTCTGGGTTTGCCTGTAATACAGGAGCATATATAAAGTAGGGGGGGAAATACTGCAGTGGTACCTTTTTTCTTTTTCTTTCATCTTTTTTTTTTGAGGTACTGAACACCTATCGCAACCAGATGATAGTGGATGTGGGAAATTCACGCTGCGTAGCAGGAGAACAGGCTGTTGTTTTGTTTGATGGATGGAGCCATGGAGATTACATTTCTATTTATCAGTTTCCCAGTTTGTAAATCTGAACATTTTAATGACACATTTTTGTTTTATAAATATAGTTTTACTGGCTAGAAATGAAAGATCATGCGTCTCACCTTTATTTGATTTAATAGAAATGTGGGCATGCAGAGTTTAATATAGATTAGCTCATGACAGCTGACATTGCTGATATCCCATCAGTCCTCCTCTAGTGGTTTACTGAAGTTCCAATTGTTTGTAGCTGGGATGCTCATTCATGATAACTTTGCAACTGCTCAGATAAAGTTTACATTTTCTGTCACATGCATATATCTCCTCTGATTACATGTAATTCTGCTTCTTTTTTCACTCATTCCAAAGCGCTCAAACTTTTGCATGATTTTCAGGGAGAGTAAGCACTGGTTGGCTGTTTCTGTTACAGGGCATGCCTCAGTGGAGAAGCATTCTCCTAGACAAAGTGTATTATTTTAGCAAGTGTCACGCTTTTGGCTACTCCAAGAAAACCTCACAAAATAGCATGGCTGCAGAGATTTAATTAATTTACCAGCTATAGCAATAGTGTCCAGGCCACAGCTTGATATATTTTGGGAGGATCGTGCAGACAAACACTCTCATTGTCCCTGACTAGACATGTATTCTTGCAGGTGATTTTCAGTGTCTTCAATCTGGCAATTGATATGTACAACAATTTCACTTTCAGAAGAAAGAGAAATAAATATTCTTCCATAAGCTTTCTTAGTCATTAAGATCTCAGGGTCCTCTTTCCATTTTCAGATATTTAGAGACATTTCTTTACTAATCAGTGAAGATGTCTGACACTATAAGAAGCTGGAAATCTTTTGAATACACAAAAGACTGTGACCATAGCTCTAGCATAGGAGCAGTAGAAAACCCAAATTGTCTTACTTTAAGTAATGTAAGTAAGTCCTAGACATTAGAAGAGTTACTCTTAATTTGCCCTGATACAAATGAACTTGGATTCTGCCTTTGTAAGGAAAGCGGATGTTGGAAATGTTACTGTGGTTTTGCTGGTGGCTTTTCAGTCTCCAGGAAAGTGGGATCATGATGTATGGACTCAGTATTTGACTACCATTTCCTCACTGTGCCTTGGATGGCAATCACTTAAAATAAAACATGATATTAACAAAAAGTCAAAAACACAAGGCAACAGCTTAGCCCCTTATGATACAGTTTCTTTGAAATTACTTTCAAAAATGTGCACCCCTGTAGCCTGGCTTTTACTTTGTATATTTTCTTAAGCACATAATAGTATAGACATCCCACTGTAAGACTGGCACCATTCATAAGTTGTGGGAATGAAAATTCAGTTTGTTTTTATTAATTCATGCAGGAGCAGCCCATGTCTGGTATGCACAACCTACATTCGCCAGTTTGTATTTAAACACTGAAAAAGAAATACCTTCCCTCTTTATTGCTACAGTTGCTTTAAATTAAAATTGTGAAGAAATACAATGTTAGGTAACACAAAGCTTCTTTTATTTCTCTTAAACAAAAAGCTTTATGAACATGCTGATGTATTTTGTAAACATAATAAATTTTATCTAGCGAATCAGTGGGAAAACATAGCCCCAAGGCTCAACTCTGTGGTGTCTCTCTGAAATGATACTTGGTAAAGTTATGCTAAAACTATCATAAAAGTAAGGATAAAAAACCTTTTAGTAAGTGCTTGCAACATTTTAATACTAATGGAACAGTATTTGCTCAAATGAGAACATTTTGGTAAAAGCTTACAGAGCAAAAGGCACTGCATTTTCTTTATACAAATTAAAGATAGAGCATTAAAGGTCAAATGTAAAACTTTGGCAAATAGCTCTCTCTGCCTTGATTTTACAGTGTGTTAAGAGGAGAGGATCTAGCCTGCCTGAGACATGGAGAAAGAGTGCTGGTTTGACTGTCTTTGTGAAAGTCTGAAGGACCAATGGAGCAAACCGTTGAGTGAGAAGAGATGAGTCCCACAAAGACAAAGATATGGGCAAACCTTCAAGGTCCAAGGTGACAAAGGAACAACATCCCTTAAAGCTCATCAATGGAAATGCCAGGTTCCAGCTTCCATTGATTTTCCAACCTGGGCTCTGCGAGCTGTAATGTCAGTGTCAGTCAAATGCTGAGGCTCTGGAAGAACAGCAGCCTGTGTGTGGGATGTTCCAAGGCTGGTGATCTCACCAGGAGGCATATTCAAAAAGCTGAAGGAGGAGGCAAGGGCAGTGGAAAACTATTGTTCTAATTTCTCTTGTTAGTGAACAGTAGTGCTCTCAGTCACTAGTGATAAGGAAAGTATTTTTACTACTTGTACAATGTATTCCTATGGTTCACGAAGGCAAGAGTTGGACCTGAACTGCATAGTGCCTTGGCAACCAGCATGCAGTCATCTTCAGGGGAACGATGAGGTCGGAACTCCTTAAAGTTTTTCAAGCTGTTTCCTGTCAACATAAGTTCTGTATTACTTGGGTTGAGGTTATGATCTTATTGGCATCATGGAGACGTGGTGGGATGGCTCCTATGACTGGAGTGTTGGAATGGAAGGATACAGGCTCTTTAGGAAGGACAGGCAGGGGAGATGAGGAGGGAGTGTCTCCCTCTATGTCAATGACCAGCTGGAGTGCATGGAGGTCTGCCTGGGGATGGATGAGGAGCCGACCAACAGCTTATGGGTCAGGATTAAAGGGAGGGCAGGGGCAGGTGACATTATAGTGGGGGTCTGCTACAGGCCACCTGACCAGGAAGATTGAGCAGATGAGGCCCCCTATAGACAGATAGGAGCTGCCTCACATTCACAAGCCCTGGTCCTCATGGGGCACTTCAACAACCCAGATACCTGTTGGACCTTGTTCTCACCAACAAAGAGTGGCTGGTGGGGAATGTGAAGCTCAAGGGAAGCCTTGGCTGCAGTCACCATGAAATAGTGGAGTTCAAGATCCTTAGGGCAGCGAGGAGGGTGCACAACAAGCTCACTACCCTGGCCTTCAGGAGAGCAGACTTTGATCTCTTCAGGGATCTGCTTGGTAGAGTACCATGGGATGAAGCCCTGGCAGGAAGAGAGGCCCAAGAAAGCTGGTTAATATTCAAGGATCACCTCTTCCAAGCTCAGGAGCGATGCATCCCAACAAAGAAGAAGTCAGACAACAGACACAGGAGGCCTGCATGGATGAACAAAGAGCTCCTTGACAAACCCAAACACAAAAATGAAACCTACAGAGGGTGGAAGCAAGGACAGATAGCCTGGGAGGAATACAGAGAAATTTTCCAAGCAGCCAAGGATCCAGTTAGGAAAGCTAAATCCCTGATAGAATGAAATCTGTCCAGGAATGTCAAGGGCAACAAGAAAAGCTTCTATAGGTAGGTCGGTGATAAAAGGTAGACTAGGGAAAATGTGAGCCCTCTACGGAAGGAAACAGGAGATCTGGTTACCCAGGATATAGAGAAGGCTAAGGTACTCAATGACTTTTTTGCCTCAGTCTTCACCGGCAGGTGCTCAAGCCACACCTCCCAAGTTGCAGAAGACAAACACAGGGACTGGGAGAATGAAGAACCGCCCACTGTAGGAGAAGATCAGGTCTGAGACTATCTAAGGAACCTGAAGGTGCACAAGTCCATGGGATCTGATGAGATACATCCACGGGTCCTGAGGGAACTGGCGGATGAAGTTTCTGAGCCACTATCCATCATATTTGGGAAGTCGTGGCAGTCTGGTGACGTTCCCACTGACTGGAAAAGGGGAAACATAACCCCCATTTTTAAAAAGAAAAAAAAGGAAGACCCAGGGAACTACAGGCCAGTCAGTCTCACCTCTATGCCCAGCAAGATCATGGAGCAGATCCTCCTGGAAACGATGTTAAGGCACATGGAAAATAAGGAGGTGATTGGTGACAGCCAACATGGCTTCACTAAAGGCAAATCATGCCTGACAAATTTGGTGGCCTTCTACAACGGGGTTACAACGTTGGTGGATAAGGGAAGAGCAACTGACATAATCTACCTGGACTTGTGCAAAGCATTTGATACTGTCCCGCACGGCATCCTTGTCTCTAAATTGGAGAGACATAGGTTTGATGGATGGGCCACTTGGTGGATAAGGAATTGGCTAGATGGTCACACTTAAAGAGTTGCGGTCAATGGTTTGATGTTCAAGTGGAGATCAGTGACAAGTGGCATTCCTCAGGGGTCGGTATTGGGACCAGCGCTGTTTAACATCTTTGTCAGTGACATGGACAGTGGAATTGAGTGCACCCTCAGTAAGTTTGCTGATGGCACCAGGCTGTGTGGTGTGGTTGACACGCTGGAGGGAAGGGATGCCATCCAGAGGGACCTTGACAGGCTTGAGAGGTGGGCCTGTGCAAACCTCATGAAGTTCAACAAGGCCAAGTGCAAGGTCCTGCACATGGGTCAGGGCAACCTCAAGCACAAATACAGGCTGGGCAAAGAATGGATTGAGAGCACCCCTGAGGAGAAGGACTTGGGGATGTTGGCTGATGAGAAAGAAGCTCAATGTGACCTGGCAATGTGTGCTTGCAGCCCAGAAAGCCAACCATATCCTGGGCTGCATCAAAAGAAGCATAACCAGCAGGTCAAGGGACATGATTCTCCCCCTCTACTCTGCTCTCACGCGACCCCACCTGGAGTGCTGCGTTCAGCTCTGGAGCCCCCAACAGAAGAAGGACACAGACCTGTTGGAGCAAGTCCAGAGGAGGGCCACGAAGATGATCAGAGGGCTGGAGCACCTCTCCTATGAAGACAGGCTGAGAGAGTTGGGGTTGTTCAGCCTGAAGAAGAGAAGGCTCTGGGGAGACCTTATAACAGCCTTCCAGTGCCTGAAGGGGGCCTACAAGAAAGCTGGAGAGGGACTTTTTGCAAGGGCCTGTAGTGATAGGACAAAGGGCAATGGTCTTAAACTGAAAGAGGGTAGATTTAGATTGGATATAAGGAAGAAATTCTTCACTATGAGGGTGGTGAGGCACTGGAACAGGTTGCCCAGAGAAGCTGTGTGTGCCCCATCCCTGGAAGTGTTCAAGGCCAGGTTGGATGGGGCTTTGAGCAACCTAGTCTAGTGGAAGGTGTCCCTGACCATGGCAGAGGGGTTGGAACTAGGTGATCTTTAAGGTCCCTTCCAACCCAAACCATTCTATGATTCTATGTTTCTATGAGGTTGGAAAGCTGATTAGTACAAATGTCTTAAAAACCTCATTATAAAGAGTAGTCTAGGAGTACAATTATGTTCATTTTGTCTCCATTTTTTATCTGTATGAAAGAAAAGCCTTTTTTCATATGAGTACTTATTGAGAAAGAAAAAATGCAGTCATATTATATAGAAATGTAAAACTTTTTTTCAGATTCTGTTTTGGTAAATCTCTTTTGTGACAAAAGCGATCAAAAATATTTTGTAATTTTAAGTGTTGGGAGGAGTTGGTTTTTTCTTTTCTCTTTGAAACTCAGTTTGCTGCTAAGAATTGCTTCTGCCATCAACAGGGAAACCTTGAAGGGAGGTTTTGAATGGTGGCAGTTGAAGGCATTCTGAAATGAACATTAAATAAGTCAAGGCTGAATAGTAGCTCTAGTGTTTGTGTTGCTAGAGTTAGGTTATATTTATCTTCCATTAAAAACAATTAGTTATAAAATACTACTCTGAGCTCAATTTTGCCAAATAAAGTTCAAGCACAAGAGAGTTGCTCAGTTTGATAGTAGTAATTTGAAAGAAATCTTTTGTATTGCTTTTACTTTGCCTCAAAGTAATGATTAAGTGCATTATAATATATAATTTTTCCTGTTTCAAAATCATCAGAATATCATCATGTTTTACTCCCATTAATAATCTGGTTCAATAGATTGAATTTTACATAGAATCTCTTGGCATGACAATGTTTTCTCCAGCTGGGACAATGCTCTTGCATATTGTTGTCTCCCTAAAGCCTTTAGCCAGTTTGCATTTTATCTCCAACCCATTTTTAATGAATCTTTGATACCTGAATTGACAAACTATAGGATTGCAGGTATGGTTGCAGAGCAGTAGAATAATGCAAATAACCACGATACATATTGATATACATTGATGTAAAATTACAAATGGGTTGGGAGAAGGAATGTTTTTAAATATTAGAAAGAAAAAATCACCAAGGGTCAGAGAAACTATCCAGTCTGATGAAAATGAGTTTAAACAGAGAAGAAAAAAAAAAGGAGAGGAAATGTTTAAGTGACTGATGAAGGGAAAATATGCTGACAAGCAGCTCTATTACGTTATGCAATAGTTTTTAAAGAGAAGTTGAAGTCTTCTCATTTGAGATGTATAAAGTTTCAAGTGACAGAAAACTAAAAATTATACTGTAGGGAACAGTTACATACTGGTAGAGAGATGGACAAAATTATCTAAGACATGTTTTCCTTTCCCAGTTTCTACGATCCTATGAAAATATTTCTTTAATATTAGAGCGTCTTTCTGTGTGAAAACATAATAGCAAAAGAAATTGTTCCCTTTCTCCTGTGAAAAGTACAGGAGATGGAAGGGGAGTAGAGAACTGGATAAAATAAAAGGAGAAATGGCTAGACTAGTTATAGATATAAAAATAGCAGTCAGATTTGAATCTGCATATATTATAGTGACAGGCACCACACACAAAAGCGGCATATTGGAATGTTACATCAGGAAGCAATCCTACTCTAACCATTGAAGAATAATAATCTCAAAGCTGCTCTGATATTTCTTAGCCAAGTTCCCTCCTGCTATGAGCACAAGCAGAGAGAAAATGTAACAAAATTATGAACAAAATCCGTGATACATAAACAGGAGAAAACAGGCTTAGAAGGATAAGAAGCATGTCTCTTGCATTTTTTCAATTCCAATTCTTCCCAAAATATAGTGCAGGAAATGACTGGTTGCATGTGTTTCCAGAGGGGAGAAATCTGTGAGAAATTAAAAGAGTTCAGACATAGGAGGTTTTGTGCTAGTATATCTGAAACAATCCTCACCTAGATATGTGTAGGATCCATTAGCATACCATTATCCTGTCTGTCAAATCTTTTTGAACATCTTTTCGTAAACCCCAAAAGGAATAGACTGGCTGTGTTTCAACATCGCTTTCTTCCTCTTTTTCTGCAGAACACAAAAGTCACCAAGCAGACCAGCACAAGCTGACCAACTGACTCATCATCAACAGATTTGTGGTTATTTGAGGTGATGTTTTGGGTAGTTGGAATCTGAAGGCTTGAGTCCCAGACAGAAGTAGTAGGTAAGAAAACCACTTCAAAATTTACATGTTAACGATTCCCTCCACACGATGCTTCAATGGAAAGCTCGAACTGTAGTATATTTGTAATGAATATCTATCCAATGTCACATATAGCATAATATTCTTGGAATTACCCGCATGCTTCTTATCTTTCACATTCCATTTGAATGGAGAGAGAATAATAAATAAAAAAAAAAAAATTGTGCTGGCAAAGCTTCATTGAATTAATATTTCAAAATACCTTAACCTAGGTGAGTGAGTAATCTGATTTTTGTGTTACAGATAAGGAGACCAAGGAACAGAGGGGCAGTTTAAAAATAATATGTATATATCTAAAAATACTGATGTATGTAGGGTTTCAAAATCATTTAGGTGTCTCATTCCACTGAGTATGCAATTAAAATTCTGCAATTAAAAATCTGACTCATGCAATTAAAAATCTGACTCAAAAAATGGAGTAAATTAGTGCATCCCATCATACATTTTGAGTCAGTGGCAAAAATGAGAAAAGTACACATCAAACTCATTGTCTAATCTTGCAGTGAGACCCTGGCTTCTCTGAAATCCAGCATAAAATACCCACTGACTTCTGTTTTATCCATAAACTTAAAGGAGTTTTAACATTTTATTCAGCTGAGCTGAGTCAGGTCATCCAGGTTTTAAATATCAAGCAAGCATCTTTCAAAGAAACTAGATGCCAGTGCTTACTAGACAACTTGCATAAAGGAGCAGAAGAGCTCTGTGGTTCTGAATAAAGTGAGACGGATTCACAAAAGCTTGAGGAATAGCTGGTCTCACCTGATCAATTTTATCAAGAGATTTCGGAAGATCATTGAAAACCAGGAAAGAAGCCAATGGGACACAGTAGAAGAGAGAGGCAAGTATAGCAGTTGTGAATGCTGGGCAAGTGTCAGAAGAGAAGAAGGATGGAGGCTTAGATTGGAACCACTGCCTTTAAAATGGCATTTAATAATAAGTTTATGGTTTGGCTGTTTAAACTTACACTTGGCTTCAACTTGAAACACAAGCTGTTAGCCTGATTACATTTTTTTTTATGTTAAAAAAGTCTGATCCTAGGTTAATTTTAAAACCCAGAATAAACATTTCTGTATTTAAAAAAAAAATCAACTGGAAAGCAAAAGAAAGATATCGCATTAAAATGAAAAGCAGATTGTAGATATTTCTGTGAACACATGTTCTTTATTTGCTGCTGTCATTGACAGCATTTGGGTTTTAGTGAAGTAATTTGCCTTTTGAAAAACATCTACTGCATCTGGGTGTTGGTTGCAATACCAAAAACTCTCCACCTGATGACTGCTGACATTGACCCACTCTAGCCACTGGCACAATGTCAGATTGTCTTCTCTTCTGGGAGATTTCCACACACTTGTATTGCAGCAAAAACAGTAATAAGGGAATTGTTCTAATGACAAGCCCAGAGATTTTTAAAAGTTTCTTAGTCCATGCTTTCATGCACTAAGTATTTGCATGAAAAGAAATAATGGGAAGAACATTTAAAAATAGGTGAAATGAAAATTAAAGACAATAAAGCTTTCTCTGATTATCTGGTCCTTGGGGGAGGCAGAGTGGAATTAGTGTAAATTCACAAATACATTCATCCTATAAAGTAAGAATGGTGAAGATAGAGTAGGTTGTATTGTTATTATAGAAAATGATCTTTTACAATTCAAGTCAGGGGGACTGGAGCAGCCTTTTAAAGTGAATGTGCACAGTTCACCCAGAAGTTGTATGCAGTATAAGGCAGTCCTACTATCATACTGTGACTTACGTACACCCATTAGGAGGGACTCATTTTGTTCCATAGATGGTCTTTATGCTTTCCAGTTGGGCTGTAGTGCTGTAATAGACACAAGGGACGTGTCTTAAAATTATGCTTGCTCCAACAAGAGTATTTTCCAGTCTTGTCAGTACACCTGTGTACTGTTGATGGGACATTGTTAGGCTGTCTTTGCTCCCCATTGTACTGTAAAGCTAACTTTAGGGAGAACATATTAAGGCCAAAATTCAGAGTCTGAGAAAGTCACAAACTACATGTTGACATGATAAATACCATCAGGCAAGAAATCTTAATATAATAAAAACCTAATGCCCATACTGAGTCATGTCTAAGACTGAAAGGTCTGGTGTTTAATCTCAGTGGCCATGAGCAGATACTTAGAATCACAGAATCACAGAATCACAGAATCATATAGGTTGGAAAAGACCTTTAAGATCATCGAGTCCAACCATAAACCTAACACTGCCAAAAACCACCACTACACCATGTCTCTAAGTACCTCATCCAAACGTCCTTTAAATACCTCCAGGGATGGCGACTCAACCACTTCCCTGGAAGATGAAGGAAGGAGTAAGCATACATGATAATTCTCCTTAGCAGTTTTTTAACCTTCAACTATTTCATATCTGGGGATTCCTTGACTTCCATGTGATTTTTTTTAAGTAAGGAATCCCCAGATGATTTCTTTCCATGAATACAACCAATCTTCCCTTTGGCCCATACAAACTTTACCATAGTACTACATTCAGTGCAGCCTAAAGAGAAAGAAAAGAATAAGGGAAATGTAGTATGTTTCAACCATGTGTTTTTCCTTTCCATCAGATGTATTCCTGGCCTTTTCCTGGCTTACCTGTGGGTCATGAAATAAGTAGGTTGCAGAATACCTCTGGAAGTTTTTTAGTCCAACCTCCTGGTCAATGTTAAATCAGTCCTAATGATTTAAAAAAAAACAGAACTGGAGATAAAAATTACCTTATAGATTGATACAGTTAAACACAAAACATGGATGTTCTCATGACAAAGAAACATGCAGAATTACACACAGACAAAGGTTAACAGAGCTCATTAATCAGATAGTTGAACTTATTTTCTTTAAGGCAAACACAAACTTTAATGAATAATGGGGGAAGACAATGAAAATGCAGCTTCCTAGCCAAGATAATTGTGCAGACAGATTTATCCCCACTTTCTTGATAGTGTTAATGTAATTACTATGAAATGACAATAACATAAGTCTTCTGTTGATTTCTGTATTTCATTGTATTAGTCGAGGTCTTAACTTAAAAAATGTATAAATCCCTATGTTAATGGGCTCAGTCCTTCATTCAAACTCCAAATAAAAGCTACAGTTACTTCTCAGGAAATTATAATAATGATAAAGTCATTTTACTCAGGGGAAAAAAAAACCAAACCAAAACAACAAAACCCTCCTGTGGAGGATAAGAACCCAGAGGAATTCTATGAATAATTTAAAGATCAATTAGCACTCCTCTGTTAGGAACTTTTACTAATTCTTTACAGACAGCATGTTTCTTCTGTGCAGACAGCAATAATTTCTATATTATTTATGAAAGACAACAAATTATTTTAGCTTTTAAGACATGGAGTGATATCATTAATCAGTTGTGGCTGTACAACAGAGTTAAAGACTTTGCTGTTCAGCCCATTTTATACAGATTAATTTACCCAGAATAATAAGATTTATGAAAAAAATCTGCAAGTGGATGTATCTGTGTATATACATGAAACACATTAATGATATCTTGCTAATTGATACATTTCCACCTTAGAGTGCAAGGCAATATTCTTCTCCCAAGTAATCAACAAGTAAATTTATCTCAAAAAATGCTATTAAACATGGGTATATATAATGTGACAGACTGGAACTGCTCTATCATGAAATCGCTGCTTTGCTTTTCTGATAGATGCATGAACACAATTTCTGTTTACCTGTTCAGGTTGTATAAGCCTCAGGTAGGGCAAGGAGGAATTTTTCTTGCTCAAACTGGCATGAACTGGCTTGCTGTACTGCAAGAGTTTGGAACAATTATATGTACTCTGAATAATCCAATAGCACCACTAGGTAGCTCATTCTCATTTTCTTGAAGTAGGAGATTCTCATGGTTAAGGGGTCCACAGACACGTGTAATTTAGTATCAGGATGTCCAATTAACCACAAAGGGGTGGCCCATGGAAGTCCTACCACTAACTCAGTCAAGAAACAGCCAAATCCAAAGCCATTTGCAAGCCAGACTACATGGGTTAAATTGAAAGACTTTATTAGTACACAGATGCTATGTCTATACCTGTTTTTAAGAGCAGCCTCTAGATTTAGTCCCTGAAGATGTTTAACTGAGAGCCTGTGGACTGCCTGCAGACTGTCTGCGAACACTCAGCACGATGCTTGGTGAAAGATCCCATATGCTCTCTGGCCATGCCAAGTTTGCCTGCTTGCTGCGTGCATGTAGCTGAGTGGTCTTGAGGATAGCCTCAAGTCTTCCCTCAGCAGACAATACGCACTTATAGAGGGAGCCTGAACAATTATATTTTGAGTATTTGTCTACATTTTGAGGCCTACAACTCATTGCGCCAACTCATACAGTATAACTTATTTTGTGGGTGGGATTTGCATTTGTCTTTCCTTCATAAAGTTGTCAACCTTCATAAGGTTGACGTTTTAAGATGCTTAATGATGGGAGGCTGATAATAGAACTACAAACTGCGTACACTAAACCATTTGAAAGGTGAAGGAGCTGTTATTCAGCAATAAGTTTAAGACTTAAGACTTACAACAATTTTACATCCTTGAAATACTTACACTGGGGCAGAACTAAGAACAGTGTTTCAGGGATTGACATAATATTTTCTTTATGTATTTAATAGTTTCATATATAGAATTGCCTAGCAGAAATATAGAAAAGGCAGCATGGCAACTGTGTGGTACAGGAGAATGGCAGTTTCAAGTAGATCCTCTATTAAGGTGCCAAAACCTATGATTAAAGATTTCCTATATCATATTTCCCCTTTGGACTAGATGTTGGTGACTGTCAGCATCGTGAGACCGTTCCTTTGATTCTCAAAGACATCCAGATGCATCTGTGACATGACTCTCTGTTCTGGATTCTGCTCTAACAGATGGGCACCTAAATACATGACTCTGCAGTGTCCAGCTTTACATCTCTCAATTCTTTTTCTGAAGCTGTCCCCTAACTACTTTTTCAGTCACAGTTCTTCTAAAAGTAGCACAGTTTAAGTAAGCAATACATTTAGATTAAATCCTTGTTTAGGTGTAAAAACCCATTTTATTTTCTAATGCAAAGATGAAAAGTTACCCCCGCTTTGTGTCACCATTGAGAGATTTTTCATGTAATGTATCCATATTTAAAGTATTTGTTAGCATTTTGGAAAAGAGCTTTTACCCCATGACCAAATGAAAAGTATTTAATTTGAAGTCATGCTGTTCATTAGCTCTCATCCTCATTAACATTTGTCACATTCTCTTACTGCAGGAGGTCAGTAGTTTGTCATTTCTCTTCCTGGAAAGTCATAAGCACAAAAATGTGACATCCCAAATGTCACATTATTTTGTTTCTCAAGCATGGGACAAAAGAGAAATTAAGTAGTTTCTTACATGAATAAAAATGTATAGAACTAGTCTGCAGATATGAAGAACACCTGCTAATTTATCTAGTATGTAGGAAGTCTGTGAGCACTGATCAATATAGAATATACAGTATTTAATTACATTCATGGAATTAAAGTATAATTAAACTACTAAAAAGTATAGTTTTTCCAAACAATTTTATGCAAGGGGAAAATTCAGATGTTGGCAAAGGTATTTGGAATTTGTGTTAGTCTCATGTTCCTGTGGGTTTTTTTTCTTTTGAACTATGTAAGAAACATGAATTGCAAGTGAATATGCAGTTATAAAAATAGTTTGTCCCTATAGTTCACCCTAAAGTGAACTTTACATTGTATTGCAAGGAAAGGTCAACATTCCTTTGCTTGAGAAGATGAATAATTTTTTCAAAGCATAAAAGGAAGTCTAGCTAAATGTAGGTCTTATTTTTTGCCTATTTCCTGGTTAGAAATGCTCAAATTTTACCAAGAATAATAATTGAACTTATTTTTTTACTGTTCACACACAATGTATATTCTCTTTCTCAACTATATGTTTAATAGTCTTATCTAATTCTGTAATAATGCCTCTGCTTTTAAGAATGCATGTATCTGAGGCGTAAGCGTGTCCATATGTAAGTGTGCATGCGCATTTCATGAGAAAAAAAAATGATAAAACTGTATCTTAAATTTCTGTTGCAAGACTTAGTTCCTTGTATTTCAGGTGCTGCATACAAATAGCTAAAACATTCAGAGGGTATTCAGAGGTTGATGTTTGCTCTGTAAGGGTATTTTGTTCTATACCTCAGCTGTTGTCTATGACCTCTGCTTTTCAATTAGGGGATGTAAGATATTGCTGAACATTTTTTCTTCTTTCTTTTGGAACAAAAAGAAGGATGGGATGATAGCAGTAGCCAAACTGAAATGGTCCAAACCTGTTCATCATATATAGACCAGAGCACCAAGAACTTTAACATCTTCCTTAAGAAAATAAGTACAAAAATCAAAGTGGATACAAGCTATTTATCTCCAACTAATAATACAATAATGCCATTATGTCAGGTATTGTATGTACTAGCAAGGCTAACAAGCCAATATAAGGTAACATATTTTTATGCACATTGGACTCTACCTGTCACTGAACAGCTGAGGCTTTAATTTGTTTCTCACAACTATGACAGAAGATATTTTTTCTGTAATTTATCTAGTAATCCCATGCTACTTACAAATATATTTCACTTCTCCTTTTATAAAGGATTCCCACTTATACATGTGGTGAGGAAGCATCCTTCTCTTTATAACTAGAAACTAGCTGTGACTGAAAAGAAAGAAATTATGGGTTCCAGTTATGTATTTGAATAAAAGTAGGCCTATATAATAAAGCCAAAATGATGATTATCAAACAGCATTTGCAGTGGGTTGGTCATGAAATATGTAAAAGGGAACCACAATCTGTAAGTTCTTATTCAAATACAATATTTGTGAAGAGACCCTTTGCTTTCTGTATTTTTAATGCTCATAAAAAAAGTGGTTTATGCTATCTTTATTCTAATAACTTTAGTTTGAACCTTAAAACTGTAATATTTTTAGACAAGGAAAATGGCCTTGTAGGAAAATGTTCTTGCTCATTATGACATAAGATATTTTAAAAATAAAGTATATGTCTCTAAGTATTGTTGCTGGTTGGGCTTCATCTTATTGCGCATTCAATACCTAGTGTTTTAACTTCATCTGACCTTGTTAAAGCCTGAATGTATTTGAGTGAATTATCAGTAGAAAGTCTTAAAACTTTTTTGTTGTGAAACATATTACTGGAGTAGTTCAGAAGGTACCAATACTAATGTAAAAGCATTTTTCTGTAATACTGAATTATCTTGCTCTGAGCAAAGATCTAACTTGCATTATGAGGATGGACAATAGAAGCAACAGCAATGCCTGTTTAAAATAAATGTTAACACTGAAGATTCAAATCAATGACATGAACAATTGCACATCTTATTGATAATTCAGGTAATGTCTTTTACTTTTGGGGAAGCAACATTATATTATACGTCAAAGTGTACATGAGCAGTCTTAGATCTTTTACAGATCATCTTTGAATGAATTTATTTGTCAGTTTTATTGTTCACAATTGCATTATATTTCATGTATTTTTGCTTTCTGAAGCAGTTTATTACATCCTTGGTCAGCATTTCTGGGCAGTAAGAATGCTGTAAAAATAAATCCAGTGCAATGACATCCAGTGGATGTTGTAGTCCTACAATAGATAACCCTTGTAAACACCAGCTTAACTGTCTCAGAAGAGCTAGTTCTATTTTATTCTTTATTATTGAATTTATTTAGATCAGTAATATTGTGTCATGAAAGTCAAAAATAAAACATGTGATGCTAATAATTTACTCGTTTCCTGTAACTCTGTTTTGACTTGTGTCCCAGTTTCTGGCTATGGTGGGAGAAGTTTTGGAAGTTTTTGTCAAAATAGCTCTTGAGAAATTTTATGTATTTTTGCAAGATACACCTAATCAGTTAGAACTTGGAAGATTTTAAGACTGTAACTTGTACAATTGTGGCTACCAATGTGACAAAATGGCAAAATGACAGAGAGAATTATTACCAAAAAAAAACCCCAAAACAATGACCAAAAAAACCCAAAACCCAAACAACCAAGAAGATAGAACATTATTTAACATTTCTGGGTACCCTTTAAGACAGTGTTTCAGATTTTAACTGATACCAGTAAAAAGGTAGTGAGATGTGGTCTGAATGGAACAGTTTTCCCTGCTATACCCTTACACCTGGCTGCAGCTTCTTGTCCCTTCACATTCCACCGTGGGACAGACTTGAATAGCTCTATACTCTTCAGTACTGATCCTGCACAAGCTGAAAGCAGCATGACTTTTTGCATAGACTGTGACAGAAACACCATTAAGTCCTTAGACTGTGATGGGCAGGCGTGCCTTGAATTTAATTAGTTCTGGAAAACTTAACAGCCACCTCATGGCTGATTAAGGAATAGCATCGTCCATTTCTTTGCTGAAAAATACTAGTGCTGACAAAATCCTTGAGGTGGGTTTAAATCAGGCATATCAGGCTTCCATTAAGTATATATACAATTTCCTGAAAATAAAGTAAGACCACTGAACTAGTAAACATGAAATATTGAGGGACTTCCTCTGACAGGAGAGCTCAAGGACAGTCAGTCAGAAAGCGCAGCAATCTGTTCTGTCTGAAACACCCTCTCACTGAACAGAATAATGGAATTATCAGAACTTTCTTCCTGGCTAAGGATCATACTGTGCTGTGAAGAAAAGCCTTGGGAACAGAAGTGTAGGCAATAAATTATGAAAACATGGTTTTGATCAGAATGAAAGAGCAAAATAGCCTCCAAGTTACACAGTGTCAGAGACAGGATCATGAACTAGATGGACCTTCAGTGTGGCCCAGAGTGGTGGCTTCTGCATTCTCGTAAAAGAAAAAAAATGGAATTTTGTAGAAAGAAAATGCAGGAAGATATTTATGGACCTGTTGCTAGCCAGAGGAGTGCCCTGGAAGTCTGCTTCCACAAGTATGTGCCCTTTTGTTCACTGCCTTCCACACAACACAGAGCTGCTGCTTTTTGCAACAAGGGATTCCTTATCAATTTTATATGCATCCCATAGAGACGGCATGCCACTTTTCTTTCCAGAGGGCAGGAAAGTCTGTCCTCTCAGTGCTGCAATTCCAGGAGACCTGACCATTGGTAGGTACACACTTCTTCAGTGCTGTCTCCCTATCCAGGAATGTAATATTTCATAGAATCATAGAATCATTACGGTTGGAAAAGACCTCTAAGATCATCTAGTCCAACCATCAACCCAACACCTCCATGCCTACTAAACCATGTCCTGAAGTGCCACGTCTACATGTTTTTTGAACTCCTCCAGGGATGGTGACTCCACCACCTGTCTGGGCAGCCTGTTCTAATGCTTGACCAACCTTTCAGTAAAGAAATTTTTCCTCATATCCAATCTAAACCTCTCCTGATGCAGCTTGAGGCCATTTCCTCTCATCCTATCGCTTGTTACTTGGGAGAAGAGACAGATACCCACCTCACTACAACCTCCTTTCAGGTAGTTGTAGAGAGTGATAAGGTCTCCCCTCAGCCTCCTTTTCTCCAGCCTAAACAACTGCAGTTCCCTCAGGCACTCCTCATAAGACTTGTTCTCCAGACCCTTCACCAGCTTCGTTGCCCTTCCTTTGGATACACTCCAGCACCTCAATGTCTCTCTTGTAGTGAGGGGCCCAAAACTGAACACAGTATTCAAGGTGCAGCCTCACCAGTGCCGAGTACAGGGGCACGATCACTTCCCTAGTCCTGCTGGCCACACTATTCCTCATACAAGCCAGGATGCTATTGGTCTTCTTGGCCACCTGGGCACACTGCTGGCTCATATTCAGCCAGCTGTCAACCAACACCCCCAGGTCCTTTTCCGCCGGGCAGCTTTCCAGCCACTCTTCCCCAAGCCTGTAGCGTTGCATGGGGTTGCTGTGGCCCAAGTGCAGGACCTGGCACTTGGCCCTGTTGAACCTCATACAATTGGCCTTGGCCCATTGATCCAGCCTGTCCAGATCCCTCTGTAGAGCCTTCCTACCCTCAAGCAGATCAACACTCCCAGCCAGCTTGGTGTCATCTGCAAACTTGCTGAGGGTGCACTTGATCCCCTTGTCCAGGTCATTGGTAAAGATATTAAACAAGACTGGCCCCAAAACTGAGCCCTGGGGAACACTGCTTGTGACCGGAATTTCACCCCAGCCAGTCATATTGACATTGTTACCCTGTAAAGAATGGCACTCTCTGTGATTGCCTGTTTTGCCTGGATTTTCCTGGGTTGTATTCATGTATTTATGAAGTGGTGGTTGTCTTTTGTGAGAGATAAAAAATGATAAATAAACAAGATTTCTGTGTACTTCCTTCAACCTCAATGTAAGCAGTGTCAGGCTGCTTTCCACGGTTGTTGAAACAGTGAGCAATTTAAATGCCAAGTAGCAAAAGATGTCAAGAACATTTCATACAGTTTGGCTGGCTTTGAATTGTAATGTTTCATTTAATTTGTTTCATTACATAACCACTTTAGGAACATCTCTTAGTTCGAACCTCTCTTGCATATTATCACTCACTCTCTAAATATTCTTGATAGAGACTTTAGTGAAAGTGAAATATTTGTGCTGGCTAAAACAATAAGAAGCTCAGAAAAAAGATCACTGTTTAAAAGTTATTTTCACTGTATAATTCCTGAAATGGAACCACTTCCTTTTCTTATTAAACTTTTCTGATTTTAACAGACATTTTTCTTCAGGGAAAGTGAGTTTTACCACTCAGAATGTCTGTTTTTCAGAGCACAGACCTTAGGTTAATGGAAAATCTCACGAACAACAGCGTATTTCTTTAAAGTCAATAAATTGTCCATTAAATGTTCTATTTTTGATGAAAAAGTAATTGTTTAATGTTTCCCTGTGCAGTTTAGTAGGGCATACACTTCTGCTGCATTTTCACCTTCACAATGGAGGAAAATGTCTTCTAGTAATATGTCAGGGATGCAGCCCTCTGTTGTTAATTCACTTTATGTTCAGGCAACATCTGAGACTCACTTTATCGTAAAATTGTCCTTAGTGTATATGAAGCCTAAATATCCCTCCCTGAAAGAGATAAAAATGTAATTAAAGGCTGATATGTTCCACTGTTGGAGATGGAGCATTAAACTAAACAGCTGTTAGATTTAAGTCTGGTGTTGCCAAGTCTAGTGTAAATCTCATGATTTAACAACTTCAAAACGATCTTTCTTTTCATTTTATTTTATACAAAGAGCTAAACATTAATTTCTTCTTATTTATCCTCAATGTTCATATCTTTATTGATCTCTGGACTCACATTTTTAACTTTTGGCTATGACTGGAAAGGTTTTTTTTTAAATGACAACTGAGTTTCTCGTACCATAGCATGACTCTAGAAGCTGTGACTTTAGAAATATTATAAATCCCATCATCCCAAATTGTATGAGCTGATGGTAACTGCTATAACAATTGCCATTTACTAGTCCAGATCTAGCAAAACCCACTCATGATAAAAGTTATGCCACAGTTCTAGTGAAATATTTTATTATTATGTTGTTCCCCTTATAATTCTTCTGTGAATTTCTGGAACACTTATTTATAATTCTAACCAAGATAATGGTCACTTGTGTGACAGCAATCCTTGATGACTTCCTATGTGGATGAGAAAAAAAGCAAATTCAAGTAAAAGGTAGAAAACTTCTGATAAAACAAATTTCATCTAGAAATGCTAAAAATTTTGAATTAATGGAGAAAAAATGAGATGTTTTGATTTTTTTCTCACTTTGGGGAAATGCTTGCGAGAATAAAACATTTCTTATCTGTTTCAAAAATTGTGAATGCATCACAGTAATACAGACACTAGCAGCTTTGATATAGAGATCCTTAAATGGAGTTTAAATACAATTCTTTACATGGGAGCTTGGTGTTCAATACCTCACTGCAGCTAGTGGAGATCTAGGACTCAGTTCAGTTGCCCACTGAATGTGATTTGAGATTCCTATGGGAGTCCTGCCTGGCCTGCAGCTTTTGCTGTAGGGTATAGCTCCCGTGTCATCTCTTGACAGCCCCACAAGGATAGTTCAGATACCATAAGACATTTAAAATGACACCAGCTGCTTATATTTTGGCACTTGAGCACTATTTATCTGTAGCATCACAACTGAGAGGATGAGGGAGAAAAAACTGTGGTACCAGATGCTTGATGAACTTTTCTCTTTGTTCTGCTTCTTTCTTTTCAGTAACATCCCTTTTATTTCTCTAGCTCCTCATGCAGCTCAAAAATCTAGTGGCACACAGTGGCACAGAATATACACCTGGTAAACATAGCTAATTGTGAAATGTTAGTCATTTCCAACACTATTTTCATTTTCCAACACCACTTAGACAACTGAATGAATAAATAGACGCTTCTCAGGTACAAAAGCGAGTCTTGATGTGGAGAGATAGGTCATGCAATATATTTGACCCTGGAGAAGAGAATTTATGAATAACGTCTCATCTGTGTTATCTATCAACACTTCTGGAGCAGGGAATTAACTCTAAAATTATGGAAAATAAACAACAATAAATGCTCCTTTTATGCCAGTGATTAATCCTAGTTTATTACATACAATGAAAATTTACATCACATCCTTTAGTGCTCATCTTCACTGTGTGTGAGAAATGTAAGAAATACACTCTTCAGCAGTTGCTTTACTTTCTTTGGTACTATTCACCTCTTATTAAATCTTTAAAAGTTTTCCATCTGGCTGTATGTGAAAATGTATATACCTTACACGCTGGGTAAGAGAGAATGACAAAGCGGCAGTGAAAAGACTCTATCAAAGACAGACAGTTGTCATCAAACTATATCCCTGAAGAACATGACTGTGAATTTCAAAGCTGTCATATTGCTTATCACTGTATGAAAGCGTAGCCTGCCTGTCATCTTGGAAAAGCTGAATCAGAGTAAGGAGACCAAGGAGGAGAGGATATGAATGGATAAGGAAACCCCCTCTTTATAGTATTTGGTTTCCCACAGTTTTGTTTTGTCATAAAGATATTCTTTGCAGTTACCTTACAAAAATGATCTTGCCAATAAGTGATTTCCTAGACTAAATTTCCCTTATCTTCCTGGAAGCATGTAATCAGCAACATTTTCAATCTCTTCAGGATAACACTTGTCAATGCTCTGCCCACATCACATACAAGGGCATTTCTCTTTTTGTTTTCATGAATTCATCTTCTTTGTTTTTACACAATTTGTGACATTTAGAATTATTAATGGCTAGTTTCACCCCTCTTTTTCCTCTTGTAGACGAGCAAAACATGAAGTATATTTCCATTATCAGCATTTCAGCTGGCATTTCTCTGTCCTGCTGATATGCTCTGCTTCCTCCCCATGCTACCAAATGACCACCTCTTCAGAGTCCCATATAGGTGGTTCTGTAGGAAGGTCTGTAATAGCTGAAGCCTACAATTTCTGTTAAGTGCTGTCCCAGAAACAATATGTTCACATGAGCAGTATTCATGTTGGTGCATACTCAGCACTGGATCTGTTTCCATTTAACAGGGGTTATGTCTTGGTTTAGAGAATAAAATTTGGAGTTTTACTAAATAAAGGATCTTGTTTCCATTATATAATCACCCTAAATCTCCATTCTCAAAGGATGTTTGTACTTTTTTGCAAAGATCACGCCAATAAACAGATTAAATTATAACTCCTTCCAATGAGCTCTTGGTTGATTTACGATTAGCATGTGTCACATTTCAGTAATGTCAGTCTGAACTTTTTCCTCTAATTAGAAGAAGATAATAAGATATGACTTTTTTTAATATGATGTGTCTTATGTTTCTTGCAATGAGGCACATTTGACACTGAGCATAACAATGAAAAAGCAGCTTGTATTAAAATAATATAAAAGTAAAATAAACAATAATACTAAATCAGTCTTACATAATCAAAATAAAATAATGTTGTAAATTAAATAATATAAATATAATATTTTAGCTAATATATCGTGCTCTAATATAATATGACATGCCAGTAGTGTTGGTGCCTAATATGAAATGATGCGATACCTAACACAGAAGAAAAACAAGTTTTGAAATGTTGGAATTTCCTGTGCACCAGAAAATTTGACTGTTGTCTGGCTCTGAAGACAGAAGAACAGTGGGGGTAGGAAGAAAAACTGAAAAATAGGAGGGGAAAGTTTGAAAGAAAATACCAGATAGGTTGTCTTATACTTTGGGATTAGTGAGATTCATCCCCACCAGAAATTTATAGCCCTTGGTAAAATCTCTGTTTATTTCCC